>NC_064848.1:183543634-183843634 GCF_024139225.1 Suncus etruscus
ACATATGCAGTTTGTTCCTATAAAATGCCAGAGGGCTCTGTGGTTATGTAACCTTCACACTAATTTATTTATAAAATAGCTTCTAATTTTGGAATTCCTTACAGGATTGACATACTTAAATTAGTATTTGTGTCGAGTCTTTTATCTTTTTATTATTTGGATTTTATATTTATAAGGCTCTAAAATAAGTGTAGTTGAAGAAACAACGGAGGAAAACCATAAGCTTTCAGAACAGCTTTGGATATGTAACTAGTGAATAGAATATTCTTTTTTTTTTTCTTTTTTTTTTTTTTTGGTTTTTGGGCCACACCCGGTGTCGACCGCTCAGGGGTTACTCCTGGCTATGCGCTCAGAAGTCGCTCCTGGCTTGGGGGGGACCATATGGGGGGCGCCGGGGGATCGGAACCGCGGTCCGTCTCCTAGGCTAGAGCAGGTAAGGGCAGGCACCTTACCTCGAGCGCCACCCGCCCGGCCCCTGAATAGAATATTCTTAGCCATAAGATTTTCCTTCTCCTTTTCTTCCAGCTTTTAAACTTTATTCAAGCTTTATTTTTATTTATTTAATTATTTATTTTTTTGTTTTTGGGCCACACCCGGCAGAGCTCAGGGAGACCAGGAGGGGGACGCGGGAATTGAACCCAGGTCCATCCTGGGTCCGGCCACGGCTAAGGCAAATTGCTTTACCATTGTGCATCCCTCCAGCCCTTTATTTAATCTTTAGGGAAAAAAATTTTCAACCTAGAGAAGTCTTGCAAAACATGTGGGATGTGTTAAAATCTTCATCTTTCCTAAATTTGCTCTTGTGGCTCTAGAGAGTTTTGCCCAAACCATTCACAAGAATAAACACATTATAATATCTGGAGGAGAGAACTTGCTGATTGTTGGATTCTGCCTGTCTAACTTCATTTCTAAAGGTGCTTCCTTTGGAACAGAGATTGCATTGAAGTGAAGTAGTTCCTTTATAATCAGATTTGTTTGCTGATTTGAATTCATGTCATTCTTAGTCAGAGCATTTCCCAGATGATGGATTTTGAAAATGATGTGTGAGAAGTTTAATCTGATGAACCCTGTCTGCTTTAAAAACTAAAAATAAGAAATAGGGTTGGAGGAGAGTTTTTTCCTGACAGGGATCTGTCATCAAGACCAGCAACACAGTATCTGATGGCATTAACCCCTGCTTTGTGCAAGCATGGCTCATTCTGCTGAAATCCTCCAGCTGGGCGGAGAAGGGAGTATTTTTCTCAAATATTAAAGATGTGACTAAATTAAAGCAAAGCAAGAAGTTCAAGAAGTCTTAGAAAGTCCGAGGAGATACAATCTGAAAGGATGTTATCACGTTTTGCCCTGAGACAGGCCTCCGAACTGAGCATTCTCCCTGGACCTGTTTGGGGACTGGAAATGCTAATATGTTTAAAGGGGACAATTCTTATACATAATTTTTGTTTGTTTAGTTGATTGGTTGTTTTGGGGGCCACACACAGTGTTGGCTTCAGAGCTACTCTTCCTTGGTATGTAAGATCTAATCCAGGGCCTCCACATGCTAGGAGCGATGCTCCAGCCCTTTAAGCCATCTCCCAGGCCTCATAGTTTTTTAAGGACAGGGGAACGATTCCCTTTCCCATAACATATGTTACGCGTGCGTTTTCTCTTTTCTTTGATCCCTCCCTTCCCACCTCCCCCCACCCTGCTGGAAAAGTAGCATCTAAAGTGGGAAATATTCCATAGTTTTAACCTTTGAGCTGCCTGTAATGTCTCCTTGGGGATAAAGGACACTTCGTAGTTATTCCTAATCGATAGAGGAATGCAGCAAGGTTGTAAACAGCCCACATATTCTGAGGCTGGGAGGCAGGGACCATTCTGTCAGTTTATCCCCTTCTCTCTATAGGTATTAGTTTTATGTGCTGCCCTCGTCTTCGTCTTGTTTGGCTTGGTTTGGACAGCCTTGCTATCCTGGCTTTGCTTAGCCTGCTAAGCAATGTGCCTGCTAAGGGGGACCCATGACTGATCCCAGTGAGACTTAGCAAACCAGGCATGGACCAGGTAGACAAATTGCCTTGCATGCTGCTTGACCCATCTTTGATCTCCAACATTTCATATGGTTTCTCCAAGACCACCTTGAGCACGGGAGCCAAGAGTAATCCCTTAGCACCACCAGGTGTGGCCAAACAAGTCCTCCCAAATAATAGATACTATTTGGCTTTTATTCTCTCCTTTTTTTTTTCTTGAGGGGAGGATGAGGTGTCACTACTGGGAGGGTGCTGAGAGTTTGAGGATTGAGCCTCAGGTCTCTCATTTGCATAGAGGTGTTGCTTCCAGAGCTGGGGAGTTGCGGACTTCAGCAAAGTGTCATTTCTTTTAGGTTAATCCTGGAGCTGTGATACTGGGTTGTTGATATTCGGGAGGCAGTTGGGTGTGGGTGGGGCACTGGGCCTCTCACTAGATATGGGGAACTCCCATTTTGAGAAGGCTCTAGAGATCTCAGTAACCTTTTAACTGGAACTCAGTAGATGAAAAATATCCCACAAAAACAGCAGAGTCTTGTTATTCAATAGCAGCTGCTTTTTTTGGTGTCAGTGATTGATAGAAAACTATGGCCTCATACATGCAGAGCATGTGCTATTAAGCTACATCTCTGGTCTCTCAGCAGTTTCATTAAATGTTTGGGTGTCTGTTATACCATTTTAGACCCAGCTCTCCTCTCATTGAGCTTAACTTCTAGTAGGGAAAATAACAAAACAAAACAAGATAAATTTAGATAATGCTAATAAGGAAAAAGGGTAATGGGGTCAGAGAGGCAGCTCAGTAGACTGAAGCTACATTTTTTGCATGTACCCAACCTTGGATAGACCCTAGGTACCACATGGTTCCCAGAACATGACCAGGAGCAACCTCCAAGTGCTTAGCTGGGAGTAACCCCTGAGCATTGGTAGATGTGGTTCTAACCACCTCCCTAAATGATGGATAATATAATGAGGGAGATAGTCTTGAAGTGGGAACTTCTTGAGATAAGGTGTTTAGGGAAGATTTCTCTGAGGATGCTACATTTGATAGAAGTGACAAGCTGGCAGCTGATAAAAGAAAGGGCTAGAGAGATAGCACAAAGGAGAGCACAAAGATTTTTGGCTTACCTTACATACTAAAGATGCAGGTTTGACCCCTTGGCACCACATATGGTCCTCTGAGCACAGCCAGGAGTAAACTCTGCCTGAGCACCACCAGTTGTGAGCCAAACCACCACCCCATCTGACTCCCCCAAAAAAGAAAGGATACAGGGGTTGAGACACTTGCATGTGTCTGACGCTGGTTTGATATCTGGTACTCCAAGCACTATCAGGAGAGATTCCTGAGCACTCCCAGGTGTAACCCAAAACCAAAGATAACTGAAGGCAGAAAGTGCTTTGCTTTTACAGAAAGGCCTGGTGATGGGGAAGGATGAGTGTAGGGTGAGGTTTGGATGGCAGAAGATAGGTGTTTGGATACCCCTGGAAGCCACTGAAGAATTCCTGTCTTGTCTCTCCTCATGGTTTGCTTTATAGAAAACTCGTAATTCAGAAAAATTAATTATAAAGGCTATGGTATTTTAGTTTGAGGAGGTTAATAATCACATTGGCCCAACATTTAAGAAACACGGGCAGGGGCCGGAGAGATAGCATGGAGATAAAGTGTTTGCCTTGCATGCAGAAGGACGGTGGTTGGAATCCTGGCATCCCATATGGTCCCCCAAGCCTGCCAGGAGTAACCCCTGAGCACTGCCCGATGTGCCCCCCCCCCCCCAAAAAAGAAACACAGGGGCTAGAGCAGTAGTACAGTAGGTAGGGCGTTTTCCTTGCATACAGCTGACCCAGGTTCCATACCCTGCATTCCCTGAGCCTGCCAGGTGTAATTCTTGAGTGCAGAGCTAGGATAAACCCTGACCAATGCTGGGAAGTGGACCAAAACCAAAAACCAAAAACTAAGCAAAAATATAGTTTTAAGAAGTAGGAATTACTGAATAGAAGGGTATGTGTTTCTTAATCAGATATTCATTTTCTTTTTGGAGTTTGTAACAGTTCATACTGTAAATTAGAATCATTCTTATTCTGAGGAAAGTGTTAGCAAACATTTATCTTTGCCAATTCATTGGATGAACCTATGTGAGTTAATTTCATTTATTTTATTATGAATGAGAGTTGGACATGTTTTTATATAAACTTGAGAATCATTGATGTTTCCATTTCTGTAAAAAGTCTTGAGTGTTTTTTTTACCCTTTTTTTATTAAGCTGTTGACTTTTTTTTCTTTATTTAAATTCATAAAATTGCAGCCCCTCTGTTACAGATTTAAAAAAAAAGTGCAAATGCAGTGTTATTTGTCAGCTATATCTCAGTTTTTAAAAGGCAATCATCTTTAGATAACTTGTTTTTCAAAGTTTGAAGTCACATAGCACATCCCATCTTTTGCCAATTGAATTTTTTCTTGCTAACTATTCCCCTCTCTTCCCCTCCCTTCCCCTCCCCTCTCTTCTCCACTCTCCTCCTTTTCTCTCCCCTCTCCTCCCCTCCCCTCCCTTTTCTTTTCCACTCTTCCCTCTCCCTTAAATGCATTTTCTTTTATTCCCCTCCCACCCCTTCATCCTCTTTTTTTTTTTTTTTTTAAACTAGCCTCAGTTGCATTTTAAGGAGTATTTCTAGAGCTGAGAATATAGCTCAAAGGGCTGCTTTGAACTTGAGAGCCCTAGGTTCAATCCCTATTATCACATTGTCCCCTCAAGTACCAGGTGGAAAGATCCCTGAACACCTCAAGTGTTGCCCTAAGAACAAAACAAACCAAAGAAGATGTATTTCTAAACCTAATAAAAACATTGCAGTTAATATTTTGTTAGACTAGATTGAACTGCAAAAATTCACCATAATATTCAAAAGTCTTGCAACAGAAGAAGTCAGTGTGACCTATATTAATCTGTCTTTAGGGCAATAAAGAAGTTAATCCCAAACTGAATGTGATTAAGGACACTGCAGCAGAAGAAACAGGGCATATTATTTCCTCAAAATTGATTACACACAAACTAATTTCTGTAGTTTTGGTGGTTTTTCTTTTTAGTGGTGGTGGAATATTTTTGTCAAGAATTTTTTTTTTTTTTTGGTGTTTTCTGTTCTGGAAAATACAAATGTCTCTCGGGTTTAAAAATAGTTACAGCATTGGGATTTTTTTCCTTACTTGGAAACTGTATAAAACTTTAAACCAAAGATGTGTGGTGGTGGTGGTGCTGGTGCTGGTGCTGGTGGTGGTGCTGGTGCTGGTGCTGGTGGTGGTAGTGCTGGTGTTGCTGGTGGTGGTGGTGCTGGTGCTGGTGCAAAGTCCCAGGGCTGGGAAGGTGGCGCTAGAGGTAAGGTCCTGCTAGCGTAGGGCGGACCGAGGTTCGATCCCCTGGCCATATGGTTGCCCCAAGCCAGGCGCGATTTCTGAGCACATAGCCAGGAGTAACCCCTGAGCTTCAAATGGGTGTGGCCTAAAAACAAAAAAAAAAAAAAAAAAGTCCCTAACAAATAGTTTTAGAAAACTATATTCTCAGTCATCTAATTTGTGCATGTTTGAATAGTAAGTTGAAACACATGTTTTAAGTGGCATTAGACAGTTTTGGGCCTACAGAAAAACATCTCATGGTTCATTCTGTTATCTTTAGTCTTTTTTTTTTTTGGTTTTTGGGCCACACCCGGTGACGCTCAGGGGTTACTCCTGGCTATGCGCTCAGAAGTCGCTCCTGGCTTGGGGGACCATATGGGACGCCGGGGGATCGAACCGCGGTCCGTCTCCTAGGCTAGCGCAGGTAGGGCAGGCACCTTACCTCGAGCGCCACCGCCCGGCCCCTATCTTTAGTCTTATTCCTATAAAATTAAGAGTGATGGTCATCAAGCTAACTGATAGACATTACATGTATATTGCCTGTGTTTTAATTCATTGGATGTCTAAATTAGGGAATCAAAGAAAGAGGAAAAAACCAATCACACAAGCTGTCACTCTAACACTTTCAGAAATTTCTAGCCATGGGGCCGGAGAGATAGCATGTAGGTAAGGTGTTTGCCTTGCATGCAGAAGGACAGTGGTTCAAATCCCAGCATCCCATATGGTCCCCTGAACCTGCCAGGAGCGATTTCTGAACACAGAGCCAGGAGTAACTCCTGGGCACTGCCAGGTGTGATCCAAAAACTAAAATCCAAAAAAAAAAAAAAAAAAAAAGAAATTGCTAGCCTACTTCTCCTCCTTCTACCTCAGACTAATCATCTTTTTTTTTTTTTTTTTTTTTTTTTGGTTTTTGGGCCACACCCTGTGACGCTCAGGGGTTACTCCTGGCTATGCGCTCAGAAGTTGCTCCTGGCTTCTTGGGGGACCATATGGGACGCCAGGGGATCGAACCGAGGTCCGTCCTAGGCTAGCGCAGGCAAGGCAGGCACCTTACCTCCAGCGCCACCGCCCGGCCCCAGACTAATCATCTTTCTCTCCTTGTAGAATAAAGATATTCTTGATAATGCAAGGTGGAAAACTAATTTTTACTAGGATTTTATAAATAAAATATATATTCATATATATATATATATATATATATATATATATATATATATATATATATATATATATATGAATGAGTGATGCTAGGTTAGGAGGTTTGGTCATATGTAAACCTCATTCAGAAGAATAACTTTAATGCTTCTCACTTTATTGTCAAGTCTAATACTTAGTACTGTCCAAAGGGTTCTCATATATATAAAAGAAGCAACAAAGCTAATGAACTTTAATACAACCATGTAAATATTGTAGTCATCTAAGTTTTTATGCTAACTAATCTTGTTTTAGGTAAGTAGATGAGGTGAATGGTAAGAGGTTGTAAAGAATAATAGTTTGTTGCAAGTTCCAAGTTCTTTTTATTGACTATGGGTCAGGGATGTGGATCAGTGCATTCACTCAGGGCTCTACACGTAACCCCCCCAACACACACACACACGTTTTCTTAAGTGTAAAAGTATGGATTCATTTAAAAGCATTATCTGTGCATTGAGACCCCATTAATGTTTTCTTTTTCACTTCTGTCTTACTCTCTCCAAAGTAGAAATCTTACCATATTGATTGGCTTTAATGTTTGATCAAAAATTATTAACCACACATTATCTGTCATCTCGCAGGAAGCATGTGTTAGAGATTGCTTTTAGTTGATAACTGCTCCTACCTTCTTGGAATTTGAGCGTTATTACCGTTGACAGATATTGTAAAGTTTATATCTTGGTGTGACTCAGAAGAAATGTCACCTCATGGGTCAGAATATAATAGAGTGAACAAAAAAAAAATGGTGGCACATAACAAAGATGTTCAGACTCAGAGTTGTCAGCATTTGGGAAAGTTGACTAAGCTTAAAAAACTCAGCCGGTCTTGTCTTAACTTGTTTCAAGCCAGAAACAATATATTTTGGTACTAGTTGTCTCTACAAAGGTTCTCAAACTTTGACTCTCAAATAGACCTCTTCTTTTCTAAGATTTCTTTCCTTATTTTTTTGCTGAGCATCTGTAGTGGTTGGCATGAAGGACAGGAGAGCTCATGTAACACCAGGCTACTTTGCTGATGAACACTTCGCCTGCGGTGCCTGCTATGAGTGAAATTAATTAGACTTGTGCTGTCCTAGTCAATTTTCCTCCCAGCAGGTTGTATGGTCAGAGCTCTTCAGTGTGGAAGCCAGATTCTCCAGTTGTTCTAACTGCTATGTTGAACACTTTAAAAAAAAAAATTGGCATAAAGATAGTATTATTTTTAAAGGCCTTGGCTACAGAGTGAGAAGCAAAAAAGGAAAAAATACCCTCAAAATTCAATAATTCTCTCTAATTAAAATAATAAAGTATGGCTCATTATTATGAAAAATTAAGCCTTTGTTTCTTAACAATTAAGTCATTAACATTAATTATTTTTAATTTGTTCGTTGGCTTTGAGAATTCTTAAATTATGACTTATTATTTGAATGGGGAGGAGTGGGAATCCCAGCTGGTGCTCAGGAGGCCCAGGGGTGACCCCTGACAGTTCTTGTGGGACTATATGAGGTACCAAGGATCAAATTGGGGTTGACTACAGGGAAGGAAAGTTCCTTACCTCCTGTACTATCTTGCAGGTCCTAAAAATATTTTTTTTTCCAGGATTCAAACTCATAGTCTTACACAAGAAAATTAAATCCTCTGCCACTCAGCCACCGGTGGGCCCTCTGAAATGTTTTGCTTTGGGGACCCAACCTCGGGGATTGCATGTGGCAGTTCTCATGGAACTGTAGGAAAAAGTGGGGATCAAACTGTGTGCAAGGCAAGCACCTTACCCACTGTACTATCTCTCCAGCCCTGAAATTTTTTTTGTTTTTTGTTTTTTTGGGCCACACCCTTTTGATGCTTAGGGGTTACTCCTGGCTAAGCGCTCAGAAATTGCCCAGGCTTGGGGGGACCATTTGGGATGCCGGGGGATCGAACCACGGTCCTTCCTTGGCTAGCGCTTGCAAGGCAGACACCTTACCTCTAGCGCCACCTCGCCGGCCCCCCTGAAATATATTTTAACTTCAAAATAAACTCAAATTAGTATTTTAGGATCACTCAGTGTAGAGCTGAGCCCGCATACCACACCTTCGGAGCCAAATTTTATGCTTTTAATGTGTAAAATTCACATCTTTATTGTCAGCCTTCTCAAAAGATAGTTTTAAGTAGAAAATTTGAAATTTCATTCTAGCCTCTACTGGCAGTAACAGTAGCTGGGACTTGTAAAAGCTTTACTCATTACTAGACAGCCAACTTTGTGAGAGTGTGTTCCTTTAAATGCACACTTGCCTTGATCACAGGTGATCATTTGATCTCTTGATCTTGCCATGAAATTAGAATCACATGAAGTCGGGAGTCCTTAATGAAACAGAGACGCCCAGCTGTCATTGCAGTGGAGCATTTGCTGGCTTCAACGAAAAGATCATTGTGTGTATAAGACTTATTTTTTAGACTTGCTTTACAGGTGGATGTCTATGGGATAGTATTTAAAACTAATATGGAATTAAAATACTAGTGGTGTTGTTGCAACTATGAATTCCCCCTAAGCCTATCACTTAAATGATCAGTGAATATAAATTGTGTGATTTAAAAAAAATTATTTATGCCTTGAGGCCAAAGAGATATTACAGTGATCAGGGCATTTATCTTGGTTTGGATTCAATCTTGGACTAGCCAAAGTGTTCCCTGAGTGTAGAGCCAGGATTAAGCCCTGCACACTGCTGGTGTGACCCCAAACCAAAGAAAAATAAAAATTTCATATTCTGTTCCTGAGATAATGAGAATTTTAGAAAAAGCGTCACAAATTGTACCTGAGCTGCCTAATAATTTTAAAGGTAACATAATGAGTGACAAAATTTATATTTCCATGGCTGGAAACAAATGAGGTGCTCAGGAAAAAAATGTCTTCTTCAAATATTATAAACCAATGAAACATATTATTCTATTTCTAGAACTACTATAATATGTAAAAAAAAAAAAGGATAGCATGATGGTAGGGCATTTGCCTCACATGCAGAAGGACGGTGATTCGAATCCTGGTATCCCATATGGTCCCTTGAACCTGCCAGGAGCGATTTCTGAGCGTAAAGCCAGGAGTAACCCCTGAGCACTGCTGGGTGTGACCCCAAAACCAAAATAAATAAAGTAGAACAATGCCTCGTATCATCATTATTGTTAACTTTTTTATAATTTTGCAGAGCTAGGGATCAAATCTAGGTCTCGTGAACAATCATAATTGTTTTGGGGCTACATCATAGGTATAGATTATTCCTAGCTCAGTTCTTGGGGTCGCCTGCTAACTCTGCTCAGGGTTCACTCCTCTTAACGATCACATGGTGCTGAGGATTGAACCCATAGCTCCAAAATGCATAGCATATACTCTAGAACCTTGAATCACCTTCCTAGCTGAACGATATATATATTTGTTTTGCTTTTGGGCCACACCTGGTGATGCTCAGGGATTACTCCTGGCTATGTGCTCAGAAATCACGGCTGGCTTGGGGGACCATATTGGATGCCAGGGGATCGAACCACAGTCTGTCCTAGGTCAGACTGCATACAAAGCAAACGTCTTACCACTGCACCGCTGCTCTTGCTCCTGAACAATGTTTTTTATATGTTAGTTGACCTTTCAGTGATTTTGTAGAAATAAAATTTGTATATTTATATATTAATAAAGTTATCTCTTTGTCAGGCATGCTAATTTTTTTTCAGTTTACCATTCAGCTTTTGTTTATTAAACTTAATCAGCTTCACTAATTTTTTTAAAATCAGTTTTTTTGGGGTTTTTTTTTTGTTTGTTTGTTTGTTTTACTTATTTATTTGTCTTTTGATTCTGTAGTCAGGAACTACTCCAGGTGGTGCCTAGGGGACCATGTAGGATGCCAGGTATTGAACCTGTGCAAGGCAAGCACCTTATCAACTGCCCCGTTTCTCTGGTTCTTAGATTTTGTGTTTAGAAAGGCCTTGACAGTTAGGACAAAAGGTAAAGCTTTGTGTGTGACTGCTTTAGCTATCACCCTCGTTTGATACCTGAATCTACTTATAGTTCATTGCTATCCTCCATAGAGATCAAGGTCACACCTGAGCATAAAGCCAGAAATATCCCTGAGCACCAGCAGGTGTTTCTTACCACACTCTGCCAAAGAACTTGGAGGGGAGAATTTTAAGTTTGTTTGGATTGTATTTACTAATGGGGCAACCTGATGATTTGCACAATTGTTATCTGACTGAGGTTTATGAGATCAAAGTGAAATTTGGGAAATATATGGCCCGCGGGCCACATATTGTATTTGTATCTGTTTTGTTTCTTCATTGCAAAATAAGATATATGCAGTGTGCATAAGAATTCGTTCATAAGTTTTGTTTTTACTATAGTTAGACCCTCTAATGGTCTTAGGGACAGTGAACTGGCCCCCTGTTTAAAAAGTTTGAGGACCCCTTTATACTATAAAGGTAGAATTGGGGGTGGATGCTCCCAAGTAGAGATATGGGAGCACTTGCTAGTGATTTTTCTCTGGTGCTTCAATGGAAGGACCTATGGATGCAGTTACCCAGCAGTTCTCAAGTCTCCCAGGACTATAGTCGGCAGTACTTAGGGGACCATTTGGTTCAAGGCTCAAACCAGTGTTAGTCATATGCATGGCATGTGCTTTAATCCCTATACTACCTCTGGCCCTAAGGTAGAAATAACCCCCAAGGTAGAAATAACCCCCAAAAAAGGAGGTTGAGGGATGATTGGAAAATAGAGAAGTGGAATTGAGGAAATCTGGTAGTCACTTAGTATAAATGTGGAGATACCTTTCATACAGTAGAACAAATAACACATCTTAGAAAGGGTAAATACTGTTCCAGGAGAGAAGCTTGGTCCATGGGAGGTGACTCAAAATACTAGAGTACTTGTTTTGCAGGTTGGGATTTGGGGTTCATCCCTGGCACTGCATGGTCTCTCCCTACTCCAGTACTGCCAGGAACTGAAGCAATCCCCAAACACTGCCTATGTGACCCAAAAAATCAAGACCAAAAATAAACAAAAAGAAGCTAGCAATGTATTAAGAATAGACCTTTGGTGGAGTACACAGCAAACAGAATTCAGGGGCTACTCCAGTCTTTGTGCTCAGAGGACTTTGCAGTGCCAAAAATATCAAGCCTGAGCCTACTGTATTCAAAGCATGTAGTCAGCAAGGCATTCAAAGCATGTGCTCAGAGCTCACTAGTGCCTCTGGGATCACTCCTGGTGGGAATCAGGATGAGTTGGAGTACTGGGATTGAGCTCAAGTCGGCCATGTACAAAGCAAATACCCAACTTGCTGTTAACTATCACTCTGCCCTTCAGAAGGCTGCTTTTAATAAATTTGTAGTGATCCATGAGAAGATGAGAGGTTTCCAGGTTATTTTTCTTCATGCTGGGTCCACTGTGTTGTCTCCTCTTAGGCTGTCTTTTCACAGGTATATATAGGTATATAGGTGTGTATATATATATATATATAGTTGATGTGTGTCCTTTAAATAAATTTATTGGGTATATGACATTATTGTATAGAAAATTAAAATAGGTAAATACAATTGTGTAGGAGACTGCTTTAGATTAGATTAATCCTTGAAGTTAAGGCTTTCATGTAGGGTCTGGACTAAACTTGTTAGGTTACACCTTATTTTACCAAAAACAAAGATCATCCCTGGTTTCTTTTTATTTGTTTGTTTACAACTTTTCTCACTCAAAACAAAGATTGTCTTATATGTAAACCTGGGCAGAAAAGGCTCAGATAGTCTGAGCTGTTTTCGGATACTATGTCTTACTGCCCCACCTGGGGGTGGTCTCTGTAACTCAGTAAAACAGTTCTGGCAGGCAGCTTGGGCGAGATACAAGATAGAAGACTACCACACTCTACTATTTCACCCTCAGCCTGGTTTGGATTATTTCATGTGACCCTGATTTAGACTTGTTCACCTGGGTTTGGAGATTTGGGTGTGGGGTGATTTTATAACTGCTAAGGAACTATTTGAATGATAGAGCAAGGTAGGTAGACAACTGATCCCCCAGAGACTGGAAAGTTAAGTGAAGTAGTATGTTAGTATCCTACCAATCTAATCAAATCCTTTTGCTGCTTCTGTAACCAGGGTAAAGAGAAAACAGAAATCTTTGTCCCCTGACTTTGAAAATCTCGTTTAACTTTCAAACTGGCGATGTCAAGGGTTCCAAGTCCTCCACCTCCGGCAGAAATGTCGAGTGGCCCTGTCGCTGAGAGTTGGTGCTATACACAGGTGAGTCTGCTATTAATTCTTACATGTTGGAAAGGTTTGGTGGTTGAAGGACACATATTTCCTATGTAGAATCTGCTTTCTCTAGAAAATATCTGCCAAATAGCTGATAGAAAGTTGTCACTTTCCAGTTTTCAGTTTTTCATGTGGAATCTAAATGTCATGGGGTAAAATTTCCCTGAACATTAAAAGTGGGGAATCTTTTTGTTTAGTTTAGTTAGTTTGTTTGTTTGCTTATTTGGTTTGGGCCACACCCAATGCAGCTTAGAAATTATTCCTGGCTCTTCAATCAGCACTAACTGCTGTCAGTGCCTGAAGGACCATTTGAGATGTAAGAATTAGAATGCATGCAAGGCAACCCAGTTTGGCTGCCTGCAAATCAAGCACCCTACCCCTCTATACTCTTTCTGCCCCCAAATGGGGAATCTTTGAAATTTGATCTGCCTTGGTGAAAATAGATTCTTCTAAAGGGTAATTTAAAATTAGAAATTTGTTAATCTTTTTATGTTTATTTGTTTTTTGTATTTTGGGCCACACCCGGTTACTCCTGACTCTGTGCTCAGAAATTGCCCCTGGTAGGCTTGGGAGACCATATGGGCCGCCGGGAATTGAATTGAACCAAGATCTGGGTTGGCCGGGTATAAGGCAAATGCCCTACCGCTGTACTATCTCTCCGGCCCCAGAAATTTGTTAATCTTAATTGTTGTCAGCGCTGAGCAGAAACCCATTTTAGATAGGGCTAGATATTTCTTTTTTTTTGGTTTTTGGTTTTTGGGCCACACCCGGCATTGCTCAGGGGTTACTTCTGGCTGGCTGCTCAGAAACAGCTCCTGGCAGGCACGGGGGACCGGGATTCAAACCAACCACAGCAAACTCCGCTGTGCTATCTCTCCGGGCCCCAGGGCTAGATTTTTCACCTGTTTTTCCAATCTTTTTCATGCTCTCTCACCTGTCATCCACTGTGTCTCAGAAGCTGAAAAAGTTATGTTGGTTACTGAGATTTCTTCAAATATGGATGAGGGGCTTACTGGAAATGAGCCCATATGCTAGCCAAAGTGGCTACTTATGATGGAGGTCCAGCAGAAGGAGGGAAATAATCATCTGATCTTCATCCTGTTAGGTTACCCACTTGCTCTCTAATTGCCTTTTCTTCTATTTTTTTTTCCCCCGCTCCCAACAGATCAAGGTAGTGAAATTCTCCTATATGTGGACCATCAATAACTTTAGCTTTTGCCGGGAGGAAATGGGTGAAGTTATTAAAAGTTCAACCTTTTCGTCAGGAGCCAATGATAAACTGAAATGGTGAGGAAGAATTCTTTCTAAAAGTTTTCTGTTTTTCTTGGCTTTAAGAGACTGGAACTTTATTTTTCCTTAGTCCTGTAACAGTGTATGACAGGAAATAGCTATCCCTGTATTTATTGAATCAATTCAATGAGTATTTCAGAAACCAGCAGAATCAACTGTATATGAGATAATATAAGCAAGGAAAGAGGGTCAGTGCCATAGGCTGGATTGTGACTCAGTGAGTAGAATACATGCCTTGCATATGTAAAGCCCTGAATTCTATTTCTGGCACAGAAAAAAAAAAGAGTATAGATTGATATTCAGGTGCAGTATAAGTTTTGTTACATGGCAACTGAATGTCCTACATTCATTATGGATACGAGCTAACTTGACCAGATTTTCTGATTTAAAAACTTTTTTAATTTTAATTTTAATTTTTCTGGGGAACACCTGGTGGCACTCAGGAGTTACTCCTGGCTCTGTGCTCAGAAGTTACTCCTGGCAGGCTTGGGGGACCATATGGGATGTTGGAATTCGAACTGGGGTCTGTTCTATGTTGACTACATGCAAGGCAAATTCCTTACCACTATGCTATGCTATGCTATGCTATCGCTTTGGCCCTCTTTAATTTTAATGTAAAATCTTCTAAATGGCCTGGGGTTTGTTTGCTTTAGTTTTGTTTTGGGGCCACATCCCATGGTGCTCAGATTTTATTCCTGGCTCTGTTCTCAGGGATTATTCCTGATGGATTTGGGGAACCATGTGTGCTGCTAGGGATCAAACCCAGGTTAACCACATTCAAGGCAAATATTCTAACTGCTGTGTTATTGCTGCATTCCCTAAATGGTCTGTTTTAAGTTGATAAAGGAGGGGTCTGTTCACTTGTAGAACTGAAATACCTGGATGTAGGGTAGGCTTGAAAGTAGATAATTCAGTTAGAACGATTACTTAATCTAGATGGTTTCTTAATCCAGTTACATTAAGCTTCCCATTTTTGCACTCTACACTATTGAACATCTGTTTAGCTTTCCTTGTATTTGAAGCATTGGACTTGGCTCACTACCATCCATCAAAAATTTTTTAAACTTTTTTTGGGGGGAGGGGTCACACCCAGCAGCACTCAGGGGTTACTCCTGACTCTACGCTCAGAAATCGCTCCTAGTAGGCTCGAGGGACCATATGGGATGCCGGGATTCGAACACCGTCCTTCTGCATGCAAGGCAAACGCCCTGCCTCCATGCTATTTCTCCGGCCCCTGAACTTTTTCTGAAATAACCGTGTGGCCAAGCATACATGTACTGTTTAGTTTGGATTTGAAGAGCTAAACAACTCTTCATTCAGGGCCGGGCGGTGGCGCTGGAGGTAAGGTGCCTGCCTTGCCTGCGCTAGCCTAGGACGGACCGTGGTTCGATCCCCCGGCGTCCCATATGGTCCCCCAAGAAGCCAGGAGCAACTTCTGAGCGCATAGCCAGGAGTAACCCCTGAGCGTCACAGGGTGTGGCCCAAAAACCAAAAAAAAAAAAAAAAAACAACTCTTCATTCATGGAGATTTTTGTTTTGTTTTGTTTTGTTTTTTTGGGTCACACCTGGCTTCGCTCAGGGGTTACTCCTGGCTCTATGCTCAGAAATCGTTCCTGGCAGACTCGGGAGACCATTTGGGATGCCAGGATTCAAATCACCATCCTTCTGCATGCAAGGCAAATGTCCTACCTCCATGCTATCTCTCCAGCCCCTCATGGAGAATTTTTTTGATTGTATGAACACATACACCTTGAAGCACTCAGGGTTTACTCCTGGTTCTGTGTTTAGAGGTCACTCTTGGTGAGTTCAGGGTACCATATTGGGCATGAGGGATCAAACCTTATTTTTTTTTAACTTTATTTATTTATTTATTGATTTTTGGGGGTCACATCCAGCGGTACTCAGAGGTTACTCTTGGCTCTGCACTCAGAAATTGCCCCTGGCAGGCTGGGGGACTATATGGGATGCCGGGAATCGAACCAAGCTTCTCCCGGGTTGCCACATGCAAGGTGAACACCCTACTGCTGTGCTATCTCCCCAGCCTCATCAAACCTTATTCTTGAGTATTGTGTTTATTAATAATTTTGATTTTTTTTTTTTTTTTTGGCCAAACTCAGCTGTAGTGAGGGCTTTCTCCTGGCTCTGCATTCAGGGATCACTTCATTTTTTTTGTTCTTGTTTTTTATTTGTTGAGATTATGAAGAGTTCATAATACAGTCATTTCAAGCATTAAATGTTCAAACACCAATCCCACCACCACTGTGTCCTTCCCTTCAGTGTCCCCAATCTCCCACCCATCACCATAGTCTGCCTCCATGCAGGCATAAACAAATCTACTTCATAGTGCTTATTACAATACAAATGATCAAAACTTGGATCAATACAGATCTCTCCACGGTATTACTAAAGTCAGTGTCTAAGGATTTACTGGGTTGTGAGGTTCAGTGCTAGTGGAAGTATTTAGTTTCTATGTTACTGTTTAGGCATGCTGAGCTTGGTAGATTATTATGTAATGTTTCCATAAAAATTTTATGTGGGTTGACACTACTATAAAATATTGAAGATTTATAGATCTAAAACAAATTTGGTGGCTTGAAAGTTTGATAAGGTTAATTTGGGGAGGTAGGCCATTTCTGTCAGAGGGTGTGGAGGGGGTGGCATTGGGCTGCTACAGTTCATGCAGAAAGGGGAATTTGTCCCCCTTGAGAATGTCACAGAGATATCAACCAGGACTGGACTAACTGGGAAGTATCCGTGGTCATTATTTTCTTTTTCTCAGAGATCATTATTGGCAGGGCTTCTCAAGGGACCTAAAATTGAACCTAGTTCATTGTGTACTGTTCTTTTAGTCCCTACATATTATGTTCAAATCTATGCTTTTATATAAAAATGTATGTGGTACACTCCCTAGGGAAGCACTAGATTGAGCCACCTGTTTCAAAACTGGCAAGACCTAAGGATACATATGGCCAATGTATAATATGTGGTAAAGTAGTCTCTGAAGCACATGCAGTTTCACTAATGACATTTTCAACTTAGCTGAACCTATTGCAATCTTTCTGAATTTTGTCTCTATTCATTTGTAACAGATTGGTATCTAATTCTATTTAGAATTCTAGTTTGGAACTCTATCCTGTGCAATGCAGTTTACTTTTTTCTGTGCTTCCTCTGTACTGCCTCCTTTATTTTAATCTTAGAATATTATTGCCAGATTTATGAAGTGCCTGTAAAAGATTACAGACTACTTATTTTTCAGGAATATGGTTTCTGGGGCTGGGGAGATAGCTTAGAAAGTTGTATCACATATTCTACAAGCCGGAGGCAGTGTTTAATTCTCAGCATTACATGTCACTGGTTCTCAGCACCACCAGGTATGGCCCAAAAAGCGACCAAAAGAGTCCCTCTTTTTGGGCCATGGCCATAACTCAGTGGCAAAAGTGTATGCATGCATACATTAGATCCAGGCTCAATTCCTGGCACTGCCAAAAATCAGAAACAAAATATCTTCCATCTCAAGATGATATCAAAAGGGCCATGATGCTGGAACTCTGGTGTGGGTGTGATATCAAAGCATTGTATGCCTGAAACGTGACTATTGATAATATTGCAAATCATGGTGACTAATAACAATTGGAAGGAGTCTCAAATAAATAAGAATAGGGCCTGGAGAGATAGTACAGCCGTGTTTGCCTTGCAAGCAGCTGATCCAGGACCAAAGGTGGTTGGTTCGAATCCCAGTGTCCCATATGGTCCCCCGTGCCTGCCAGGAGCTATTTCTGAGCAGACAGCCAGGAGTAACCCCTGAGCACTGCCGGGTGTGGCCCAAAAAAAAAAAAAAAGAATAAAAGACTTAAGAAAATTTTATTTTGGGGCTGGTGATTCGAATCCTGGTGTTCCATATGGTCCCCCAAGCCAAGAGTGATTTCTGAGCACATAGCCAGGAGTAACCCCGAGCGTCACCAGGTATGGCTCAAAAACAAAACAACACATTTTATTTTATTTGGGGAGGTTAGACCCAGGAGTGTTTGTGTGAGGAGGCTGCAGTCAAGTTTCCCCAGTTTCTAATGAGCTCATGACAATTCCAGTGTATATCACCATTTGTGTAGGAAGGAAAGTTGTCCTTTAGGACTCTTTCCCTGTTACAGAAAAGGCCTGTCTAGCAGGGCTGCTCCCATCTCAGTGCTTGGAGAACCACATGGCATTGGGTAAATCACACACTTCAGCCCTTTGAGCTCTCTTCCCCTGCCCTGCTTTAGGCTCCTTTAAACATGGATGCTTTTTATTTCACCCCCCCCTCCCATTTTGGACAGGTGTTTGCGAGTAAACCCAAAAGGATTAGATGAGGAAAGCAAAGATTATCTGTCACTTTATCTGTTACTGGTAAGCTGTCCAAAGAGTGAAGTTCGAGCAAAATTCAAATTCTCCATCCTGAATGCCAAGGGAGAAGAAACCAAAGCTATGGGTAAATATTTTCCTCTTTGCTGAACAATATTTTCACATTCAGTTACCTCATAGACTGACAGGTTGTGGATGTGATCTGATTTTTGGAGTAACTTTAAATATGACTTTTCTTTTTTCACTCCAGAGAGTCAGCGGGCATATAGGTTTGTGCAAGGCAAGGACTGGGGATTCAAAAAATTCATACGCAGAGATTTCCTCTTGGATGAGGCCAACGGGCTTCTCCCTGATGACAAGCTTACTCTCTTCTGCGAGGTGAGTCTTATTACCCTGCTGTAAGACTGGCATTTCCCAGACGGAAGGTGTTAGTAGACGTAATTGTGTTGTAACAGGGATGGCAAGTAAGAAAATTCCCAAGTGGGGCTGTTGCATGAATATTATTTATGTAACTGATTGAAAACTGTCATGATTTCAGGGTTGATGGGAGTTTTAGCTTTGTTCTTAAAAATAGGCTGTGTGCTACTATCTCAGTATGGGATTTCTTTTTTCCAGTTTCTTTTTTTTTTTTTTTTTTTTTATTTTTTTTTATTTTTGGGCCACACCCGGTAATGCTCAGGGGTTACTCCTGGCTATGTGCTCAGAAGTAGCTCCTGGCTTGGGGGACCATATGGGACACCGGGGGATCGAACCGCGGTCCGTCCAAGGCTAGCGCAGGCAAGGCAGGCACCTTACCTTTAGCGCCACCGCCCGGCCCTTTTTCCAGTTTCTTGAGTCACAGTCCAGACTTTCTTATGATTTTATTTTTTTAAGATACCATTTAGTGGGGCCGGAGAGATAGCATGGAGGTAAGGCATTTGCCTTTCATGCAGGAGGTCATCAGTTCGAATCCCGGCGCCCCATATGGTCCCCCGTGCCTGCCAGTAGCAATTTCTGAGCCTGGAGCCAGGAATAACCCCTGAGCACTGCCGGGTGTGACCCCCCCCCCCCAAAAAAAAAGATACCATTTAATGAGGCTGGAGAGATAGCACAGCGGTAAGGCGTTTTGCCTTGCATGCAGAAGGATGGTAGTTCGAATCCCGGCATCCCATATGGTTTCCCCTCCTCCCACCCAGCCTGCCAGGAGTGACTTCTGAGCTTAGAACCAGGAGTAACCCTGAGCGCTGCCGGATATGACCCAACACCCCCTCCCCCCGTCCCTCCCCCCAAAGAAGAAGGTAAGAACCTTTTTTCCTAGTGTAAAGGTTCTATAAGCATCTCTAACTCATTGCAAGCTAGAAAAATGATCTGTTATCAGGTAGGTAAGGAGGTCCTTTCACCAACAATGGGCTTTGACGTGACATTCCCAAACCAAGAGTGAGTTGGAATGTAGTTTATTTATGTGTATATATTAATTAATTGCTCTGTACTGTTATCAATACATTCATAAATACTCATTGTTTTCAGTGAAATCTCTAGCTAATTAAGTGTGGCCTATGTATTGTTTGGCAAAGGAACCACTTCCTGAGCAGTATGCACCATTTGATGCAAATAAGAACAGTATTTTTTTTTTTTTGGTTTTGTTTGGTTTTGTTTTTTTGGGCCACACCCAGCAGTGTTCAGGGGTTACTCCTGGCTCCACGCTCAGAAATCGCTCCTGGCAGGCATGGGGGACCATATGGGACATCGGGATTTGAACCAATGACCTTCTGTATGAAATCAAACGCCTTAACCTTTATGCCCAGAACAGTATTTTCTACTGCAGGGAAATTCCCCCAACATCCAGACAGTGTGCTCTATCAAATAGTAGGCCTACACTATAAGTTCAGGATATTTCCAAAAGTATATAATGACCTCTGTAGGTGTCTTATAAGAATTTTATCTTTATACAGAAAAGGTCTGGCCGTCAAATAGCCAGCTTATTTTCAAGCCACAGTTCATTGAATAGTTTACAGAGTAGATGCTAATGATTAGGAAACTTTGGAAGTATACTTTATACCTTATTAGAGTACTGCACTGAGTACAAAAAGTCAGTCATAAATTCAGTTGCTTACTAGTTACCATCCCTTTTTTAATTGCTAAGTAAAAGAAAATTGTAAATTCATGGCAAAATGTTGCTGGTTTTCGTCTATGAGTATGAAATTCAAATTTCATATTAACCCAGTTAGTTGACAGGGTTAGTGAATTTGGTTTTTTTGTAAGGTTATATATTTTATTAACAGACCATTGATTTAACCTTAAACCATCTATCATCTTAGAGATCTATAGTTAGTAAAAATTTTAAATAGCTGTAGTTTGGGATCAGAGAAAACTCCAAGGGTTGAGTATAGATAGGTTTTGCATGTAAGAGACCCTTGTTCAATCCTGGTACCTCCTGGTTTCCCTAGAACTACTAGGAATGACCCTTGAGCACTGACTGACTGGGAAATAACCCCAACGTACCACCAAATGTGGTCCCCCCAAATAGTGGGAGTTTTAGTTTCTATTGTACATTAAAGCTTTTTTTTTTTTTTGAGGAGAGTGGGGCTTTTATAGCCTTCTAAGTACTACTCAAGGCCTGGGTCATCTCCTGGCATTACTCAGCCAACTAGGCCTATGGTGCAGTGCCAGACCCAAGGATAAAGCACTGCTCAGGTTCTGTGGCAGAGGGGAGCTCCATGGCACCTGGTGATGTGCAGGCCAAGGGTGCTTTGGTGAAAGAGGAATCCCTAAGTAATTCACCTGATGTTTTGGGCAGTGCTATAACTGCATTTTCAAGTCCATAGTGAATCTGATATTTTTCTCCTATGCTTTCCTTCTCCTGTTCTTAACCCCATGTCCAGTCCAGCTGCTCCAACCTTTGTGTTGACATTCTTGGTTTGGAAACCAATTGGCCTGCCCTCACTTGGCAGTTTCTTATCCTGTAGTTATTTCTGAAGCAGACTCTTTGCTTTGCTTCCCTATATGAAATTCTCTTAGGAGAAATCCTGTGGTTAAGTTTAGATTTGCCTTACTGACTTAGAAGGGAAGTGAGATGACACATTGGAAACAAGGAGATGTTGAACAGGGAAGCGTCGGCTGGGTTCTGCTGATGCCATCGGTTTCTTCCCATCAGACCAGGTGTGCCATCTGTTCCTCTCACACTTCTCTGTTGGCCACAGGTGCTGAGTGTTGCTTCTCATACTTGGGCTTGTGCCTAGTGAGACTAGTTTCTGTTCCAAGATTCTCTATGGACTCAGTAGAATTCAGCATTGCAAGGCAGTTGTGTGGGGGTGAGGGACAGGGGTGTTGGATATGTGGGATTTTAAAATGTCTGTAGTTCATGTAAGTTCTTAATGCTTTTCAAAGCTAGATGATTCTTTGGTGCAAATGTACCCCCACTTTGACCTGTTGCTCCTTTCAGTGGAATGTTTATAAATCAGTTTTAGTTCTTTTTTTTTATCTGGGGAATTCACATCTGATGACACTCAGGGGTTAATCCAGTCTCAACACTCAGGAATCACATTTGTGGTACCCAGGAGACTAGACAGAATGCTGAGGATTGAACCCTGATCAATCATGTGTAAGGCAATAACTCTATCCACCATTCTGTCTTCTGCCCCCATTAGTTCATTTTTTTAACCCCCCCCCAGTTCATTTTTTTTAATGGTTTACTTTCTAATTTTTACTAATTTGAGACTTTTAAAGATTATGAGTACCCTTTACTGCTCCTTTGCCTTTGGCCCTTCTTTTACATCAGATACAATAAGGTATCCATAAGTAGGTGAGAGAATTGGCATATTTTTATTTTTGGAGTATTTCAACTAAAGAATATTTAAATTAGATTACAAACTCTGACAATGCCAGATGGGTGGTTTGTTTTTTATTTTTGGTTTTGGTTTTTGGGTCCCACCCAGCAGTGCTCAGGTGTTATTCCTGGTTCTACATTCAGAAATCACTCCTGGCGGGTTTGGAGACCATATGGGATGCCGGGATTCGAACCATCGTCCTTCTGCATGCAAGGCAAATGCCTTACCTCCATGCTATCTCTTCAGCCCCCTGGACTTCCTCTTTTATTGTTGTTTTGGTTTTATTTATTCAGTATATTTAGTTAGGCATTGAAAACAGAGCTACATCCCAGTCCTATTTTTGGTTTGTGTTTACTTTCAATTCTCTGTGATGTTTCTGTCTAATAGGAAATGCTGCTGTTCTTCCAAGCTGATACTGTTTAGTTTATGTATTTGGAAGCAGTCTCAAAACATTTCCTAAACTGTCCCGTCTCACAATCCCTGGAGCTATTTTCTCTTATCTTCATTTATTGGTACTGGAGGGAAGCAGTGTCTTGGGAGGTCAGGGCATTTTTCCTAATTTTGTACAGCAAATTATTGTCTAGGTCATGTCCACTTTGCACTTCTAATCTGGTGCACCACACCAAGTGGGGCTGAATGCCACTGACCCAAGGAAACAGCCCCTACCAAGTTTTCCCAATGGATAGAGAGTTTTTACTTTGATAACAAAAGAGGGAACCATGCAAGTATCATACTCTTAAATTTCTCCTTAATTTAAATGAAATGTTTGGGCTTCTATTGATCTCTTTATTTATATAGAAAACAAGTAGTTGTTCTTCACAATAAAGGAATAAGTATTTCACCTTCTCTTTATATTTCTTTGACAGATAAAAGATTTCAGTGGTTCTTTGTAATGTTTTAATTAAAGTTAAAGTAAGAGATTTGAAATGCCAAACAAGAAATATTTTGACTCTGGGGCTGAGAGATAGTAGGAGTTATAGTACTTGTCTTACATGCTGCCAATACTGGTTAGATCCCTGGCACCACAGGATTCCCTAAACAACACTGGACACAGCCTTGCAGGTCCTTGAGCACTGTCAGGGTAGTCCTAGTAGGTAATCACTGCAGCCTCAGGCCATCACATGCTGCTCAACCTGGTTGTCCAGGTATAACTAGTGGGACCCCCAGGCCACTGTACTCCCCTCAGGAGAAAATCCCCCCCCCCAGACACACCAGATTAAGAAAAATTAAGACCTTGGTTAACTTTAATAAATATCTCCTTTTCCTCAACTATAAAATACCCCTTCATAGCCTAAAAATACTTCATTGGGTCAAATTTTAAATATAATATTTTTTTTGTTTTTTATACTTCATTGTAGATTTTGGGGTATATTAGTTGATATAAATGAAAATGCTATTTTATTGTGCTAAACTTACATAAATGGGGGTTTTATATATAAAATATAATGTTAAGTAACTACCACTTAGCAATAACTGAGTAATAATATCATAATAACTTGGAAGTGAATTATGTATGTTTCTTCCTCCCCTACTCATCGGCCTATTGACTTGTGTCACTCACTCAGAGGATGCTATGTCATACCATCATTACCTTGTTTACTATTTGTACTCCTAAGCAACATAGTGTTTAAGTTTCCTTATTAATGAACTAGGTTTGTTTTTTGTTTTTTTTTTTTTAATTTATTTATTTTTGGAGGCTGAAGGGGCACACCCCATTGTGCTCGGGGTTTATTCCTGGTTCTGCTGGATCAGGGATCACTGCTAGGATTCCCGTAAAGGATGCCCTTAAGGGGTTTAATCTGAGCTTTATAAAATTTTTCACAGTTTTCTACATCATGGATCTAATTATAGGTTTTTAAAGTGCTTTAAATAGTCTGCTTTGTAAATAAACTATTCATAAATAAACAAGTTTTTGTTCTCATTCTTTGTAGATGGACATGTAGATTGTTAGTAGTATTTTGATTAGGGATTATGTAAGTGCTATTAAAAAACCATATGCAGGTTTTTTTCTTGATTGCTTTAAATATATAGAAGTTAAAAATACATTTCCATTGGTCTTATTTTGGCTTTTTATGTTTAAATAAAATGTATACGAATTGGCACAATCTTTAGTCTTTTATGAAAATTTCTTTTTTAAGTAAAGAAACTGACTTAAAAAGTGAGGCCGTTTACAGCTTAAAATATGGAGGGTTATACAGCCTTCCTGAGACATTTTCAAACAGTCATTTCTAAGACGACATAAATGTCACAGTCACGTCATCTTCACAGCTGCAGTTTTGAATGAGTCTCCGTAGTCAACTTTATAGGCATTTGAAAAAATTCCTTAGTTTTTTTTTTAATATGATCTCATTTTAGCATCATCATTTGCAGAGAAAAACAGTCCCTTTCTAAGTTAAAAGTTTAGGCTCTGAAGACTCATTTGTGAATGCCATTTAAAATGTATTTTTAATTAAGCGTATTTAATGTTGGTGAGAGGTGCCAGACATTCAGCACTCTGGAGACTCCAGGCATCCATATATCTACAGAACAAGTTTGGCTCAGACAGCAAAGGTATCTTTCCTTCCTGCTGTGTTCATGTCTGAGCCTGGAGAGAATTACCCCAGTAAGAGGAATCAGTTTTTGGGTCCCTCTTTACCAAGTGAGCTTCTTACCAGCAGAGGGTTTACCAAGAGCCATAGTTTGAAATTCAGCTTTGCTCCTGCCAATTCATTTTGCCCAGTCTAGTAAATTGCCATCAAGTGTTAATGACTTTGGGTTCCTGTCAGCCTGGTTTAATTCAGGCTGGAACCCACTGCCAAAAGCATTTTCCAGTCCCTTCATTTGCCACCCCAAGAGATATTTGCCTTTCATACAGGGAAGTTGGATTTAAGGGTCTTTTTTTTCTGATAGAATTTTGAAACTATTATTACTGAATATAGACAGCTTCTACTTTTGGCACTAATATCATATCAGAGAAGTTAGGGTGTTAATCTGAGAAAGTGACTGAACCAAATTAGAGATCTTACATAGGACGAGAAGAAAATCTCTGTAAGGTGGTTTTTGCTGTGTATAATATTAATCCTATTAATATTAGAGTCAGATGCTGCTAAACGTGCTGAAAATGCTAAGCATTGCCCAAGACTGTGACAAAGTTAGTTTTAAACCAGTGAATAGATTTCTCACCCCTGCACAGAAGGAAATATGGGGCATTTGGAGGGAGTATTAACTTTGCCTCCAGGTTTATGGTAGCATTTGAGAAATGACTTACATCTTGAAGGTTAAAAGAAATTTGTCTCATTTAGGTTCTTTCTAAGCTATCCTTGCTATGTTACTCATAGAAATAGTAGGAGTGGGGAGGCTTATGAATTCTGTTTGATTTCAACTTTTTTTTTGTTTGTTTTTTTGTTTTTGAGCCGCACCCAGCAACACTCAGGGGTTACTTCTGACTCTGCTCAGAAATCACTCCTGGCAGGCATGGGGTACCATATGGGATGCCAGGATTCGAACCACCATTGGTTCTGGCTCGGCACTTGCGAGGCAAACACCCTACCACTGTGCTATCTCTCCGGCCCCGATTTTAACATTTCTTTTTTTTTTTTTTTTTTTTGTGGTTTTTGGGTCACACCCGGCAGTGCTCAGGGGTTATTCCTGGCTCCAGGCTCAGAAATTGCTCCTGGCAGGCACAGGGGACCATATGGGACGCTGGGATTCGAACCGATGACCTTCTGCATGAAAGGCAAACGCCTTACCTCCATGCTATCTCTCCAGCCCCAAGATTTTAACATTTCTAACCTATCGAGTAGGAGATGAAGCATAGCAATGGCTGGTGTGCAGAAAACTTGATGGGTTGGTCTCTGATTTATTTTATAGTGGCAAATGGCTTTATAAATCCCTGTATTGGGATATATAATATCCTAAAACCTTGTCTGAGTTTCCTCACCCATCCAAAAGTTTTCTTGCTTACTAAGCTAAATTGAATAGATCACTTAGCCATTGCTTCAGCCGTAGTGGCAAGTTGGATTGTTGTCATTCTATTCCAAAGATGCTAAGTGCTTGTTTGACTAGAGGCAGCCATCTTGTGTGTCATTGGTCATTGTCTCAGATGACTTGGACGAGGGTCTGAGTGACGTGGGACACCCATTCAGCTATCACAATAAGGAAGTTCTTCCGAGCTTCATTCAGTTAATTAAACTAACATTTCTGAGGAAGTACTGGTTATTGACCAGCCACATAGAAGAAGCACTTTATTTTCATGTTCTAGACCTCACTAAAATAGTGAAGTGTTTCTAGGCTTTATTAAACCTTTTCTCTAGTTTTAAGTTAAAGATTTTTGGAAGTTTTTTTCTGTATGTAAGTTTTGTTTATGTTAGAAATAAGGAAATTAAAAAAACAAAAACAAAAAACAAACAAAAAAAGAAATAAGGGAAATACTTGAAGTTTATTTAGTCAGTTTTTCTCTCTAGATGCTTTTGCCCAGGTTTCAGGGCAGGGGAAGTAGAGCATATTAGAAATTGGAAAAGAAGACTTGTTGGAAATTTGAGGCTTTCTCCCCATTGACAGGGGTATCAAACAAATCCGACCTGACTGTACTCAATTGGAAATTAACTACATCCACAAAGTCTCGGTTTGGGTAGGTGGTTTTAAGGGTTTCTGTGTATGACTACCTTTGGTATCTGAGTACCAGTGGTTTTTAGCAGCCAAGTGAAAGTCATCTCTCCTCCTGCTGGGAAGAAAATTCTTGGCAGCAAAGCTTCCAACCGTTTCTTTATCTTTCACAGGTGAGTGTGGTGCAAGATTCCGTGAACATTTCTGGCCAGAATACCATGAATATGGTGAAGGTTCCTGAGTGCCGATTGGCAGATGAGTTAGGAGGACTATGGGAGAATTCCAGGTTCACAGATTGTTGTCTGTGTGTTGCTGGCCAGGAATTCCAGGCTCACAAAGCGATCTTAGCAGGTTGGTATTATTCATGGGGAGCTTTCATTTGGTGAAACAAGGGGAAGATAGTGAGTGCATAATCGCCCTGCATAACTTCAACTTTTTGGGCTATTATAGAAAAATGCAACTAAATATATACTTAAAGTTTGGTAACATTTTTTTTTTTTTGCTATAGCTAATTAAAACTAGGCTGTTCCCAAAAATGTGGTATTTTGATCCGTTCTCTCTGTATGGACTTAATTTTCAAGGAGTTGATGATACAGTATTGACTACCTTTTTTCCTAGAGTGTAGCTGCCAGAATACTGAATAGGAACAGATATCAGTCCCTCAATGGTTTTAGGATATAATAGAGAGGATTCTGGACTCATGATTAAATTACCACCCAGTAAATCTCCAGTCCTGCAGTGCTAGCCCTCTGTTCCATACAGATTATCCTAAAAGAATGAGTGTTTCCTGTGATTTGGAGAATCAGATCTTGCTCTAATAATAGGTCCATGGTCTTTTTTTGTTTGTTTTTTTGTTTGTTTTTTGGCCATACCCAGTGGCGCTCAGAGGTTTCTCCTAGCTCTGCACTCAGAAATCACTCCTGCCAAGTGTAAGCATCAAACGGGTGTGGCCCGGGAAACAAAACAAAACAAAAAAAAGGTACGATGCAGGGGGCTGGAGAGATAGCACAGCAGTAGGGTGTTTGCCTTGCAAGCAGCGGACCCATGACCAAAGGTGGTTCAAGTCCCAGCATCCCATATGGTCCACTGAGTGCTGCCGGGTATGGCCCAAAAACCAAAAATAAATAAATAAATAAATAAATAAATAAATAAAAATAGGGGGCCGGTGAGATAGCATGGAGGTAAGGCACTTGCCTTGCATGCAGAAGGACGGTGGTTCGAATCCTGGCATCCCATATGGTCCCCTGAGCCTGCCAGGAGCAATATCTGAGCGTAGAGCCAGGAGTGACCCCTGAGCACTGCCTGGTGTGACCCAAAAACCAAAAATAAATAAATAAATAAAAACAAAAGTTTTAAAAAATAAAAAGCATGGTGTAGTTATGTGGTGAAGTGTATGTAGGCATGTTTCCCTCATTTTTTTCTTAGCAGTAGAAGGAAACCTACAATTCTTCCAATCTTTACCACTCTTCCTTTTACCCCTTAATTTCTAGTTTCTAAAAGATGTTGACCCAAAAATGAGGTTCTTTTGTGGGCACTCAGTTTTTTTTTTATATTAATTTTTTAGTTTTAGTTATGAGAACAAAGATGCAAAGAAAGAGGACAAGGTAAAGTTACAGTGGAAGAACAATAACCCATAAACAGAATTCTCAGTAGTACCATTGCTGATATTTTTTTTTTAATTTTTTTTTTTTTTTTGGTTTTTG
Source organism: Suncus etruscus (assembly GCF_024139225.1). NCBI lineage: Eukaryota > Metazoa > Chordata > Mammalia > Eulipotyphla > Soricidae > Suncus > Suncus etruscus. Next base: position 183,572,164 of record NC_064848.1, read on the forward strand.
GGCCACACCCGTTTGATGCTCAGGGGTTACTCCTGGCTATGCGCTCAGAAATCACCCCCGGCTTGGGGGACCATATGGGACACCGGGGATCGAACCGTGGTCCATCCGCTTGCAAGGCAGACACCTAACCTGTAGCGCCACCTTCCCGGCCCCCATTGCTGATATCTTAACTTTGAACTTTCAGCCAAAGAACATTAAGAAAAATAAGACAGGGCCCGGAGAGATAGAACAGTGGTGTTTGCCTTGCAAGCAGCCGATCCAGGACCAAAGGTGGTTGGTTCGAATCCCGGCGTCCCATATGGTCCCCCGTGCCTGCCAGGAACTATTTCTGAGCAGACAGCCAGGAGTAACCCCTGAGCATCGCCGGGTGTGGCCCAAAAACCAAAAAAAAAGAAAAAAATAAGACAGAACCCATATACAATTACTTTGTCCCTCAAGTCCCCAGATTGTAGTACATATTTCTTAGCAGCACACAAAGCAATCTATAGCCATAAAACTTATGTAACTCCTTAAACATTGAAGGCAAAGTACTTTTTTACATTTCCATGCACATGCATATTAGTTTAAGTTAACCTCAAAAGAATTTTTAAGTGAGTTGTTTTTCTTAAGGATTAGAGTCAAAGGAGCACAGTAAAAATGGTGTTAGAGGGCCCAGAGAGATAGCACAGTGGCATTTGCCTTGCAAGCAGCCGATCCAGGACCAAAGGTGGTTGGTTCGAATCCTGGTGTCCCATATGGTCCCCCGTGCCTGCCAGGAGCTATTTCTGAGCAGACAGCCAGGAGTAACCCCAGAGCATTGCCGGGTGTGGCCCAAAAACCAAAAAAAAAAAAAAAGGTGTTAGAGTGGCAATTATTGTTTGCATAGGCCCACCAAAATATGAGGGACATGGAAAGGAAAAGCCTTGGCCTAAATACAAGGAGACCTTATCCCTGAAGTTTCCTGCCATAAGACCAACTCTAGGCTCCAGGCAAACTAGTTTGTCCAATCCAAGTCATTGTCTGTAGTGCCAATACACTTTTATTTTTCACACAGTCTCTGTTGTTGATATCATGCTTCTGTATTAAAGATCCTGGAATCTGCATATTCTACATTGCAGTCAGGATGGTGCAGAGCATCCTCTCGTTTCACCTCACAGTTAAAGGGCAATGCAAAGAACCCTGTCCATAAGCAGGTCGTTGTTGTTGTCAAGTCTTCTTAGTGTTAAGGGAAGTCTCTTTTGAGCAGGTCGATGTCACAGCAGTGGTAGGGTCTTCCCTGGTAGAGGAATGCTTGTTAATGTTGTTATAAAAAACCTTGGATGTTTCATAGATAGCTTCCCTGGTTCAGGGGTGAATGGAGGATGCCATTCTTCTGAGGCCTGTGCGAGGTCATTATATCAGTATTCAGGGTGTAAGGTCCCATTGCACTACAAGATTTATGTGTTCCAATCTCTATTAGATAAGAACTTATTTGTATGTATAGTATTTTCCCATTTTAATGTGCCTATGCAAACAAGGAACAATACCATGTGGCATTATCGGCGCATATGGGGGCCATAAGAACAAGTCCAACAATCCCCATGACATGGTTCAATCATAAGCATTAAACTGAGGGACTCTTCCACCAAAATTCCTTATTGAACAGCTTACAAAGAGAAGACAAGATAAAAAGTAGGTAGAATCTTCACGGTAAAAGAATATTTAGAAAGAATTATAGCTGTTAAAATACACATAAAACATTCAAAAGACATATGTGTTCATTTTATGTCTTTTGAAATAGTTGGGGGTTGTTAAATTCAATGCACGACTTTGGTCTGTGATTAGGACTGTGTAGTACTGAAGTTAAAAAGGGTAAATGTGGGGTACTGATGGTTGTGGGTGAGAGAGTTTTAAGGAGTAATAATGAGCTTCGTAGGGGTGTGCGAAAGGGCAGAATCTGTTGGGGCAGGAGGTCCGTCTTGGTGCCTAACAAATTAAAGAACTGAGGGTAAAGAGGGTTAATTGAGGGGAAGATAACGAATCCAGATTGGGAGATGGAGTAGAGGGGCTCTGGTGTAGGGGAGGTGAAATATATATCACAGGGGCTATATACATTGTATAGATGAATTGTTTATGGATTAGGCTTGGCAGTCAAAGAGGACCACTGTATAGGAAGTCACATCTACATATACACTGATTTTTACAGACCTATTTGAATATTATCCTCTGAATCTAGGGAATTTTATTTTTTTCCCTAGAAACAGTCGAGAATTAAGAATGTTTTTGGGAGCCCGGAGAGATAGCACAGCGGTGTTTGCCTTGCAAGCAGCCGATCCAGGACCTAAGGTGGTTGGTTCGAATCCTGGTGTCCCATATGGTCCCCCATGCCTGCCAGGAGCTATTTCTGAGCAGACAGCCAGAAGTAACCTCTGAGTACTGCCGGGTGTGGCCCAAAAACCAAAAAAAGAATGTTTTTGGGTGTTGTTAAAAAGTATGTATGTCACATACGCCCGAGCGCTTTTGAAAATGAATACTAGTAAGAAAAGAACTACTGAATGGGGTCTAGTATGCATAGGGGAGGAATTTCTCTCCCCCACTCTCCCCCCAGGGCCCGATTTACCATGCGTGGCCCTGAAGACCCATCTGGCGTGGGGGGATCTCAGTCCCCTGGACTAAGTGGTCAGCCCAGGGGGTCTATGGTTAGCTGTCCTGCGTGGGCACTCAGATTTTGACTTTTCACCTTACCTGCCTTCCCTGCTTTCTTGGAGGAAGGGCTGTTTTCCTGTGTCCAAAGAGACTATTTTCTGCTTCTGTTTTTTGTTCCATGTTGCCTTGTCAGAAACCTTACTATGCCAGTTGTACCCTTGTGATCTAGTATCTTCATCTGCTTTTCTCCTATTACCTATTTACCCTCAGCCTGCAAACAGGCTCAAGCTTCTCCCCTTACTAGTTCTATTTTGTTTCGTTTTTTCCCTGGAGCTAAGTCTGAGTGAGCACATCTACTGTTTGTACTTCTTTCCTCCCATCTGTTCTCAGTTCACCTCCTTGCCATGAAACAGTTTTCCAAAGTTATATGATCTACTAACCCTTAAATATGAGGGATTATTTGACTCTTCTCTCCTGATTGGATAGCTATATCCCCACCCATCCACCTCATGGTGTTTATGGGCACTCCCAGCTGTGCTTTGGGCTTGTTTAAGGATTCCTCCTAGAGGGGCTTGGTGCCAGGGATCAAACCCAGACCATCTGAATATAGGACATGTGCCCTACCCTCTGTACTAGCTCTCTGGCTCCTCTGTTCCTTTTCTTTTCTTTTTTTTGGTGTTGGTGGGGGGGGGGGGATGGCTCACACCTGGCTGTGCTCAGAAGTTGCTGGCTCTGCACTCAGAAGTCTCTCCTGGCAGGGTGGGGGGTGGGGGGGGGACCATATGGGATTGTGGGATTCGAACTGGGGTCCGTCCTGTGTTGGCCGAGTGCAAGGCAAATGCCTTACTGCTGTGCTATTGCTCCAGTCCCAGGCATCTCTGTTTCTAATTTGTGGCCTCTGTCCTCTTAACCATTCTTCTTAAAGTTAAGTGTTCCTAAGGGTCCGGTTTTGTTCTTTTTTCATTCTAGTTACTTTCCCTGCGTAATTGTATTCATTTTTGCAACATCAGCTTCTATCTGCTGAAGACTTTCCAAACATATTACTGCTTTGGACTTTTCCTTTTCTGATAGACACCATCCCTCTGGTCTTCATCTTCTGTGATATATTTATTTGATAACTTAAGATCTATTATCTTTCTCAGACAAAAACAGTATCTGTTTGGAAATATTATAGCTCAGAAAGTTAAGTGATTTGCCCAAGATTATATGTTTTGAAAGTGGCAGATCTGAATAACCCTTTCTGACTTAAATTATAGATCAGAACTGCAGTTCCTTATGTTATAGTTCAGTGTCCTACTACAGATTCCAACTGTTTATTCACTTAGGGATCAATTGATAGCGCTTGATTTAAAAAAAAAAAAAGGGGGGGGGGGCCAGGCGGTGGCACTGGAGGTAAGGTGCCTACCTTGCCTGTGCTAGCCTAGGACGGACCGCGGTTCGATCCCCCGGCGTCCCATATGGTCCCCCAAGAAGCCAGGAGCAACTTCTGAGCTCATAGCCAGGAGTAACCCCTGAGCGTCACAGGGTGTGACCCAAAAACCAAAAAAAAAAAAAAAAAACCTTGAACAGAATGGTATCTGAGTACTTAGCCATTTTATTACCTTTGTATGGTTAAAATCAAATTTTCTTAGGTCTTCATAGCTGTCATTCATTAGTCTGGAATAATAGCATGGTGTAGAGCAGTGATGGCTAACCTTTTTGAGCCCAAGTGCCCAAACTGCTGCACAATGCCTGGTCCTTCCAATGGCCAGTCCGGCCCTGTTGCCAGGTGAGCTGCAAAGCAGACACTGGCACACTGGCCTCCCGCCACGCCACATATCTTAATTTCGGACCCCTTCCCGCGTGCCAGCTGCAAGGCCTTCTCATGCCACCGAAGGGTCTAGTTTAGAACATTCTTCATCAGTCTTTTTACATCAAACCCCATTCCTAAGGAAAACTACTAAAGAATATCTGATGAAAGACATTAAGTACTCAGGAGTACAATTTTTTTTTCCGGTAGAGTTGAGTTTAGAAAAGACCTCAAATGATTTATAATATCTGAGGTTTTTGGGAATTGTTTGGAGTGTGTGTTTGTTTTTGCCTTTGGAATATTATTACTTCCATTAAGAAGGCTTGACACTGGAGTGATAGCTCAATAATGTAGGGCACTTGCCTTGTACATAGCCTACCTGTATTCAGTCTTCAGCATCCCTATGGTTCTGAGCACAGAGCCAGGAGTAACTGCTGAACACTGCTGGTTGTAGCCTACAAACAAACAAACAAACAAAAAGAATACATGAATTGGGGCCCGGAGAGATAGCACAGCGGTGTTTGCCTTGCAAGCAGCTGATCCAGGACCAAAGGTGGTTGGTTTGAATCCCGGTGTCCCATATGGTCCCCCGTGCCTGCCAGGAGCTATTTCTGAGCAGACAGCCAGGAGTAACCCCTGAGCACCGCTGGGTGTGACCCAAAAACAAACAAACAAACAAAAACAAAAAAACAAAAAATACATGAATTGGAGACAGCAATGCATGGCTAGTACAGTGGGTAGGGTTCTTACCTGTATGCAGCTAACCTGGGTTCAATCCCCAGCATCCTATATGATCCCACGAGCCACCAGAAGTGATCCCAAAGTGTAGGCAGATATGGCCAAAAAAAAGAACAAAAAAATCCAGGACTTAAAGGATCTTCCATTCAAACCCCCAAATCTACCAGAGGTTTGTCATTGTTACATAACATAATTTAAATGATTACCTGAGAATCTGAATGGTTGGAATAGAACTAATTACTTTTGGTATAATTTATTTTTTCTCCATCTTATGTAGTATGATTATTTACCTTTGTCATAAGAAGAAAGGAACGTTATAATTCTGGTATAAGTTGATTACTAAAATCCTCTTTGTAGCAAGTAAAACAATAAAGAAATTTATTTCTTCATAACAAAAAATATAACATTTTATTGTGATTACCATATATGACTCAAATTTTTTTTTTTTACTCTATAGCTCGATCACCAGTTTTTAGTGCCATGTTTGAACATGAAATGGAGGAAAGCAAAAAGGTAGGTAACCGAATGAAGGTGAAGATGTGTTTTAGCTCAGTTCAAATAACTCAATTCAGATGACTTCCCAATTTGGCAAGAGATATTTTTTTCCTAATTATTTTTTAATGTGTTATTAAAATGAATGCAGTTGCCTGAACAGACACTTCTGAGAGTAGAGAAAGGTGGTCCAGAAGCACAGTAGGTACAGCAGACACAGTCCCCTGCTGGTTCTCCAAGTGGCTTTCAGTGAACCCTTTATACATGTTCACCTAGTCAGAGAACTTCGGAAAAGAAGCTCAGCCAAAGATCTAGTTGTTTCACTGTTGTATTTGAGAAAGCAAAGAGTAGTACATCTAATAAGAGGAAAGGCTCTGGGTTTTCTGCAGGAAAAACAAGCAGAAAAACTTGTAATAATAGGGTACATATAAAAATTCCACTCGTGCTAGTTCTTATGTGTGTGTAGTGCCAGAGATGGAACCCAGAGCCTCACACATGCAAGGCAAGTGCCTCCCTACTGTGCCACCGTCATGTTGGGTTTTAAATGATCCAAGCCTCTGTTCTCACCAGTTTTTAAAATCATGAAAATTGTGTAGAGATTTTGCTTTGCTGGAATGTGTCTCAATTTTCGTTTTCCTGGCATAGAATCGGGTTGAAATCAATGATGTGGAGCCTGAAGTTTTTAAGGAAATGATGTGCTTCATTTACACGGGGAAGGCTCCAAACCTTGACAAAATGGCCGATGATTTGCTGGCAGCTGCTGACAAGGTAAAATAAGAATAGAAACATGATCACAAAACCAATAGGTTTTGTCACCTCTTGAGTTTCATGTCTGTATATATTGCAGTGTGGGTAAGATGAACATAAGACAATTCAGTTTATACTTGACATTCTGACACAGTGTTGATAACACACTTTATTTTCAAAGGTCTTTTAATGCAAGTCATATACTCATCCACATTATGGAAAAGGATAAATTTGATGTTTCCATCACTTTCTTCTCCACCTCTGTTTTTTTGTTTGTTTGTGTGTTTGATTGTATTTTAGCTATACCCAGTAATCCTCAGGGCTTGCTCCTGGCTTTTTGTTCAGATACTTATCCTAGTGGCTCTTAGGGGACCGTATGGGATGCTAGAGTTGAACCCAGGTCGACCATGTGTAAGGTAAATAAATGCCTTACCCACTATACTATTGCTCTGGTTCTTCTTTTCCATCTCAATCATCTCAGATTCATATAGCTAACATTTGAATCTTATATATATACACACATATACATATACATATGCTTTATAATTATAAAATGTTCTGTGGTTTATTTTTTATTTAGACATTGTCATTAATGGGATGAAGCCATAATACAGATTGGGCATTCGCTGTGCAACAGTTAACCCGGGTACAATCTGTAGCACCCCATATGTCGCCCCAAGGCCACCAGAAGTGATCACTGAGCATCAAGCCAGGAGTAAGCCCTGAGAGCTGCTGGTTGTGAAAACAAAAATAAAGTACAAGTTTTACTTAGAAATATTAAAATACCAAAATTAAAATGTGGGTCTTAGAATCAAGAAAAGTGCTAAGCCTTTTTCCGTCTGGAGAAACTCATATTCTCTTTGGAACACTTGATTTAGGTTTTTTTGGGATCATACCAAGTTGTGCTCAGGATTACTCTTGGCTCTTCACTTAGGTATCACTCCTGGTAGTTCTCAGAAGACCATATGAGGTTCCAGAACCAACTCAGGTCCACCGCATGCAAGACAAGCACCTACATGCTGTAGTGTTGTTCTGATCTACACCTTACATTTTTTATCTACTCTGACATCTAAGTAAATTAAAAAAAAATATTTTGTGGGGATGGAGATATAGTACAGTAGATAAGGAGTTTGTCTCGAATGCAGCTGACCTGGGTTTGATCTCTAGCATACCCTATGTTCTCCAAGAACTACCAAGAGTGATTTTCTGAGTGCAGAACCATAAATAATCCAGAGCAGCACTAGGTGTGGCCCCAAAACAAAAACAAATCCTATCTTGCTACACTTACAAAAAGAAGAAAGGAAAACAGGGATTACCTAAAACAGTAGACCTGTGTGATTCTCAAAATAAGGTTAGGAGAACTGGTTACTGAAACAGAGTTTAATTGAATGAAAAGTTTATTTTTGTTGTTATGTATCATTGCAGAATTTCTCAGGATCTGTAGTGTGTTAGCATTCTGTTTTCTAAAAGTTAATGTGATAATATTTGGTTTAGCTAACTCTGGACTCCTTTTTTCTCAAGAATGGTACCCAGTGATTAGTGCTCCCTAGATAGAGACAGCAGAGCTGTGTGTACATATCTTCCAAGGTCCTGCAGTCTAAAGTGGGGAAGGAATAAGAATTGCATTTCTGTGTTGCCAGACAATGAGACAAAGATACAAGAAGGGCATAAACCCAGTTGTTAATTGACTCTTGGAAAGGACCAGAGAGATAGCACAATGGTAAGGTGTTTGCCTTGCGTGCTGCTGACCAAGGACCCAGGACGGACCTGGATTTGATTCCTGGCATCCATAAGGTCCCCAGAGTCTGCAACTTCCAATGAGGCAAAGTTGGCCCTGACCCAAGGGCATCTAGAACTTCAAGGATATCCTCACGGGAGTAGTCTCCTTTCACCTCCGTTTGCTCTCCTGAGGAGAGGAAGGGAAAGTTCCTGTGTTTACAAGAGAGGTTGTTCTCCTTATTGGCCAACTTTTTTGGAATGTTTTTAGAAGATAGGCAGGTAAATGCAGTCCTTGCTAGAGAAAGAAGGGATTGAAAAATAGCTCTATCCTTCTATCATAACCTTTCAAGACCAAGATTGCAATTAAACAATGCAAGCATTCTATACCCTTTTAAAACATTTCAGTTCTGACCAAAGGAAACTTTTCATGGAAATATTCAGTGACCTTTAAGAAAGTAAAGACAAAAGTCCTATTGCTTGCCTTTTAAACAAGAGTATAATGCTGTTGCCGCTTCACTTCTTGCCCTCTGATTTTCAATGAAATGGTTACTTAGGCTTATGTATCCCAGGCATTTATTCCTCTCCTATATTAGCTTCCATAAGAATGAATGAGTTTGGGTCAGAACTATAGTACAGAGGGTAGGGCAATTGCCTTGTATGCAGCTGACCCAGGTTCAGTCCCCAGAACTTCATATAGTCTCCTGAGCCTGCCAGGGTAATTTCTAAGTGCAGAGCTAGGAGTAACCCCTGAGCACCTCTGTGTGTGGCCCCAAAATAAATAAATAAAATGAAGGAACGAGTAGTATCATGAGACTCACTTTTTAGACAAATATTTAGGCTTAGAGTTGATTAGACATTTATGTCGCTGGGTTGTCATTCTTACTTCTCAGCCAGAAAAATCTACTGCAACTTATAAGTATGCAGAGCACAGGAATAAACCTGAATTGACATTCCCAGGATGACATTTTCAGTGCAGTGAGTTAACTTATATTTTTAAAAGATAAAGCAATTGTCTCATAGCAGCATTTTGAAGTTCTGAATGAGAAGTAACTGAAAAGAATCTTTTCTAATTTCATTCAGAATTTCCCATTAAGACAGCCTTTGCTCCAAGTTTACTTGAAAACATTTTTTACTTTTATTCCTCCATGTGAGCTTTTAGGAAAACAGAATAAGAAATCCTTCATGGAAGGATCTGAACATCAAGAATTTACCCAGGAGACTGAAACAGCTTCTTCTGAGCTTTCTAGTCTCCTGGGGACGTGTGTAATTAGACCAAAAACAAAACAAAACAGGTCGACCAGGCCGAAGAGACACAATTTCAATCTCTGGGGTAGGTACTGTCATTAGGCAGGTTTTTCAAAAGCATAATTAAGGGGGGGGGGACTTTGTCTTTCCTTGGTCCCCCATTCCCTAAGGGACAAGAATGGCTACTTTTTGTCTAATTATGTAGTAGAGATCATATATATTCACAGTAGAGGTCCTTTTAAAGGAATATATTGCGAAAAGATGTAGGGAATATTCTATACAGCACTCTATAATGTCCAACAAACACTTACTCAACCTTTCCAGCCTTTAAAAACGAAGAGTGGCAGCCTAATTTCTTGCTTGTCTAGTATCATTCCTGGTTTTCTATGTAAACTGTTTTCCAGTTACTCAAATGTAGAAAAAAAATTAAAGCTGCACCAAAACCAATAAAACTATTTTTATTTTCCTGCTGGATCTCACAGTGCCGGCAGATATGCCTCCTCACCTAGATTTCATAAAAATAAAATTGTTCGGGTTTATTTACCATGATTCAGTCTGGAGGAGTGTTATGTCACTGAGCCTACAAAGGGGTCTATCTGGAGATTTAAATGGTTCTTCAGTAAGCTAATTGATGAGCATTTGCCTGTGCCTCCTCCTATGCTTCTCCCCGTCATCCTTGCAAGTTCACAGTTGCATCAAAACCAATCATCTTCCTCAGTTATCCCCATATCCACCTCAACCTTCCATGTACAGAACTGTTCTACCATTTCTCAGAAAATAAGAAGGTTTGGGACTGAAACTGGATCCTGGGTCTCTGTTGCTTTGTTCTTCTACCCTGAGAATCTTAACCTCAGACCCAATAAAATTGGTCTCTATTTATCCTTTTCTACTTAAAGGGAGACCTTTGGTTGACTCTCATTCAGTGGCAGAGCTGCTGGTGAAAGTCACCACAGGGTTCCTTTTCAAGGCAGTTGGGATACCCTGCAGTGCTAGGGATAGTGTTTAAGTAGAAAGGAATGATACTTCCCCCTAAGTGTGACTCTAAATTAAAGGGTTTCAGAATGTTAAAATGCAGCATTTCTATTGATTCAAAGCTGAATATTGCCTCCTTCTAAGGGGATGTGGTAGTGGTTTAAGAAACCCCTTAAAGGAGCCGGAGAGATAGCATGGAGGTAAGGCGTTTGCTTTTCATGCAGGAGGTCATCGGTTTGAATCCCGGCGTCCCATATGGTCCCCCGTGACTTCCAGGAGCAATTTCTGAGCCAGGGCTGGAGTAGAAGGGCTCTTGCCTTGCATGTGATTGATCCAGGCTCGATCCCCAGCATCCCAATGTCACCACACTACCAACCAATCCCACCCCCACCCCCAACCCCTTCCCCATGCAATGCCAGAAATAATTCCTGAGTGTAAAGCCAGGAGTGATCCTGAGCACTTCAGGTATGATCACAAAATATAAACAAACGAAAGGAATAGTAACTCTAGTTGGGGTGGGTAAGTAGGTAAATAGGATAATAGGTCTATTCCAATAAAATTTAAAAGGCCACTTTGAAAAGTATTTTAGTTTGTTTGATTCAGCCTGGTGTGTGATTCTGTTTTATAATTGCAGTGGCAGCCTTTTTCCAAGTCTGTCCAGTTTTGTTCAGGTGTCCAGTTACATGCTGGTACAGCTGAAGAAAACAGCTTCTGCAGTGGTTAGCCCAGAGCAGTTCTTTCGGATGACAGCAGTGCTTGTGTTTTGCAGTACGCCCTGGAGCGCTTAAAGGTCATGTGTGAGGACGCCCTCTGCAGTAACCTCTCGGTGGAGAATGCCGCAGAGATTCTCATCCTGGCTGACCTCCACAGCGCGGATCAGCTGAAAACGCAGGCAGTGGATTTCATCAACTAGTGAGTTGGCATCTTCAAAGTTCTTTCAGAATATGTGGGGAAGCTAGAAAAATAACAGCTTTTGAATCAGGGTGTTTGAAACAGGTAGGCTTCATTTACCTTCCAGTAATAATTGTTTCATTTTTCCCTGAAGCTTAACAGTGTGGAAGGTGGTCTGACTTTTAGGGTTTTACTACTATTACTTTGTGGTGATCAGAATTGATGGAAATGGTAACTTGCTGGTCTGAAAAGATTATGTACCCTAAATGATAACATCTTTACTTCATGCACACCTGACTGAGGGGGGGGCAGGCAGACTCAGCAGGTGCTACCTCCAGCCTAAACCCAAAAGTGTTGAAAGAATTGAACTGGGGTGCAGCATCAAGGCAATTAGTCAGATGTGTCTACTTATTCATCACGTAATTCCTGCATCCTAAGTAACAAATGACTTGGCCATGTTTTATTCATTGAAGCATGTTATACCCTTTGCCTGATGGGGTACGAAATTTGGAAAATTCCCCCCAAAAAAAGAAGTAGAGTTTATAAAGCCTTGACAGCAGCACTCTGGGGTGAGACAGGTACAGGAGGTTACCTAGTTAGGTAAGTGAAGCTTACAACACAGGAAATGCCCAGGCAGAAAACAGGATCTTTTGTCTGTAAGACTGTTTCAAAGGAGTTAGCAGTGAGGCAGAGGAGGGAAGAAGAGATCACTAATTCTTCTAGTGAATTCTCACTGCTGGATGCTGCTTACTGCTTTGTAGATAGATGGTAACAATTTAGTCATCAGCCAGTAGGCCTTAGGCCACCTCTTCTCTCTCATGGGGCTAGTAAATGCAGAGCCTGATGGAAGCTCAGCATTGTCGACTGAAGAGGGCCTTGCTCTTTCTCTTTGTTTGCATCTCCAGTGAGTAGAAAGCAGCACAGTCATTGTAGATTAGAAAATGGGGGCATTTCATATATTGTTTTGATTTGGGTCATTTCATTTGGTTTTACAGTTCTGGAGGTGCATATGCTTTTCACGTCTGATCTATATGCACACCACCCACCTTTTTTTGGGGGGGGGGTCATACCCAGTGATGCACAGGGATTACTCCTGGCTCTGTGCTCAGAATTCGCCCCTGGCAGACTCGAGGGACTATATGGGATGGCAGGATTTGAACCAGGGTCTGTCCTGTATTGAATGCTTGTAAGGCAAATCCTTACCACTGTGCTATCGCTCTGGTCCTTCACCTTTTGTATTTGAAAGTATAGTGGCCCAGACTCCTAGCTTTCAGATTTGCTACAGCCACAAGCTCATCACCTGTCTGCATGTTATCTAACCAGCAGATTTCCATACATATTGAGGTTTTCTTTTGATTAGCATCCTGTAGGAAAAGCTCTGGAAAATTAAGCTATCTAGTTGGCTGTTGAATTCATCTTTTGCTCAGTCCTACAGTAACCTGTCTCTCTTTGTTTCTCCTAGTCATGCTTCCGATGTCTTGGAGACCTCCGGGTGGAAGTCAATGGTGGTGTCGCATCCCCACTTAGTGGCTGAGGCTTATCGCTCCCTGGCTTCAGCACAGTGCCCTTTTCTGGGACCCCCACGCAAGCGCCTGAAGCAGTCCTAAGATCCTGCCTCTTGTAAGACTCCGTTTATTTTCCAGAAGCAGCAGCCACTGTTGCTGCACTGACCACCAGGTAGACAGCGCAATCTGTGGAGCTTTTACTCTGTTGTGTGTGGGAAAAGACTGCATCATGGCCCCAGACTTTTAAAACAGCACTAAATAAATTGGGGGGAAGGGGGAGGGAAGGGCCCAGGACTCCGGGCGGTTCAGCCTAATGAAAATCCTGTTGCTGTATCACTGTGTTCCCTTTGGCCTGGCCAAGTTTCATACTGTGGGAATTCAGTTTAGGCGTTGGCCCTGAGGACAACCCAGCGGTGGTACTTCGGAGAAACTTATCTGCTTCTGACTGAGCAGAACAAATCGTCAGGTGCCTGGAGCAAAAAGGAAAAAAAAAAAAAAGGACATTTAGTTTTAAGAGAAAGAAAAAGAAAAGGAGAGAAGAAAGGATTTTTGCAGAATTTCTCAAAATTCAGTTTGTGGATTCTAGTAGTATTTATGTTGAGAGAAATTTTAGTCCATCCAACTGTGTTAATACTGGGATATTTGTGAAACTCCTCACCACATACAAGGATCAGAAGCTCTCTCTTGTTGTTAGCACTTACTGTTTGCAAGAACAGAATACATTCTTCTATCCTTTTATGAAAAATGACAAGTGAAGGCGAGAGGGGATGAAGGTTATTTGATCTGGAGGATGAGTGGTCTGATGTGGTGGCTTTTGCAAAAAATCTTTATTGGTGTTGAAAACTGGAAAAAAAAATAATTCATCCAGAATTCATACTGTCTTGACAAGAACAATGGTTCTCTGTTTTTAGATATTGTGGAAAATGATTTTTGGCATTTTTCTCTGATTTTATTCCCCTCCCCCCTTTTCTAAGAAAAAAATAGAACAAAAAGAAAAGAAAAGGAAATTTTATTATTAATGCCGTGTGAGAAAAATCCCAGCCCAGATTGCTCAGCTGTTTGTACCTGACTTGCCGCCTGCATAGGAGCCAGTCCTGTTCCTTCCAATTCACCCCCTCTTCCTACAGGGGAGAACTTCCAAATGTTAATTTTTCTTTTTGAAAATATAAATAATTGCTATTTTGTACTGTGTGGTATCTCTGGTCTTTTGTTTCACGCACCTGGCACTGTCTTTTGGGTTTGAATTCCTTGTTTAAGGATTTTGAAGTCTGATCCTTCAGTTTGCAGAGATTAGGTGTAGAATATGGAAATGGGGGATTTACTGTGTTTCCTGAATCTTGAGTTACCTTTGGAAGTCACCAGCATCTGCCAATCACTTGGCCTTCTAGAGTCTTTCCCACTTCATATCTCAATGAGAAGAGATCAGCTACCTTTGCCAAGGCAAGTAAAGCGAATTTCTGCAACCAACATATTTTAAGAAGTAATACCAATTTCCTTTCTCCTTGCTAAATTACAAAAAGATCAGAGATATAAATGTGTAAGTAAAATAAAGGGAAATTATTTCTGATAGATTCTGTGACTTGCTGTGTCATCAGACAAGGAATTACTATTGAGCTCACTGGGGTGCTGTGGGATCCTTTCTTAGTCATGTGCGACAGCATAGGACAGTAGAAAATGCACTGGGGATCGAACTGTGGTGTCTATCACTTGACCATAAGTGGAAATTCAATGGGTTTTATTTTCTATTTCCATGGGTAACTTTGGCCTCTGCAAACTTTTTAATTTTTATTTATCTTGCCATTATATAATCAAAGACAGAATTTGCTTATAGAAACCACGCTTTATTTCTTTGTTTGTTTGGTTTTGATTTTTTGGATTAACACCCAATGGTGCTCAGGGGTTACTCCTGGCCCTATGCTCAGAAATCAGTCCTGGCAGGCTCGGGAGACCATATGGGATTCTGGGATTCGAACCCAAGTCCATCCTGGGTCAGCTGCGTGCAAGGCACATACCCTACCACTGTGCTATCTTTCTGGCCCCTAGAAACCACTCTTTTGCCCTTCACAGCTGCCTCTTAAGTATCATCTGTGTAAGGAAGGGCCCTCTAAGTTCTCAGTGCTGCCACCTCTGTCACCCTTTCAGTTTAGGCCCAAGCTAGGGATCAGCATACTCAGGTTCCTCTACCCATATAATTGCATAAGTAGCTGCTTATGCTCAGTAGTTCCGTTTTCAGCCAACATTCCATTAAATTTTCCAGGAACCTGAGGAGTCTGGGAGAACAAGTGTAGATAGCATCTTCCTGTTTTTAGATGAGAGAAGTAGAATCCTGACAAGCCAAGTGACATGCCTAAGATCACATACCTGTTGACTATTCTTTGGGATAATCTCACATCCTAGAAAGATCATTTCTGTAAGCGGAGGAAGTTTGATTCCAGACACGTTTTAAGTATAAAATCTGAGGCTAAATCTCCTTTCCAGCAAAGCTCTGGAAAGGTGCCTCTGCTGGCCAGATCTTCCAAGCTTCCATAACAAATAGATTTTCTCATTGCTTTGCTCCTTTACAGAAAGCTGTGGGTTCGAGCATTCTGCCCTCTGGGGAGGCAATACTGGCACCAAGCTTCTGATGGGCTAAGTGTTTCTTCTGAGATTTTCTAGTATTTGTGGAATTTCCAGCATGGACTTTCCTGAGGATTCAAAGCTTTTAGGATTTCAGATACAGGTGAAACTCCTCCATGCTCCTGTCATTCTTTCTGGACATGTTTGTTTTTGTTTAAATGATACAGTTGAAGCCATCTGGTTATGACAACATCAGAGCCCCAGCATACTGTTCATAAACCTCCCACTGCCACCACCCCCTCCCTGAGCTCCCCCACATCTGAAATTTAATTCAAGTTAACTCCACAATCTGGGGCATGTGCTGTCACTGCAGAGATGTCCGTGCCAGTGGAACAGTTGGAGATTTCAATTCCACAAGGATATAGCTTATTTATCAAAACAATATTTCAGGGAAGTAGATTCACAGAACTTTGGAGTTGCAGATTCAGATCCAAATAGAGTATCTGGCATTAGGGAACGCACCCTCCCCTCTAGTCAGCCTCCCCATACCTGGCCATTCATGGAAGATGCTGTTCATTCTTTAACTGGACATTAACCCATTAAACCTCAGTATTGATATTCAGTTCTTAAGCATACCAGACACCTTTCTGGGCTTGAACAGTGTAAGGAAGAGATACCCTGCTTGTACATGAACATCTGTTCATGTCTGAGTGTGTGTGATTGTGCGTGCATGCACACAGTCTTGTCTTCCTGCCAGGGATATCCAACTATGACCTGACCATTGCTCTCTACATATAGAAAGCTGCTTAGAGCCTACGGAGGATTCTTCATATTGTGAGTCTGTAGAGAGGAAGGAAAACAGCTTGTATGTATGTTTATGAGTAGAACAACAGAGGAGTCAAGCTGCACGTTAAAACTGACTGTTGCTTTGTTCTGGCTCTTCAGCTCCTGTAAAAGAACAACCAAACCCCCCAACACACACTCCCCTACCCCCACACACACACCCCATGTCCCATTGGATGGGATCTTTCCGTTTCTCTTTGTCAAAGGCAAATTCTTGGCTGGAGCCCAGCCTTATTTTCCACAACTAATTATCTTTTTAATCAGCCTGAGCCCTGTGTGTTCCTTTATCTCGTGACTTTCCTCTGAACTCTGCCCTTCCGTCATTTAGATGCGTTTCTAACGCTGGCTGACTAATCGAACATTCTGGTGAGTATCATTCAAAGGCCCTCTGGGATTGTACTTGTGCCAGGTAGGTGTGTTGTCTCCCTTTTCATTTCAGAGGCGATTGGACCATGTGGCTGGGGTCTCTGACCCAATAGGCACCCTCATGGAGATAGCAAGCAAGGAAGCAAATGTAGGACGATCAGTGTTTAGAATAATGAGCTGGCAGACCCTGAAGCTTTGACCTCCAGATGAGAACAGAAACTTGCATGTTGTTGATGGATGGGATCTTCCTGCTAAGCCATTAGCAAGATGATCGCTCTCGCCCCTCCCTCTGTAAATCCTGTAATGCCGAGTGGAAAGCAAGCATCTGGAATATTATTTGGTTCTGATTCCTGCAGCTCTAAGAAAAGGGAATTTTAGACTTGAGGGAATTTAGTTCAAGCAACAGAAATGATTAAGGAGTTGAAGGGGATCAACTCTAGGGGGGGAAAGCGTTATGAAGATAAAATATGCATCACTCCAGTGTAGGAAAGTAATGCCAGGACCCGTGGTTTGCAGATCTCACAGGAGTTCTGAACACTTACCAGCTGGTCTCTGTGCCGCTCCCATTCATCCCAGTTGTAGTTGGGTGGTAATGACACTTCTTCAAGGTCACTCATCCTGGCTCCGAGCCCACAAGCTTTAGGAGTTTGGGCTCAAGGACCAGAGAGAGTTAATAGTAAATTGGACACATGTTGCTTATGAACAAAGTTGAAATGGAAAGTACCCTCAGCTCGGCAAGACTCGTAAAGGTGAGTCAAACTGGAATGAAAAGTGAGGACCACACCCATCCCAAAATATATCATCTCGTCTCAGAAAACACTTCCAGGAAGATGAGGCACCGTGCTCTAAGTCACCAACATTAGAACTCAGGCCACTGATTCAGCAAACTGAGGAATAGTGGGAAGGTACCAGCCATTGCCAGTCACTGTGCTAGGCTAGAACTGGGGTAGGGTATAGGGTTTCTGCTCTGTTGATGGAATCTAATGGAAGAGTCAGGAGAGTGGCCATAGTGACAACAAACAACATGGCTTTGAGGACTGAAAAGAAATCGATGGAAATTTATGAGGAGGTCAGGGGCTGCTTCACTGCAGTTTGTCAGATGATGGTGGAAGCTAAGACAGACAAGGAGGTCAGCATAGATGGAGGGCGATAAGCTGCTCTTTGAAGAAGTGTGGCAGGGAGAGAGGAAGTAAATCTCTTCCACCCACTCTTAACTCATGTCTCAGTCCAGTCAACACGTTTATTTTTATCTAGAAATAATGTGCAGGTTGTTCCATAAAAGTAGAGACTTTTGTAAATAATACTTATAATAAGTCATACTTTTAGAACAATTAGGGCTTTAAGTTGAAAAGGAAGAGAACTACTTTCAACCCTTACATAGTTTTGAGAATGATTTCCCAATGACAGACACATGTTTCTGTATTTCTTCAACCTAGCCATCTACCAAGGAAAAATCTGCTTAATGCTTAAAGTAGACCCTAAAAATGTTTTATTGGGCTAGTAGTTGATTCAGGGTGTGCTTCGAAGTATAACATTGAGTTCACAAGAATGTTAGCCCAGATGAGTAGTTTCTACAAGTGTCCATGTTGGGAAATGTGTGCACATGTGTACACACGCACACATGCACACACACACACACACCTAACATGTTTAATGAGGAAAGAGGGGCTTTAAAAATTCCACAAAATATGGGATTAGAGTAAGCACAGTGAATAGGGTGTTTGCCTTGCACAATGTGGCCAACCTAGGTTCAATCCTCAATGTCTCATATTGTTTTCCTGAGCACTGCCAGGACTAATTCTTGAGTGAAGAACCAGGAATAACTCCTGAGAATCACTGGGTATGGCCCAAAACCAAATAAGTAAATAACACAAGATCAAACTTACAGTTGCTCTAAAAAAGTATGTAGAAGCCTCTTAAGAACGTCTACATTGAGATCACTCTCATCCTGGGAGCCTGATTCTCAAGAATGTAACTGAAGTAAGAGGTAGGGGATGTCATACTGAAGAGACACATCTCACACTGAAATGGCATTCAGAAAGCCCTGAGCGGATGGGGAGCATGTGTTCTGGGAGCCCAGAGAAGGCTGATGACTAGGAGATAACAGTGGTATGAGAACATATTAGAAGCCAGATCTGGCTAAACCTCACTAAGTCATACTTAAGATGTAGGGACTTGTACTAAGAACAGAGAAAAAAATTACAGAGTTTTAAGAAGGAAGGGTCAGAAGCGATAGCACAACAGGTAGGAGTTTCTCTTGCACATGGTCGATCCAGGTTTCATCTCCAGCATCTCATATGGTTCCCTGAAACCCAGGAGTAATTTCTGAGCGCAGAGACAGGAGTAACTCCTGAACACTGCCAGGTGTGGCTCAAAAACAAAGTCTTAAGAAGGAAGAATGACAAAAATTTTACTTTAATAAGAATTTTGACTAGAATATAGAAAATGCTGAAAGTGGAGAGCATGCTCTGGAAAAAAGTATATGTGAGAGATTTAAGAGGTAATGTTGGCAGGACTTGTGGGAGGATTGAGGGAAGTATGGTGAAGAGTCAGGATTACAATGGAGCCACCAAATTGAAGACCAGTGAAGAAAAACATGAATTTCATTTTACTTGTTGGGTTTGCAATGCCTAGAGAAGTCCAAGGGAGATATTGGGTTGTTGGATGTATTAGCTTCAAGGAAAGATACCGGAGTAAAGGTGCTAGTTTATAAGGTAAATGTGGGAATCACGAAGGAGGAAAGAAAAGGTAGTATTGGAGTAAATCTTCCCGACTATTGTTTATTTGGTTTTAGGGTAATACCTGGCAATGCTCAGGGGCTTCTCTCGGAACAGTGTTCGGGGTCTCTCGGTGCTTGGGGGAACTAACCAACTCTGTTGCCATGAAAGTATGTGCTCTAGCCCTTGAAATCCTCTCACTGGCCCAGGACCTCATATTTAAAGGCCTGTAAGGGAAGAAAAATTACAAAGAAGTGATCAGAAATAGATTAGAAAGATAATATGAGAACTTACACAAAAATGAGGACTGTTGAATAAGAAAATATAAAAAGGATACCATTGGAACTAGCAACATGGAAGTCATTGGTAACCTTAGCCAGGGCTACCTCAGGGAAGACAAGTGGGGTGTGGAAGGCAAGGAAGGAGAATTTGGAGCCCAGCACCGGTAGGGCAGGAAGTGGAGAAGGGAAGCTAGGGAGCTGGTGGTGTATTTTTCTGTCAGATGAAAGGTATGAGTGTGTCAAACTAGTGGAGGGGACCCGTCAGAGTAGAGACAGAATCCAGACCCAGCAGAGGCCTGATCAGTGCGATGGGTGCTGGGAATGCCCGGATGGGGCTATGGACCCTTTAGGCAAAAATGAGGGACCTGGGGCCAGAGCGATAGCACAGCAATAGGGTGTTTACCTTGTATGCAGCCAACACCGGACGGTCCCCAGTTCGGTTTCTGGCATCCCATATGGTCCCCCAAGCCTACCAGGAGCAGAGCCAGGAGTAACCCCTGAGTGCCGCCTGGCGTGGCCCGAAAACAAAAAAGAGAGGGACTTGTGCAAGCTGGGTATGAGAGTCCTGCAGAGCAGAAATAAGATTTGAGGGTAAGAAGCCAAGCACTTTTTCTAGTGGGGTGTAGGAAAGTGGTAGCAGAGCTGAATTGAATGGATCTTTAGAAGGAACTGGTTCACGTGTGGCATCACTGAGTGTTTAGCCAAGATACTGTTTGAAGACATGGAGTCCCAGAGCTTGGCACTGACTTTCTACCTCCCCTCAGGGTCCTGGCCTCTGTCCACTCATCTATAACGCTGTACAGTGAGTGTCTCTCAAAGAGGTCTCTGGAGAATCAAAAAGAAACACGTCGAGTCCTTTGCACGGTGCTCCACTGAAGCAGGGCAAGAGGCAGACCTCTACCAGTGCTCCTCGTACTGTTCTATGGCCTGCCAGGAGCTCGTGGAAAAAGCATCAGGTATTCGTCGAGTGTGGGACCTCCCTGCCTGACTGCATGGCAAAAGGGGTTTCCTCAGAGGTCTCAGGAAAGCATCAGCCAAATTTTTCTATCATCTGAAATAGCTCATTCTTCATTTATGATCATCTCTGTCATTGTTACAATCTCCAGAAGCCAGGAGGGCTTGGCATCAGCATTTCAGGAAGGAAGGTAAATGACAGGGCAGAAGCACTGTGACACAGGTGTGAAAGGGGCTTGAGCAGAGGGTGAAGGCCCAGAGGTCCTGGGCTGGGACATGCCCCTGAGAAATCCAATCCTTCCTTGTGGCATGATCTGTCTTCTTTCGCTGCTTCTCTCCCTTCTCTGCCTCTCTTCGTCCCTCCTGGAATATGGAAGGTTCCATTTACTTCTTGTTATCTTAGACATCTCTCTGTCTCTGTCTCTGTCTCTCTGTCTCTGTCACACACACACACACACACACACACACACACACACACACACACACACACACACACACACACACACTTGGTTTCCAGTCCCGCTTACTAGAGTGACATCTTGAGCCTGATCCTGTCGCATTTGGAAGGAAAAAAAAAAAGCCTCTGCTGACAACGAGCCCTCCAGAGCTGATCTCACTGAGATGTGGCAGATGGCAGAGCCTGACTGAACAGCGGCAGCCCCCTCGGATCCTGGGCCTGGGAGCTGCCAAGACTGGTAAATGGGGCATTTATGAACCTTTCCACACAGTTGTGTCCCCCAGGCCCTCCAGTCTCCCCAGATTCCTGCTCATTCACTGCATAAAGCATGGGGCCAGTTGACCCTTGTTCCAGCCCTTCCCCTTCGCCCTGTCTTGCCATAGGTCAACCTTGGTTCCTGGCCAGGTCCTATTATGTACCTTGAATGCTGGGCCCCTCTCCGGGGGTAGAAGAGCCTGCCTAGATCTACAGCCTGGGTGCAGATGGATGTGTTCCCTCCGGGGAAACAATTCCCATTTCACACAGGGATGCTCCAGGGGACACTGGAGATTGATGAAAGACAGGTCTATCATGTGGAGCTGATGAAGACCAATGAGTGGTGGGTGTGGGGGTGTAAGAGGGTCCCTCAGTGTGAGAGGCTGCCTGGCTGGCTTCTCCATTCTGCTGCTGAAATAAAAACCCTCTGGTGCCCACATGTACTGAGCCTTGTTTTAGGGGTGATGGGAAGAACTCAGATAAAGCTCCTCATTGCACTCTAAGGGGCTCCCAGAGTGCGGAAATGCATAACCCAGGGCCACATCTATTGATCAGGATCAATGCCTTTGTGGAAGTGGCCTTGGTACTGGACACTAATGGCCTCCCCAGGCCTTAGTCTTGCAGAAAGAACAAGTGTCAGCAGCCCTTCTCCCTTCACACAGGTTTGGTCATTTGGGGGAGATGGTGAGGGCTGCAGGCAGAATTGTGCTCAGAGGAACTGCCCTGAGCCTTCACTGCTTTCATGCTCCTCCTCTCCTGTCCTCGGAGATGATCCCACTTCACAGACAAGCAGAACAGGATCAGATGCACCTGAGATCTGTGTGGGTGGTGGGACAGTTGTTCCAGAATGAAGCTTTTGCCCGCTGGGGAACATGGGCGCTATGTTCCCCTGGCCAAACCTGCGAAGCATCCAGTGGGGGGCCACAATGAGGTAGCAGTCGCCCTTCCCAACTAGATGCCACTATTGCCAGGTCTCACAGTGACCTGAAAGCCAATGGGACAGAGCCGCTTGGATCAAGATCACAGGACACTGAGGCTCCAGGCAGCCGGTCTGTAACTAGACAGGACTTTGCTTTGAGCTGAGGACTGAGCAGGCCTTTTCAGGTGGCTTCTGGTCCTGAAGAGAGATGGGGGAAGATGCCAAGGCTGGATGCTGGGGGAGAGGGAGAGAAGGGAGCAGAAGGGCTGGGGTGCTAGAAGCTTGTGTGTTACAAGAGCCAATGACACAGCCAACTGGGCTTTCGCTTGATGGGGTGGGGGGCAAGGTCTGGGCCACCCCCACAACTCCTCTATGCCAAATTTTTAGAACAATTCTCCAGGGCTGAGACTCAAGCATGACCAGACCCTCCTACCCTGGCTCTTCCAGCACCAGGGAGGTCAGCTGGAACTTTCTAAGGCTTCATTAAACAATATTTGTTGAGTGAATAAGTACTAAGGGAGAACAGACGGGTATTAACGTGTGATGTCCACAAGGCTTAAAAATAGCCCAGCTCACAGATCCCGGAGCTGGTTTCTGAGTCTGCCCCCGCTGAGGTTTGGCAGACTCTGACCTGGCCTGGGCTCACTGCTCTGCCTCGCAAGGAGGTGGGTGGAGGGTGGGTGGAGGCTGGCACTGTAAAGCAGGGGAGTTATGGGTGGGGTGGACCTTCACTTGTCCCCAAAGAAGCCCACCTCAGTCTCATCCTGGTCTCCTCTCCCCTGCCCCCCCCCCACGTCTCTCCTTGGGTGGATATAGTGCTGCTTCTGTTTCTTAAGCTACATCCATTCAGGAGGAGTCAGAACCCAGAATGTCCAAGATCGGGGTGCGGGCCTGGGCGCCCTCATTCTGTGCAGGTTTCGGCATGAGCACTTACTTAGCCAATATCGACAGCTTCGGGTACACGAGCCAGTTGCTGTGCTCCCAGGAGCCTGGCTCGCCCACTTCCCGTTGGCTGTCAACCAAGCCAGAAGCAGAGGCCATGCTAGCTGGTGTGACGTTGGTGCCACCCAGGTGGGAGAAGTGACCTGACTGTACGTTTTGTGAGTGAGGAGAGGACAGCCACCACTGTCCGTCAGTGATCCCTCTCCTCACAGGCCCCCTTCTGCATGGGACTTCCAAAGCCGTGATGTTGAAGGTAATTAAAGGGTTTTAATTAAATTAGGATCCCATCTGGCTGGGATCAGTCAGGCCCTTAACGAGGATGATGTGTCACCAACATCAGAAAAAAAAAAAAGGGTACTCAGATGTGTGAGGTTGAATTTTGGGACTGGAGGCCTTTCAGATGGGGAAAGAATCCTTCTGAGCCCTCTGGGCTTCTCTGTAATGCAGCATTTGCCAAGCATGGAGGCTCAGAGTGGGTGGGGGACCAGCGCTCCCCCCAGCTCATTTTGGCCGGTGAATCTCTGACACCTCCCCGTTTGCAGGCAGTCAGTCCGTCAGATATGTAAGCGTCTCTGACAGATGAGACTGCACACACATGTGCAAATGTGTCCTTTGAATCCGGTGGAGCTAGTTTTATCTGCTGGAAATGAAGACCAAAGAGATATCTGATAGAAATAAGGCAGCAATTTGATTTTTCTCTCACATGAAACTCTGGAGATAGGCTGCCTTGGGCTCGTATGATATTTCTCTTACACAACATTTTTCAGGGAATCAAACTTCTTCCAAGCTCATTGCTTTGCCCCGTGGTCTAAGAGGGCAACCAGGGCTCCAGCAATCACAGACATATTTCGGGCAGTGAGATGGGGGATAGCAGAAGAGGCAAAGGATGTTTAAGAACTCTCAAGATTTCTGGAAATTTCCAGTTGAAATGTTTACCTACCTGGCACCAGCCAGATCTTAGGCATATCTAGGTACAAGGGAGGCAGAGAAAAGTCGCATTTATTCCAGCCATGTGCTCAGCTGAAATGGGACTATTATGGTACAAATTTCATTGGCTGTTTGGGGTTTGGGGCTTGGGGGCCATAGTTAACAATGATCAGTTGCTTCCCTGTGTACAGAAAGGGACCATGTGACACAGGGGTCAAAGTGGACCTCCTATACTCCAAGCCTGTGTTCAGTCAGTCCTTTAAGCTATTTCTCCAAACATGTAGGACAATCTGTGGTGTCTGCCACAGGCATTATGGGGGTGGCACTGAGACCCGATCTCCTCCACGTGCCCACACCAGGAGCAAGGCTGAAGTTAACCTAAACCCATCTCCAAAACAAAAGCAGAAGCTGCATTTGTTAATCAAATCCTTTCATTTTCCCAATAACAATTCCAGTTTTTCCACTTAAGGAGGTCCTAGGAGGTTATGTTTAAGATCACCAGCTGGGGGCCTGAGACATAGCACAGCCTTAGGGCGTTTGCCTTGCATGCAGCTGATTTGAACAGACAGTGGTTCAAATCCTGGCATCCCTGTGCCTGCCAGGAGCAAATTCTGAGAGCAGAGCCAGGAGTAACCCCTGAGCGCTGCTGGGTGTGACCCCCCAAAATAAGATCACTAGCTAGTAAGGCCAGAATTGGAACCCAGATATTGGGACCCCTGAAACATGCCTGTTGCCTATTCTCTGGCCACCTCTGGGTCTGGTGGTGCTGGGGGGAGAACACCTGCATGTCCTTGAGAACTGTCTCATCAGGAGACCCTAAGATGAAAAGTGAGGGGCCAGGAAGGTGGCGCTAGAGATAAGGTATCTGCCTTGCAAGTGCTAGCGTAGGACGGACCGAGGTTCGATCCCCCGGCGTCCCATATGGTCCCCCCAAGCCAGGGGCGATTTCTGAGGGCATAGCCAGGAGTAACCCCTGAGCATCAAACGGGTGTGGACCAAAAAACAAAACCAAAAAAAAAAAAAAAAAAAGAAAAGTGAGAGGATTTGAGCAATTCATCCATTGAACTGGCAGTGACAGAATCTGTCTCCCCATTGCTGAGAAGGACCTTGCCCCTACCTTGGCCCTGATGAAAACGGCAGTTGTCACTCTGGCAGGTGTCACCTGACCCTTTCACAGGGGGGACCCCTGCCAGCAGCAGGGTCCTCTGTTCTGACAGTATCATGGGGCTTAGTAGTGGAGGCAGCTTCCTCTCTCACTCGCAGCCAGGACCCCACACTCAGCCCCCCTGCCAAAACTGCCTCCACATGGGGAACAGACCTATCTCAGGCCCCCAGCCCCCACGTGCTTCCCAGAGAAGCAAGTTCCTGCAGAAGTGCCGCGTGCAAGGTCACCTGCTCGCTGCCAAGGATGGGGAAGGGGGTGACTCAGTTCCCGCTTGCTCATCCCAGGGAAGGAAAGAGTGCCAAGGGGGGGTGGACCCAGACACTCGTCCGCTTTCCACTGATGCTGCATCAGGAGAAGAGTCAGCTGTCCTGGCACTGACCACCTGAGCTTGACCAGTTGTGGGGTGTGGGCGGGATGGCCTCCAGGGGTGCCCAGTGCCCTGAAAGAAGCAGCTCTCCTTGTTGCACCCTCTTCCCAGCCTTGCCCTCAAGGAGATGCTGGTCTGATGAGGGAGATCCAAACTCGGGCTTCAAGGGCTCCCAATCTGATGGGGAAGGTATGGGTTGTACCTCAAAGAACTGGTGGCTATCTGGAGATCAGAGCCCTGTCCAGTCAGCTGTCAGTAGGGGTTTAGGCAGGACCACAGGACAGTGGGATTTGAGGGGCCTTAGGAGGGAGGCCAAAGAGCAGAGGTGTGGGGGGATCGCAGCTCCTCTGAGAGGGGACGGGGCCTTGCAAGGGAATCTGCTCTCCTGTGGAGTGAAGAGAGAGGTCAGGGCTTAGCATGATTAGTGATTACTTGGGCATCACCCAGGGGCAGAGGTGGCACCTCCATGGACAGATGGCTTTTTTGTGGGCAGGAGCAGCAGGTGTGGGCAGTGTTGGGGTGGTGGGCAGTGCCAGGTTCGGAGATTCTCAGCAGAAAGGCGGCTTGGGGCATGTGTGGGCGAACCTGGAGGGCAGCAGGTGTAGGGAGAAGGCTCCACATGTGATGGGCAGAGGCGGCACCAGAGGAGTGAAGTTATGGCCTGACCTGGCCATGTTGCATGCCAGTGGGCAGCCCTCCAGCTGTCAGCAGCATCTGGCCCTGATCCCCGAAGGAGTGAACTGGAGCGGGTGTGCCCGCCAGCTGCAGACAGGCCACAAGCTCCCTCACCACAGCCCACACATCACCCCAGCAGCACCCTGCTCTGGCATGTCCTGTACCCCCATCCCAGGGCCTCTCAGCAGCCCTGATGGGGAGAATGGTTGGGAGTAGAAGGGTCCCCACCTCCCTCTCAAGAGAGAAAAAAAAAAAAAGGCCGGAGAGATAGCATGGAGGTAGGGTGTTTGCCTTGCATGCAGAAGGTCTGTGGTTCGAATTCCGGCATCCCATATGGTCCCCCGAGCCTATCAGGAGCGATTTCTGAGCATAGAGCCAGGAGTAACCCCTAAGAGCTGCCGACTGTGACCGCCCCCCCCCAAAAAAAAAAGAGAGGGATAAAAGACGTCAGCCTTTGTGGCGGCTCTCTGGGGACCCGACCCAGAGTAAGGGGCAAGCTCTGGGTTTGGTGAGCAGAGCAGGGAGATAGAGCAAGAGCCCTCAGGCTCCTGCGAAGACTCCTGCTGGGTCTAGCCCCAAGAGCCCATCTGCAGTGACCTCCAGCAAAGGCACTGTGACCTTGGAGGGGTGCCCTGCCTTTCCTCACTGAGCCCCGAAAACCCCAGCAAAGGAGCCACCTCTGCTCCAAGCTAAGAACATCCAAGCTGCTGGGCCAGAGGAGGGTCCTGCCACACTCCTGCGCCCAGGCCCAAAAAGGTCACTGATGGGAAAGTCAATGCCCTCAATTCTCTGAAGGGGAGCTGCCCACAAGCAAACGATGGAAACTCAGCAGCCTCAGCCAGAGAGTGAAGTTGAGAGGCCTTGGGATCCCAGAGGACAAAGGAGAGACTGGACAAGCCCAGAGACCCATGTCTGCAGCCCCTCACTGCAGATGCCCTGGTGGGCAAACTCATTTTCCAAAGAACTGGGAAATTCTACAAGACAAAAATCCCAACACAGCCTGGGCTTCCCCCACCAGGCCCGTCCGGATGATCCCAGAAACTACTGTCTGTCTTATCTGTACCGCCAGTTACTTCCACCTCTCCCAAAACTAATCATAGGGTCCTCCTAGCTTCTCCCCAGGTAGAAGGGACCCAGATGTCCCTGCTTTCACCCAGGTCAGGTCCCCCACACCACTCAGAGCCAAGTGCCTGGGCAAGCTTTATTCCCACTCCCAGCACAAGATTCCACACGCACGCACACACACAAGGTGACACTCGAGTGACTTCACGAGCCCGTCCC
The DNA here is from genome assembly GCF_024139225.1 of Suncus etruscus. NCBI lineage: Eukaryota > Metazoa > Chordata > Mammalia > Eulipotyphla > Soricidae > Suncus > Suncus etruscus. The sequence goes on from NC_064848.1 coordinate 183,599,571, forward strand.
TCCCGCCCCCCTCCACAGACAGAAACCACAGAACAGGGTAGTGCACCCCTGCCTCTCTGTGAGGGCCCCACCTGCTTGTTTAGGGCCCCAGGACACCAAAGGGGTAAGGCTGGGACAAGGACATGCCCACGGGGTGGGGCGGAAGAGGGACACAGCACACAGGGCCACAGGTGCAGGGACAAGGCCCCTCACATGAAGTACTCCATCAGCAAAAGAGTGGGTTGGGACTCGAGGGAAGGAGGGGACATTTTGTAAGGGGGTGCCCTGGCTGGGGAGAGACAGTCTATTGTCCAAAACCTCAGAGACTCCCGGGGCCACTGCTTGGGCTTCAAGCAGGGTCCAGGCCACAGGAGGGGATGGAGGCTGGGGATGGAGAACACCCCCTCCCCGTACCCCACTAAGCTGACTCATAGGAAGCCCCTCTCAGCTGTCCTTTGGAGCCAGGCTCCTTCCCCAGAACTTTATCTGGCGCTTCTGCTCTGCCTGTCTCTTGCTGGTGCTGGGGGGGTCTGATCCCCCCAGTGTGGCAGGGGCCCCCAACTCCTGTGTCCTGGCCCCTCCACCGCCTCAACCTGTGGCCAGCCCTTGGGACCCTCTCCCCGGCCCTCCTCGGCCTCTCCTCCTCTGCACCCCCTCCTTGCCCTGCCCTGCCCAGCGTCCAGCTCTGGGATCTCCTGGGGACAGCCTGGTCGAGGTCAGCCGGATGGGAAGTAGGGGGCATCGCTGTGGTAGTTGTAATCGGGGCACACCTTCTGCACCAGCCTGTAGTCCGTGCTGTAGAAGGCGATGTAGACACAGACGACCTTGAAGGGCTGCGAGCAGCTCCAAGTGGCCGAGCTCTGCGCGTGGTCCCGGGAGCAGGTCTTGGCTGGGTCGTGGGTGCACAGGGCGGTGTGGCGGCCCCGCTCCACCTTCTCCCACTCCATCCTGCAGTTGAAGATCTTAGAGGCCTTCGCTTCGATGAAGATCTGCTGCTCCTGGTGGAACTCCACGGCCTTACTGGGGGGCACCAGGCTGATGGAGATGTTGCCCTGGCCCGTGGCATTGTGCCGGAAGTGGACGCTGAAGGTCCCGTTGCCGTGGTCCACAATCTTACCTATGACCAGCAGGTTCAGGGCCACCGTCTTGATGTTGGAGTAGAAGTCGCCCCAGCCAAAGATTTTCTTCACCTTGGCTGAGGGTGCGGGGCTCTGGTTTGGGCGGTTGGGGGGCTGCCCAGGGCCCCCCCATGTCTCCCCAGGAGGCGCCAGCAGCCCTAGCAGGCTGGTGTTGGCCATGGTGCGGGCTTTGGGGGAGATGTGGCCCCGCTTCCGAGGCATCCGGGCCCGGGACTGGCTTTTGTGGTCATCATGTTCGGGGTCTTCGGAGCCGGGGGGACCATCTTCCTGGCCACAGATGACCTGCGGTGGTGGGAGGTGGAAGGAGAATAAGACCCCCAGGGCTGGGGAGCCCCCATCTCTCTCCCTGGCCCATCTGCTGATGTGGGCTGAGATCCCACAGACACCACATGTGCAGGGGGCCAGGGTCATCCTGCTCCTGTCTGCTCATGTTATAAAAGGGGAACTATAACCCCCTGCCCTGTGCCACCTTGTCCCACCACATCCAACATTTGCAAGGAAGGCAGAGTACTTCCTCAGGGCTTGGGGCACTGAAAACTCACAGACTGCCCTTGGAAAACCCTGTCTGATGGAGGAGGCCCAGCTCCTGATTGGGGATCTGATGGCAGAAGCAGGTGCTTGTGTTGGCAGAGTCCCCAAAGAGCAGCAGATTCCCCCCACCTGAAGTTGCCAAACTGATGGGAGAGGCCCTGTCAATGCCCTCAGACAACCCTGAATTGGCCAGGGGCTCTCCAGCCTGCTGGTGGTGCCTTCACAGCCTCAACCTAGGAGCCAGGAAATGGGACCTCGCTGTCTGAGTTCTCAAACCCAAATTCAGTAGAGCAGGGACCTGGGCCACTGTAGTCAAGGTGGCTAAGAGCATGGAAAGTCAATGAGGAGGATCTGGGGACACAGATGGTGACAAACCAGGGCCTGTCTAGCACCCGGTGTTCTCCCTGTCCTGTGTCATAGACACGGTGTGTGTGTGTGTGTGTGTGTGTGTGTGTGTGTGTGTGTGTGTGTGTGTGTGTGTGTGTGTGTGTGTGTGGCAGGGGGAGGCAGAGCAGCCTCCCTCCCAGGGCGTTTGTCAAGCTTGGTGCCACATTATGGCCACCTGGGCCACCTGGGGGTAATGGAGCAGAGGGAGAGAGAGCTCCCCCAGGATAGAGAGGGTCTCTGGTCTCTGCCCACTCCAGCCCTTGGGTACAGCTCAGAGCAGTAGCCCTAAGCGTTAGACAAGCTGGTGGGTGACCCTACTGGTGACCAGGTGTCTCCAAAGGGGCTCAGAGCCTCCAGTTGGGGATGGGGTGGGGTGGTGCCATGTCCTGTCCTCAGGTGCGTTTGTGTGAGAGAGACAGATACAGAGAGACCAGACAGCTAGACAGAAAGACGGAGACAGGGGGGGGGTATTTGGGGAGAGAGAGAGAGAGAGAGAGAGAGAGAGAGAGAGAGAGAGAGAGAGAGAGAGAGAGAGAGAGAGAGAGAGAGAGAGAGAGAGAGAGAGATCCCAGAGAGCTGGGTTCAAGGCAGGCAGGGACCTAGCATCCTCCGGCTGGGGTCACAGCTACCGCGGGCGGGAGTGGCGACAAAGGTCCTTGCGCCCTTCGTGTCTGTCTGTCTGTCTGTCTGTCTGTCTGTCTGTCTGTCTGTCTGTCTGTCTGGGTGGCAGAAGAAGCAGGTCCAGATGTGAGCCTCAGGGTCCTCCACGACAGGAGGGCGGGGGCAGGCGGCCGGGCGGAGGGGAGGCCAGCCCAGGGTGGGGGGCCGGGTGCAGGGGGTGTCCCCGCGTCGGGGCGCGCGGGGAGCGGGCTCGGGGCGCCCGGGGCGGGAGCCGCCGGCCCAGGTCCATTGGGGCTCGGGCTGCGCGCGGCCGGGAGAGGAAAACAACAGGCGGGGAGGGAGGGAGCGGGAGGGCGGGCGGGCGCCGGGGAAGGACGCCGGGGCCGCCGCGCGCCCCAGTCCCAACCCCGGGAGAGGGGTGGTCCCCGAGGTCAGGACCAAGCCCACGCCCCCCCATCAGCCACGAGATCCCGGGGTCCACCGCCCCGATGCCCCGCGGCGCGTCCCGGGGCGCCGCAAGGTGGTCGACTCACCCCGCGCGACCCGGCCCCGCGCGCGGGTCGCGCCTCCCGCCACCTGCAGCCGAGGGGATGCCACCCCAAGGCCGGGCACCCCGTGTTCCCACCCGCGCCCGGGCTCATCCGTTTCCACCATCTCCGGCCTCGGACCCGCCCTCCGCGCGCGGGCCCTCCGGGCTTCCCCTCCATCCTGGGATGCCGGGGGGCAGGGAGAAAGTTTCCAGGCTCGACTCCGAAGCTTCCCGCCTCTCTGCCCCCCAGCCCCAAGACTCCGGGGCCCCCCGCTTCGCGGAGCAGCTCCCCGCGGACCACTCACCAGATACAGGCTGCCCTGCACTAGGAACACGAAGCAGCAGCGACTCAGTTGCATCTTCCAGCTAGCTCGGATCTGGCGTCCCGCTCCTTGCTCCTCTGGCTCCTTTTGTCGGGGGGGTCTCTTAGCTCAGCCTCGGCTGTCAGGCGCGCTGTCCCATGCTCCAGACCCCAGCGGCTCGCGGCCCTGCGCTCCCGCCCAGGACCGACCCCGCCCCCTCCGGCCAGATGTGCAGCCGCCGGCCCCCGCCCCTATCCAGCTGCGCGCGGCCGGGCCACCCTCTCCACCCCTGCTCCGGGTCCCAGATGGGGCGCCCCGAGCGCCTCCAAGGGCCCCGGTTGAGCTGCGAGGCGCCTCTGCCGCTCCGCACAGGCGCCGCCGCGCCTCTGGCTCTCCAGATGTGCGGGGCCCCGCGCGCGCGCCCGGCCCGGGTGCGAATTCCCCAGCCCAGACGGGCCCCCGCGCGCCCCGTCGCGGCGCGCCCGCCGCGCTGCACCCGCCAGACTGGAGCGCTCCCGGCGCCCCGGCGGCTCCCGCTTTCCTCGTCCCTCCCACCCGTGGCGGCGGCAGCGGCAGGTACTGGGAGCCCAGCCGGTACCTCCGGAGTTAACTCCTGCCCTGCCAGCCCGCAGCCCTGGGACCTCGGACCCAGGGGCCAGGGCGAGGGGGCGCACTGAAACTCGGCCCAGAAGGGAGAGGGGTGGCGAGGCGGCCTGCAGGAGGGTCTAGGAAGGTGCTTGCCCACCCCCTTAAACCCTTAAACCTAACCCCCCTCACACACACACATGAAAGAGGCTTGGGGTTATCAGCCACCCTGCCCCGACCGACCCACGGGAGACTTGGAATTTTGGAGAGATCATTGCCCCAAATTCCTCCCGAGGACAATAAGCGTTGAGGCTGCTTACTTGGAGCCCCGGGAAAGTGGGGTTCTTTCTTCTAGGAGTCTAGCCACTGGCCCTAGATTTCTCCCCACGTTACCCCAGCCCATGCACCCCTACTCTGTTCAGTTACAGCAGCTGGGACGTTTCTAAGTTGGAAACCTAGGTGCTAACCCCCCCCCCCCATTAGGGACCAGACTGGGTTCGGGGTGCATATCAGCTGACCGGGTGCTGGATATGAGACTTATCAGGACAAACCTCCCGGGTTTGTTGGGTGGGGGCCCAGTCCCAGGAGATTCCTGCTCTCCGGGGAATGCACATCTCCAGGATGAAGAGGGAGAGGACCTGACTGGAGTTTCTCCAAAGTAAAGGTCCATTCATCCTTCACCCACCCATATGCACATCTTCCTGGTGAGTTCCAGGCCTTAAGGATGCTTGGAGGATGGTCCTTGGTCTTTAATAAAACCCCAGACAAGGTCCTGGTGTCCCCTGAAAGCAGGAGGGTGAGGAAGTCCCCCAGCCTGGGCTGGGACATGGGGTCCGCTGGGTGGGCTTTCTGCTCTGTGCCCCTTGAGGCCCCCTGGTCTCAGCTGCAGCCCCCAGCAAGCACCCAGCCTCCTCCCCCACCATCTGCCAGGCGGGTGCATGGGGAATGCAGATGAATGTTAATACAGCCTGGGCCAAGTGCTAGGAGGGAGCAGACTGCAGAGGCCAGACCAGCGTCTTGCTCTAGGAGCCCCCCTGCCTTCTCCCAGGGTGCCTGGGAGACGCAGCACCCTTCCCCATGAAGGTGAGGAGGGGTCCCCCAGCCAGCCAGGAAAGACAAAGCCAGGATAGTATAGAATAGACAGCCTCTTCCTTCCTGGCCAAGCCTCTGGTCTGGCTGCGAGGGAGAGACACTGTCGGCCTGAGCGTGGGCAGCCGGTTCCTGCACTCAGCCAGGCAGAGGCGGAGCCCGGGCCCTCTCCTGTCCGTCTCCAGAAGGTCCGGTCCCAGGAGAGCCGTGTGGCCCTGCAGAAAGAGCACAATTTTCAGGCCAGACAGTCCCAATTCCTTGCCAGGCCGGCTGTGTGACCTTGGGCTGGTTGCACTGGTTCTCTGATGCCAGCGTCCTCATCTGTGGTGGCAGGTGCCAAGGAGACCAAAAGCAAACATGGACGGGCAGGCACCGTGGCTGGCTGGCATGCAGTCGTGGGAGGGCGATGAAGGAAGTTCTCACTTTTCTGCTTCCTACATGTTTGCTCCAGAGGTGTCTCTTGCCAGGCGCTCTCTCCGTGTCCTCTCAGCCACCTGAACTCTCACTTCTGGCAGGGTCCCCTTCAGCATCCATCCATCCATCAAGCACCGATCAAGCCTGTCCTCAGAGTCAGGCACTGGGCCAGAGGCTGGGATAGAGATGAATGGGACCATTCCTGTCCTCAAGGATCTCTCTCACTGGCTAGGGCGGCTCAGAGATGAGAAAATCAATGATTATAACTCAGTGTGGCAAATGAAAGGACAGATCCCTGTCGCTGACATCATGGATGCTTGGAGGAGGGTCAGGGAAGGCTTCCTGGAGGAGGTGATGTCAAAGACCCTATTTCTGAAGCTGAGCACCATGCTGGTACTGAGGAATGGGGAGAAGAGGTGGGGGGGGGGGGAGCCGGGGAGAGGCTGGGACAGCGCTCAGGGCTCCTGCTTATGACAGTCCTTTGAAAGTCTTTCAGGAGGCTGAGGATCAAGTCAGATTTGCATTTTAGAAAATCCTCTGAAGAACGAGGGGAAAGAGAGACTGAAGGGGGGCAGCCAGTCAGGAGAAAGATGCAATGCTGGGGTGCAAGGGATCTAAGGCATCTTTCAGAGGTCACATAACCAGCCTTTGGCTAAGGCAGAGCCATACGCAGAAAGGCAAAGGGGTCATGTGGGATCTCGAGTTTCTGGTCCAGGGAATAGGCAGGATGCCTCTGTGATAGCCCCATTGGGGAGCAGGGGGTGGAGGAAGAGGGTCAGCTTCCCCTGACCCTCCTCCAAGCACCATGGAATATCTATAATGCTCACTTTGGCCATCAATGATGAGCACAGTTGGTCACCCCAGGCAGAAGAAAGTCTCACCTGAGAGGGCGGAAGTGTGGCTGGTAGAAAAGAAGCTAGGGGTTGGGGGGAGCGATGGTAAAGTGAGAAGGGCTGAACGGGGGTCAAACTCAGGCACCTCATAGGGCATCTGATCCAAAAGTTATCCTTGGGTACTGCCTGGTGTGGCCCAAACTATCATCATCAAAAGAAGAGCAAGGAAGGGGCTCAGTGAGGTGGTGCTAGAGGTAAGGTGTCTGTCTTGCAAGTGCTAGCCAAGGAAGGACCGAGGTTCGATCCCCCACCATCCCATATGGTCCCCCAAGCCAGGGGCAATTTCTGAGCGTTTAGTCAGGAGTAATCCCTGAGCATCAAACGGGTGTGGCCCAAAAAAACCAAAAAAAAAAAAAAGAAGAAGAAGAAGAAGAAGAAGAAGAAGAAGAAGAAGAAGAAGAAGAAGAAGAAGAAGAAGAAGAAGAAGAAGAAGAGCAAGGGCCATGAATTGGGCAGTCTGGGGGCTCCCTAGAAGTAAAGGACAGGGAGAAAAAGAGCTGCCCCAAAGCATTCTGGGCCTAAGCCTAAAAGTAGCCAACTGTGTGTATAGGGGACACACACACAAGACTGCCTCATGGAGTATGGTGGTAACTGGGCCTTTTGTGTCCCTGCCCAGGAGAGAGGCGCCTGCACTTCACTTAGATAAACTCTGGCTTGGGGCACCCCCTGGTGGGGGTGCCCAGAAAGAGGAACCAGCAGCTGAGCAGCTCAGAGACAAGATCAAAAGGCCACCAGTGTATTTTGGGGGGCTGAGATGTTCTCGCAACTGGAGCCACTCCAGGGGAGATAGAGCACAGACAGTGAATACAGGGCACAGCTATGCTGGGGTGACCCCATCCAGGTTCACCCCTCTGAGGCTCACCATGGCCGGCACCCAGCAGTGACACACAGAAGAGACTATCCCACCCACCCAGCTCTGCCCCATGGGCCAATATTCCTCATGTGCTACCTGAAAGCCCCCGGGGTCTGTAAACTGTGGCTGTCCACTGGCTCTGCCGTCTTCACAGGTCTCCACAGCCCCTCAGAACAATCCTGTCTGTCTCCCTCCCTCCTTTCCTCCCTCCAGATCCAGTGCTGCAGGAAAGAAAACCATGCTGTGGGCGCCTGCTCGCTTATTGAATGAATGGAAAATGGGGTTCCTGATGGTTTGAAAGGCAGAGAATGCCCTTGAGCCAGCTGGAGCAGAGAGGTCCAGGGAAGAGGCAGGAGTAGATCGTTATTGTTAATAACCTCTCGTGTTTACCTGGCAATTTGCGATTTTAAAGAGTTATGCCAGAGCTGCGGGTAGGGGATGGAGAGCCTGGAGGGAAGCCCTAATTCAAATGAGGTTGGGGGGCAGAGACAATTCTGGAGATAGTAGACTTGTGATATGTGGATCAGTCCAGGTGGGGGTGGGCAGGAAGAGAAGGAAAGAACCTTGAAGGCTGAGGACGCACTTCATGCAAAGGCCAGAGATGAAAGCCAGTCTGGGGACGTGGCTCTGATGAGGACGAGATAAAAGAATCATTTGTTCCACAAATAGTCGTGGAGTGTCTACTTTTATGTTGGGTTCTGGGCAGGGTGTAGGGAGGATATGGCTGTGAAGGGAAAGACTCCTTGTCCTGGAGAATTTGGGCTGTGGCTATGGGGGCTATGATGCCCAGGATGAGGTTGGCCAGCAGTGGGGAGAATGAGAGAAACTGGGGAGCTAGCTGGAAGGGGTCAGTGCAGAGTTAGGAGAGGCAGCCTTTGCTCTGAGATCAAGGGGAGCTAAGGTGTGCTACAGGCAGAGGGAACAGTGCATACTGAGACGCAGACCATGACGAGCTGGAAGAGCAGGAGCAAGTGAGTGTAGTTGGAAGGGGTGTGTGTGTGTGTGTGTGTGTGTGTGTGTGTGTGTGTGTGTGTGTGTGTGCGCGCGCGCGCACGCAGAAGGTGAGACCAGCAGAGTGGTGAGCAGGGCTTGGAGGACCTAGTTAAATGTGTAGAGTTCCTGGAGCCAGAGAAATAGCACAGTGGTAGAGCATTTGCCTTCTATGTGGTCGAGCTGGAATGAACTCGAGTTTGATCCCCTGGCATCCCATATTCCCCCAGAGCCTGCCAGGAGTGATTTCTGAGCACAGAGCCAGGAGTAACCCCTGTGTGCCTCTGGATTTGGCCCAAAAACCAAAGGAAAAATATGTGTGGAGTTCCTGGGCTGGGACGCAGTTCAGAGGGCCAGAGCATATACAGGAGGCTCTGAGTTCAAACCTAATGCAGCTTGCACACGAAAGCATTCAGGCACAGGCCTGTGTACAATTCCTGCACCACACTCCTGCTTCCCTGTTGGTGTCACCTTGGTGGACTCCAAATTCTACCAACTAAAACAGTGCTGCAAAGCCAGGCTCGAGAGCCAGTGAGACCTGTCCTTCAGGCTGAGTAGTGCCAGGCATAGCTCCCCAGGCCTCACAGCACTGCTGAATAGTTTCCCTAAAGGTATTGGGTTCTTTAATCAACTTGTAATTAAGGTATATTTTTAATTACAAGTTTAAAGCCTTTGATCGCCCTATTTTTGTTGTTTGTTTTTGTTTTTTATTTTGGGGTGTGGCCACACCCAGAAATGCTCAAGGGTTAATCTTCACTCAGGAATTACTCCTCGTAGTACTCAGGGGTACCATATGGGGTGCCCGGGAATCGAACCTGGGTGGGCTGCATTTAAGCTACACTATACTATGCACTAGCTATCCTATCGCTCCTGCCCCTAAATTCTTCCTTTCGTGGCTGCAATGGTCACACAAACTGGGATGTTCTCCATGGGCTTTACATACCTCATTACACACATGTTTGCTAGGGTCTCATATCATGCTTTAGGTGCCTGCACACACTGCACTTGGTGCCTGCCAAGTGCCAGTAATGTCACAGTTTGTTGTGGTCCTGGGGGATCCCAAACAGCAATGACACCGAAATGGCACTCTCAGCTCAAGGGATCAAACTCCTGACTTCATGCTTGCAAGATAGGCGCTTGGTGGCTAAGGCATCCCAGGGCCCCAGGACGAGTTTGAATGAAACAAGGGATGAGTTTTGTACATTCGAACAAGCAGGAGACGGATCCATCTGCCACCACGAGGGCTGGGAGGTGAGGGCAGCCTGAATTAAAGCAGAATCCGGGTGTGGGGGAGGATGAGATGATCTTGAAAGACATTTAAAGGTGGAACATGAGGACGTTGAAGTAGAAAGTCACGGCTTAGGCTCAGAGACAAAGAGGGCGGCGGTTTCGGGAGGAGCGCAGCGCCCCCTCCTGGAGGTGGCGAGTAGGTGCTTCAGTCTGCTCAGGTGCAAGATTAAGGGAGAGCAGAGTGGAGGGGAAGAGTCTGAACAATATTGAACCCTAAAATCATCAGAGAAGAGAGGGTGAGGAGCTTTCAAATGCCAGAGAGCATCAAGGATGCAAAATGGGGCTTCCTGGGTGAAAGAAAAGAGGGGCAACCTGAACAAGGGAAAGGCAAGCAAGTGAGAAGCCCTCCTCAACTCCTAGGAAAGCTTCCCTCTCACATCCCAAACTGTACCTTCCTTGGTCCCTGAGGGCCATGTTGTCAGTGCCCCTGTCACCCAGGACCACAGTGACACAAAGAACTTTCCCACCTGAAGGCTCCATGTGTGTTCTTCGACAGCTGGCCAGGGCTCTGGCTCTGAGATCTGTCTGGGAAATCGGTGTAAATCTTCTTCTTCAGGCCTCAGCTTCCCTTCCTCTCAGTGTGTGATGACTCGGTGAGTACCGAAACATCTGGTCCTGCGCTGTCTGTGCACGTTGGGCCTTTGCCTCAAGACCTTGGTCATTTGATCTGCTGTATAATGCTTTGCAGGGAACAACTGCCTGGTCGTTCTCCTTCTCGTTACATCTCAGTATTTTCAGCGGTGAGAGGCAAAGGGGGAGAAAAACAAAGCCAAATCTCAGCTGTTAAACCGCAGGATACCTGGCACTGGGTCACCTGTCTGCCACCTGTCACTAGACTCTGGTTGTTGTAGTTCGCGCTCGCTCCCGCACGAGGGCGATAGAGAGCCCACCGCGGGCGTGGCAGGTCGGAGGTGAGTGGGTTCAGTGCGCCACCTGCTGGGCACCTTGGGAGCCTCCGATGGGCACTTTGCTGTTCTCTTCTGTCTCCAGTGCCCTGGGCCAAAGTACTTAATAAGACTCCTGAACAAACGAATGGCACCCAGAGAAATAATTTAGAAGCTAAGACGCTTGTCTTGCATGAGATCAATCCTTGTTTGATCCTGGAGCACCTCATATGGTCCCCTAACAAGGTCAGGGGTCACTCCTGAGCACAGAGCCAGGAATAGCTCCTGAACACCACTGGGTGCTCCTCAGAGTTATTTTTAAAGCAAATTAAAGAGGCGCTGGAAAGATATTAAAGTTAGTAGGGTGTTTGCCTTGCATGCACTGACCTGGGTTTGAGAATGCTGGAGAGCATTTTATATTATATTGGGAGCCCCACCAGGAGTGATTCCTGAGTGCAGAGCCAGGAGTAGTCCTTGAGAACTGCTGAGTGTGAGCCAAAAACAAACAAAAAGCTCACTGTCTGAAACTTTGGGGAGGCATCTCAGCAGTGGAAATAGCCTCCACTGAGATGGAGAGGAGGGGTCCGAGGACCAAGGGGCTTGAGCGAAGCCTCAGGGTCTGTCTTTGTGAAGCAGCTAATTTATCTGTCTGCTTCCTTCTCAGAGCGGGCTTGTTTTCCCCGCACCCCTCCTCCACCAGTTTGCCTCCTGACTTCAGGCCATAGTCACCGAATTCAGGGGCTCATGTTCTCTGAATCCTCGACAGACACAGGGTCCAAACCGCTCTGGGAAGTTCCCAGGGTACCCTGGTATTCCCCTGGGTTGCCAGGAGTTTGGCCCCTCTGCCCTGGTAGGCCTGGCTGTGCTTATATATTTTCTTTTGTTTTTGTTCTTGGGTCACACCTGGAAGTGCTCAGGGGTTACTCCTGACTCCATGCTCAGACATCACCCCCGGCAGGCTTGGGGGACCATATGGGATGCCAGGATTTGAACCACCGTCCTTCTACCGCTGTGTTGTCTCTCCGGCCCCTATATATTTTCTTTATTATATATTTCTTATATATATATTTTTTGGGCCACACCCTGTGACGCTCAGGAGTTACTCCTGGCTATGCGCTCAGAAGTTGCTCCTGGCTTCTTGGGGGACCATATGGGACGCCGGGGGATCGAACCGCGGTCCGTCCTAGGCTAGCGCAGGCAAGGCAGGCACCTTACCTCCAGCGCCACCGCCCGGCCCCATATATTTTCTTTATTCTGGATTTGAACCATAGCAGTGTCAGGGGCATCTTCTGTTCTCTGAGGGGGCCACACAGTGCCAGGGATGGAAGTACATACTACAGTCCTTTCTGTACCCAGCAACTCCACTGTAAGGTTCTTGGTAGTGCTGGCAGTGGTGGGAGGAGCAAGTAGCTCTTCACCCTACCAGGAACCCTACTGAGCTTATCATCACTGGGGGTTCAGGAGGCAGATCCTATATGGCAACCTAGTTAACAGAGGGATTCTCAGGGTGTCGCTGACCTTGGCTTTGGCCAAATGAGGTCAAAGAAAGGGAAGGGTGGAAGTTCAGAGAAGACTTCCAGAGCCTTCTTGCTCCACCCCATTTGGGGTGTCATTATTCCCCTGTGAGACCTCAGTTCCTGAGACTTCCCCAAGGAGGATAGGAACCAGAAGCCTCAGTCTGAACAGGTCCCTGAGGGTCTGAAGAGAGCAGAGTTCTGGGTGCAATAGCAGAGACCACCTGGAAATGCTATTCCAGACCCAATTCTGCCCTGGACCACCCTGCAGTGTAGATGTTTGCACCCATTTTCTGTCTGCTCTAGGGACTAGTGGGTCTCAGTAGGGGTTTGCTCCTGGCCCAGGGCTTTGCTTCCTTCTGAACCAAACCACCTGCAACTGAGGAACCCTCAGACCCACCAGGGCCAGGTCGAAGTCTACACATCTGCCTGGGCCTAGAACTGCTTCACCTCAAGGCTTCCTGCTCCAGCCTCTTTCCAGGGGGCTCTACTCCCCCTCGAAGTGCCAGGGTTTGCCTGGCCTCTGGCCCCTCTCCCAGCAACTGCTGCCTCTCAGTGTCCCACTTTGAGCTGCAGGGTCCTGTCTCTGGGACCATAGCAGCTGGTCAGACCCTCCATCACTGCCTAGAGAGAGATGGGTTGCTAGGTGTTGGATTTTTTTTTTTAATTCTTTGTTTCTTATTTTGTGGCCAGGGCTGGTGCTCAGGGCTTACTCCTGGCAGTGTTCCAGGGGCCATATGTAGTGTTGGGACCAAACTCATGCAAGGCAAGCATTCTACCCACTCTACTGTCACTTGAGTCTGATTTATTTATTTATTTTGGGTTTGGGGCCACACCCGGCAGTGCTCAGGGGTTACTCCTGGCTCTGTGCTCAGAAATTGCTCTGGGGACCATATGGGATGCTGGGAATGGAACTGGGATCTGTTTGGTGTTCTGCTCTACTACTGTGCTATCGCTCTGGCCCCAACTTCAGTCTGTTTTAAATGCTTGAAAACTTCTAAACTAGTCAAGGCAGCATAAAGGGACTGCCATGGCTCTCCAAATTCTCTCATAAAAGTGTAGGAGAGCTAAGCCAGTGGGTAAGGCTCCCTGTAAAAGTTGCTTCCTGGAGAACTATCAGGCTAAAAACCTGGAATATTTCGCTACCTGCCCCCATTCCTGACCTCAGCTCCCCCAACACTTCAAGACTTGCTTTGCCCTAGCCAATACCCACTCCTGGGTCTGCCAACACTGACCCACACTTGGTGGCTTTGGAGCATCATGAAGCTTTTCCAAAATAGAATTGATACGGGCCAGAGTATTAGTTCATACACTTGCATGAGATCAACCTGGTTCCCATCTCCAGCATGGCATATGATCCCCAGAGCAAAGCCAGTGTGATTTTATTTTTTTAGTTTTTGGGTCACATCAGGCAGCACTCAGGGGTTCCTGTCAGGGGTTCCTCTTGGTTCTATGCTCAGAAATTACTCCTGGCAGGCACGGGGGACCATATGGGATGCTGGGATTCGAACCACCGACCTTCTGCATGCAAGACAAACGTCTTACCTCCATGCTATCTCTCCGCCCCCCCACCAGGTGGTCTTTTTAACCTCAGCGTCAAGAGTAAGTCCTGAGTACTACCAGGTGTGGTCCCGCCAAGAAGACAAAATAAAACGAACACCCTACCCTGCTGTATCTCCACAGTTTGCTGGCCTCACAGCATGAGTGTAGTGTTCTCCTCCTTCCCTTCAAGGCCTAAACTAGAAGACAGAGAGACCCAGCAGAAGCTCAATAAATGTGGGTGTGGGGCCAGAGCTATAGCACAGCAGGTAAGGTACTTGCCTTGCACGCGGCTGAGCCAGGGTGCAATCCCTGACATCCTATATGGTCCCCTGACCCTCACCAGAGTGATTCTTGAAGGTAGAGTCAGGAGTATCCAAAAACTAATAAACAAACAAATATATTAACAAATAAATAAGCCGGTACCCCAATGTACACCTGGGGTCGGCCAGGTGGGTGCGGGCTAACTTCATCTGGGAGAAATGCAGGGACAGTACAAGACAAATGTGGGTCCTTGAACCCAATGTTGGCAGCTTAGGGAACTGAGGTCTGTGAGCTCCTGGAAGCAGATTTAGTCCCTAGCAATGAGCTTACCTGGCCAAGCGAACATTCCATTTATTTTGTAAGTGGTGCTGCCATAGGGGTGATCCACCTGGAGAAAAATAAAGCCCAGTGCTTCCCTCCTAGCCACCTCATTTTACTCACAAAATAAAACCCCAGGGGCCCGAGGCAGGGGAGCTCAGTGGGCTGAATACAAGCTTTGCAAGCAGAAGATCAGCCTTTGATCCCCAGCAACTCATGCTCCCTGTAGGGAGGCCCCCAAACAAGCAAACAAAATTTAAAATAGATCTCAGCTGGATTAAGGATTAAAGGGAAAAAAATAAAAACTGAAAATATTAGAAGAAAATTTAGAAGGAAGGATATTTTAATTCTGCAAAGACAGAAAATTCAGGTACCACTGATCCTGGTTCAACCCCCTGCCCTACATATGGTTCTGTAAGCACTGCCAACATCACTCTTGAACACAGAGCCAGAAGCACTGCTAGGTGTGGCCCTAGAACCAAAAAATAAAGGAAGGGGGAGGAGGAGAAGAAGGAGGAGGAGGAGATAAAGAAGGAAGAAAAGAAAAAAGAGGAGGATGAAGATGAGGAAGAGAAGAAAGAGAAGGAAGAGATGAAAAAGAGGAGGTGGGGCCTGGAGAGATAGCACAGCGGTGTTTGCCTTGCAAGCAGCCGATCCAGGACCAAAGGTAGTTGGTTCAAATCCCGGTGTCCCATATGGTCCCCCGTGCCTGCCAGGAACTATTTCTGAGCAGACAGCCAGGAGTAACCCCTGAGCAACACCGGGTGTGGCCCAAAAACAAAAAAACAAACAAAAAAAAGGGCCAGGAGAGATAGCACAGCGGTGTTTGCCTTGCAAGCAGCCGATCCAGGACCAAAGGTGGTTGGTTCGAATCCCGGTGTCCCATATGGTCCCCTGTGCCTGCCAGGAGCTATTTCTGAGCAGACAGCCAGGAGTAACCCCTGAGCATGCACTCCAGGCCTGAGTGGAACTCTCCAGCTTGTTTTCAGTTTTCACCTTTTCTTGCCTTTTCATTTATAGGAATATTGTTCAGTAAATATATTGACCCTTTGGGCTCCAGCACTGAGCATCGTGGGATCAGCCTCTGTACTGCTGGGAGGGACAATGGGCTCCCAAACACAACCCCCCAAAAAGGAAAAAAAATTAATTAAAAATATAAAAGGCAGGGAGGCTGCAGAACTAACACGCAAAGAGGTCTGGCCTCTTGGGAGACAGGAAATACGACTGAAACCGCAAGAAGGCTGGGACCTGGCAGGGACATTCCGGGCATGCCTGAGGCTCCGGGTTAGAAAAGCAAACAGAACCGAGGGGGGCGACTGTGTTTGTTTGTTTGGGGGCCGAGGGATCAGCCCAGAGTGCCATCTGTGCTCTTCCACAAAGCTACAGGCTCAGCTCTGACATGTGTGGTTTGTTTGGTTTTTGGTTTAGGGGCTGCTCCAGTGCTCAGGGCTACTCCTGGTCTATGCTCAATGGTTGCTCAGGGGGCCATATGGCATCTGGAGAACATACAAAGAGAACCTGTGGAACTATTTCTCAGGCTTGTATTTTTTGTTTGTTTTAGGGACCACAGAGGGCAATGTTCAGGGACTACTCCTGGCTCTGTGCTTAGGTGTCATTCCTGGAGGTACCTGAGGGAACCATATTTGGAACTGGGAAGAGAACCAAGGTAGGCCACAACTGTGCTGCATTGGGGCCGGAGTGATAGAATAGTGGGTCAGGTGTTTGCCTTGAATGTGATACCTGAGTTCAACCCCCTGCATCTCATATGGTATCCCAAGTCTGCCAGAAGTGGTTTCTGAATGCAGAGGCAGGAGTGAATCCTGAACACCACCAAATGTGGCCCAAAACCAAAACCAAAAAAAAAAAAAAATTGTGGGGCCGGAGAGATAGCATGGAGGTAGGGTATTTGCCTTGCATGCAGAAGGACTGTGGTTCGAATCCAGGCATTCCATATGGTCCCCTGAGCCTGCCAGGAGTGATTTCTGAGTGCAGAGCCAGGAGTAACTCTTGAGCACTGTCGGGTGTGACTCAAAAATAAAAAACCAAAAACAAAATTGTGCTTTATCTGTGTCCTTCTCTCTCTCTCTCTCTCTCTCTCTCTCTCTCTCTCTCTCTCTCTCTCTCTCTCTCTCTCTCTCTCTCTCTCAAGCTGCAGTGCTTGGGTATCTCACTGACTTGACTGCATCACAAAGTGGGCACTGAATATTGCCCATGTGGGAGGGCCCAGGAATCAAACTCAAGGCTTCACACTTAGAAGGCAGATGCTTTGGCACCAAGCCCTTAGATTCCATTTTTGTGTGTATGATAAAAACCATTTTTAGATTATGCAGAAAAAAGAGAGAGAGAACTCTTAAGTTTATAGTTCTTACAGACCCCCGCCACATACCGTATGTTTTCACTAGCAACTTACCTGAGTACGGGCCACCTGTTACAATGAAAAAATGGGCACCAAAGGGTTAAGATGCTTGCCTTGGATTCAGTCCTCAGCACTAGATATGATATACTAGGCACCACCATGAGTGACCCCAGAGCACAGAGCCAGGAGTGGGCCCTGAGCCCTGCAGGTGTGGCACCCAAACCAACAACAGAAAAATAATCCAACAAAAACTAAAAGGATGTCTTGCTGAATCTGGAATTTGTTCATCAGCATGTCTTTTTTTTTCTTTTTTCTTTTTTCTTTTATTCTTTCCTTTTTTTTGCCCTCTGGTTTTTGGGTCACACCTGGCAGCACTCAGGGATTATTCCTGGCTCTGAGCTCAGAAATTGCTCCGAGCAGGCTCGGGGGACCATATGGAATGCCGGGATTCAAACCCCATTCCATCTTGGGACGGCTGCATGCAAGGCAAAAGCCCTACCACTGTGCTATCTCTCAGGTCCCTGTTCATCAGCATTTCTAAGATTTTACCAATGTTCCATTCTCTTCTAGAGTCCCTCCCAGGACACCTTCTGACATAATCTTTCTAAGCCCCTCTTAGCTGTCATCTTTCCTGTGGTTTGGTGGTCTTGGAAGCTGGAGGCATATGGCTGGGTATTTTGTGGAGATTGCCTCTGATGACCCCCTCCTGCAGTTGGTTATCTGATGTTCCCCTGTGGGTGGGTTTCTGGGTTTTGGGAAGATGACTGTAAAGAAAAATCTCTCTCGGTCCCAGAGAGATAGCACAGCGGCGTTTGCCTTGCAAGCAGCCGATCCAGGACCAAAGGTGGTTGGTTCGAATCCCGGTGTCCCATATGGTCCCCCGTGCCTGCCAGGAGCTATTTCTGAGCAGACAGCCAGAAATAACCCCTGAGCACTGCCGGGTGTGGCCCAAAAACCAAAAAAAAAAAATCTCTTTATTTTTGAGCCACCCACAGCAGTCCTGGGGTGGGGAAGTGGGAGTTGCTCCTGGTGGTGCTTGGGGAAACTAAGCAGTGATGGGGTGGGTGGAAGGAGAACCTGGGAAGTCTTACTTGTTTTATTTTATTTTGGTTTTGGTCCACACCTGATGGTGGCATTCAAAGGCTACTCTTGGCTCTGTGCTCAGAAATCTCTCCTGATAGGCTTTGGGACCCATATGGGATGCCTGGGATCTAACCCGCGTGCAAGGCAATCACTCTACTGCTGTGCTATGGCTCCGGCCCTGGGAAGCTTTCTTACATGCAAAGCACAAGCTGCAGTCATCTCTTCCACCCAGGAAGGGTCATTCTCATCTCCTCATCTCAAGGGCACGTTCAGACAGCAGAATTGATGGCTGGTGAGGCTGACCTTCAGCGCCCGATTCGAGCTGTTTGTCAGCTTTCCGGGTCCCCTTCCACCTCAAGCTTCCTAAAGGAGTGTTCAGTACAACCATGGTTTTGGAGGACCGCATACTGCCAGGGATCTGGGGGTCCATGAGCTATAGCGGGATTGTCTTTTTTTTCACCTCATTTATTCCTGTCTCGAGACTTTTATTAAAATACGCTTGGGCTCAGCGCTGCTTGAATGCATGGATATATATTTTGTGCTTGGCTCATAATTCAGTCTGACTGGAATATTTGGTTCCACACATTGTTGTGATGGCTTTTTTTTAACCTTTCAGACTGGAAAAATTAAAAAGCCAAGTAACAGCTGGGGCCATGTGTCTGTGGGGTGCACGCTGCCCGGAGCAGGCCGGCTCCTTGGAAGCAGGAACAGCATGTTCTGACCCACAGTGCTGACAGAAGAAGGAGGAGGAACTGAGCCTTGTGTCGTCTGAGCTTGTTTGATACAGAAAGAAGAAGAAATACCTTAAGGAAGGACTGCCTGTCTGTTGAAGTATGTGTCTATCTCTCGACCTCCGTGTGCATGCCTGTCTCTACCTGCCTGCCTATGTGTGTATTCATTCATAGATGTGTCTTGTCTACATCTCTGACCTCCACACTGATCCACTGCCAATGGATAATGCCCACCCTCTGACCCACTTAAAGTGGCCCTTAGATTAGATCAGGGGTGGCGAACAAGTTAGAAAAAAGAGCCAAAATTTTAAACTGTGAGAGTTAGAGCCACACCACACAGTGACCTGCCAAAACAGACAAACACTCACACAAAAGCATATGATTTTAACAATAATATATTAAACATATATTGCATTTTGCCATTTTGAGTGAGGGTTAAAAATCCTGTTCGCCACCCCTGGATTAGATTAATATTCAATCTCCTTCTATGGCCTACAGTGCCCTCTGTTGGGAATCAGCTTAAATGTCACTTCTCAGAGCGCCTTTCCAGGCCATTCCACCAAGAGCATCCTGTTTATTGACCCAGCCCCATTACTCCCAACTCTTCACCCTAAGGAGCGTTTTCCAAGAGTTCATCACTATTTGAAACATTTTTTTAACTTAAAATATTTATTTAAAAAATAAAAATAGGGCCCGGAGAGATAGCACAGCGGTGTTTGCCTTGCAAGCAGCCGATCCAGGACCTAAGGTGGTTGGTTTGAATCCCAGTGTCCCATTTGGTCCCCCGTGCCTGCCAGGAGCTATTTCTGAGCAGACAGCCAGGAGTAACCCCTGAGCACCGCCGGGTGTGGCCCAAAAACCAATATATATAAGCATAATGATTATGAACATGTTTGTAGTTGGGTTTCAGTTATAAAAACGAGCACCCCCCCTTCACCAGTGCAACCTTCCCACCACCAATGCCCCCTATTCTCTCTCCTTGCTCACCCTCTGCCTGTATCAGAGACAGGCATTTTATTTCTCTCATACACCACCATTATCATGACAGTTGTCAGTGTAGTTATTTCTCTAATTGGACTTACCACTCTTTGTGGTTAAGTTTCATACCATGGGCAGGTCCTTCTAGTCCTCATCTCTATTTTCTCTGGGTATTATTATAATGTCTTTTTATTTTTCTTAAATCTCATAGATGAGTGAGACTATTCTGTGTCTATCTTTCTCCTTCTGACTTACTTCACTGAGCATAATAAATTCCATGTATAGGAAAATTTCATGACTTCATTTTTCCTGAGGGCTGCATAGTATTCCATTGTGTATATGTACAACAGTTTCTTAAGCTACTCATCTGTTGTTGGGAATCTGGGTTGAAACATTTTTTTTTTTAGGTTTCGGAGTCATATGCTGCTATTCTTAGGGCTTACTCCTGGCATTGTTCTCAAGGATCACTTTTGGTGAGGTTCATGCGAAGCTCCAGGGATAGAACTTTTGGTCAGCTGCAATGTATCTTCGCTGTTAACTTTGCTGGGTATTTGTGAATCCAAGAACAGTCCCCAGAATGAGAAATTACTTCCCATCCCCTTGTCCCCTTTCGGGGGAAGACCTTGGTAATATTTATCCGCAGCAAATAATAATCCACACAGACAAGAAGGATAGGGTTTAAAAGATCGGGCAAGGAGAGCCAGAGAATCCTCCTGCAGCCAGCAGCTTTCACAGAAGAACCCCTCTCCCCTGTCCCTCAAGCTATTTATTCCCAACTCCACAGCGCCCCACCTGGAAGGGCTAGGTGGGGCAATAGTCACAGAACAATCCTAAAGAAACACTTTTATATACAATTCCAAGAATCATCTTATGGAAACTTTTTCATATGCTACAGTCAGCTGCTTGCAAGGCTAGAGCCCTTCCCACTGTACTATCGCTGTGGCCAGGAAATGTTCTGGTTGACCCTCCCCTGCTTTCCTGGCCCTAAAGGCTGTAAGATCCTCAAGAAGGGCCAGACAGTCGCTGTCTAAGTGGAGGGCAGCATAGGGCTGCAGGCAGCTGATTCCTGTTTCTCACTTGAATGTAGTAGATCCTACAGTAACTAGAGACCCTACTGCTGTGTCTCCAGGTGAAGGGAAATGAAAGGGTGATTTCCTTTTCTTTTCTTTTTAAAAAATTTTTTTGGGGGGCCCAGAGAGATAGCACAGCGGTGTTTGCCTTGCAAGCAGCCGATCCAGGACCAAAGGTGGTTGGTTCGAATCCCGGTGTCCCATAGGGTCCCCCGTGCCTGCCAGGAGCTATTTCTGAGCAGACAGCCAGGGGTAACCCCTGAGCAACGCTGGGTGTGGCCCACAAACCAAAAAAAAAAATAAAATTTTTTTTTTGTTTTTTGGGCCACAGTCATTGGTGGTGGCAGTCCAGGGTTACTCCTGGATGTGTGTTCAGAAATCACTCCTGGCAGGCTCGGGTGGGGGTGGGGGACCATATGGAATATTGGGAATCAAATCCAGGTCTGTCTGGGTTGGCCACATGCAAGGCAAATGCCCTACTGCTATGCTATCACTCCAGCCCCTGAAAGAAAGATTTTTTGCTTTCTCTTTATAGTCCTCTGGTTTCTTTAAGCTGTTTCAAAAAAACATGTAGTATTGTAGCTTGTAATTAAAAAGAAATACAATAGTTAATAAAAAAAAATTAAAGTTTGGTGGGGTTTTTTTGTTTGTTTTTTTTGTTTTTTTTTTTGGGCCACACCCGGCAGCCCTCAGGGGTTACTTCTGGCTTTATGCTCAGAAATCTCTCCTGGCAGGTTCGGGGGAACATATGGGATGCTGGGATTTGAACCACTGACCTTCTGCATGTAAGGCAAACACCTTAACTCCATGCTATCTCTCCAGCCCAGAAATTAAAGTTTTTATTTCCTGGGGGAGTGGATAAAGAGACAAAGGCTTCATGTTTGAATTTATATCAGTTGGGTCACAGAGGCTAGGTATGAGGGTGGCTAAAGAATATAGGGTGGTGCAGGAAGATTCTAGAATCTTTCAGGTGGGTCTGAGCAGAAGGAAGAGCTGGATGCAGAGTAGGGCAGGAAGATGAGCCTGGAGCCTTGCTGTGTGTGTGTTGATTTTGTGTTATTGGTCGAACTCCTGGTGGGTGGGTGGGGGGGAGACCAGGGAGTCCTGGACTACAAAACCATTAGCTCTTAGTCTTGTGGGAGCTAATTCTCTCTCTGCTCTTGACGTTAGTTTTCCAAGCAATAGAACAGTCAATGGTAGGGCCAGAGTGATAGTATAGTCTTGCATGCTGCAGGCGCGGGTTCGAATCCCAATATTTCATATGGCCTCTGGGTCCACCAGGAGTGACTTCTGAGCATAGGGACAGAAATAACTTATGAGCATGGCAGGGCGTGGCTCAAAAAATAAACAAACAAAAGAATAGCAGGCAAGGGGCCGGAGAGATAGCATAGTGGTAAGGCGTTTGCCTTGCATGCAGAAGGACGGTGGTTCGAATCCCAGCATCCCATATGGTCCCTCGAGCCTGCTGGGCGCAATTCCTGAGCGTAGAGCCAGGAGTAACCTCTGAGCGCTGCCGGGTGTGAGCCAAAAATAAATAAAAATAAACAAACAAAAGAATAGCAGGCAAACAAATAAAAACAGTGACTGGTAGGGGCCATTGCAGGATTCTACCAACTGTTGGCTCGCCTTTGGGACAGCATTATCCAGCTCGGAGCAAGAGGACTCCGTCTCCGGCCAACAGAGGGCGCTGCGGTGCCACCGCTCGAGCCCCATCTCTGCGCGGGTGCTACGTGGCCAGGACTTGGATGTGCCCCTGGCTTGGACCACCGCTGGACACTGCGCCTCGTCACTCCAGAGTGTCCACAGGACTAGGTACTCCCCCTTGGTCACAGAGAATAAGCTTGTTCTGGAAACTGAAGGGGCTCAAGAAGCCTTTTGCAAGAGTTTCCTTCCTGCGGTTCACCCCAGTGCAGAGCAAGCTGCCTCCCACCTTCAGGACACCCTGCTAGCAGCAGGGATGCTGTATCTCTCATGCCAATGCTCCTACTTCTGTACCTCCTTTCATCTCATCCCAAGAAACCTCCTTGTGTCTTTCAGGATAGCCATGCCAGCTCCGGCCTGGCAGGCATTTGAGTGTTTGATGCCAGGGAGAGAGGTAATGTGTCTTCTCTGGGAGGCCTCAACCATCCTTCCTGCATTCGGCCATCCTGGGCTCTGGACCAGAACTGCTGAAGGCAGTGGGGAATCTGCTACTTAGGGCTCCTGCTTGCTCCTGCTTGCTTTATCTCTTTCATCTGTGTGGTATAAGGAAGCACAGGAGCAGTGATATGGGGCACATGCTCTCTGGCTTGACTAGCGACTAGAACTGAGGGACTCCCCAAGGCTGCTGAGTTAGGGTGTGGGATGGAAGGTGTGCTGCAGGCAAATATTCTGGACCCCACTTCCCAGAAGCTTCCAGGCTTACTGCAGGGAGTGGAGCCAAGTGGACCCTGCAGAGCCCTGTCCTGGGCATGGTGGACTTCACCCTGGGGGTTAGCTTGATGGCATCTCTCAGGCTGTCTGCAGCTGCTCAGTCCAGATGGGCTGCAGGCCTGCATGCTTGGGGCCCGGGCGAGGGGTGTGGGCATGTGCAAACAAGCTGTGCCGGCAAGCCCAGGCCTTGGACAATAACACTCGCATCCTGATCTATGGTAGTAGGGTAGGGCAGGAGAGCCCAGTGGTTCAGATTCTACGGAATTTACCTTTACTCTGGGTGTTGGCATTTCCTGTGGGACTGTGGTAACATGCTGAGCCTCATTTTCTCTTTCCTTTTTTTTTTTGGGGGGGGGCATACCTGGCAATGCTCAGGGGTTACTCCTGGCTGTGCACTCAGAAATTATTCCTGGCTTGGGGGACCATATGGGATGCCGGGAATTAAACCCTCATCCATCCTGGGTCAGCTACATGCAAGGCAAACGCCATACCACTGTGCTACCACTTCGGCCCCTCACTTTCTCATTGTACAGTGCAGTCACCAGTCTTGGCAAGAGGATAGTTGATGGAGCATGACAGTAAGAATCAGCACCTCTGTGCCAGGTCACCTCTGGAGACTTGTTCGAATTAACTTACTGAGCCAGATGCCAGGGAGAAGCGGTCTGTGTGTGAAGGGGATGCAGAAGCCAGGTGCTGTTGGTGAGGAGCTGGGCGAATGAAGTCAGAAAGCTGGGCCACCCGGAAAGTCCCATTTATCAGGGCAGGAGGCTTAGGAGGGACAACAGAGATAACAAGACACAGGTTGGAGCTTGACTTCAGTGGAGACAAAGTTCTGCTCAAGGATCTGTTCCTTAATGACAAGTCCTGGGACCATGATGATGAGAAGGAATAGCACAGAGGGTAGGGTGTTGCCTTGCAAGAGGCTGACATGGGTTCAATTCTCAGCATCCCATATAGTCCCCCATGCATTTGGGTATCGCCCAAAAACCTAAAATAATAAGAATAAAAAAGGCCACTTGCTCAGTTCTACCTGCCCCTAGCAAGTTCCATAGGAGGCAGAACCCTTTCCCCCGTGGCTTGCCTATTTGGAAGTTTAGGGTTCTGCTTGTAGTGCTTCGCAGGGGTTCCAGCTCCAGCCCACAGGCTCTAAACAGATGTAAGCCCCCATGTAAGCAGTGCTGTCTACACTGTGTGTGGAAGGCCCCAAGGTTCTGGGTTGTCAAGGGCCAGCAGGGTCATGTGTGTGGATTCTGCATGAGTGTGAAGGCACAGACTGTATACCCAGGTTGTGGGCCTGCATTGGTCAGGAGGAGCAGATGTGGGGGGACTCTGCATTCATGTGGATTGGGCCAGAACATCTGGAATTTCTTTATTTGGGGGCCACAACCAACTGTGCTCAGGGATCATTCCTGGAATGCTGCTAGACCATCTGGGGTGCAGGGATCAAACCCAGGTTGGGCCTTGTATTATCTTTGCAGCTGTCTCCCACACCTGAACGTTCTTGTGTGTGTAATACTGGGATGGAAATGTCTGTGTGTGTGTGTGTGTGTGTGTGTGTGTGTGTGTTTGCGCGTGTGTGCCATCCTTTAAGAGATATCTGGGCCAACAAGATGGGGGACAGAAACAGCCCTTAAAAAAGGCTCAGCCTCCTGTGAAATCAGAATTCCAACGTTGCTTAGAAATGACCAACCAGGAGGCGGGATACAAATCAGATGTAAGTCATATGCAAATGAGCAGGTTCTCCTTCCTGGCCTGGGCTGGGGCCTCAGGAAAAATTGGGAAGCCTGGTAAGTGGGTGTGGGGAGGAACAGTGGGAAATGGGGCTCTGGGGGGTTCTGGAGGTCCGAGCTCTCCTGCCATTGTTACCTCTTGGTTCATGGACTAAGGCTGGAGACCCCAATGACTCCCTGTGCTCCAGCCTCTCCCCCCTGTGGGTGCAGTGGGGAGGGGAAGCGTGAGGGTCTGGGGAGCTGGGTGGGCGCTCCCAGACCCGCCGAGGAGAATGGATGTCACAGTGACAGCTGTCCCAGCCCGCTCTGGCGGGTCAGGCGCAGTTGTTCGGGCGCCAGGAAGAAGGATCAATGGGATCAATGGGGCAGATGGGAGACTGGAGGTGGGTGTGCAGGCCTGGGGCACTGAGGGAACGTCACCCTCTTGGGGCAGGGAGAGGGGCCAGGGAGGGTATAGATAACTCAGCAGGACTTCTCGGGGCTAAGACAGGTGGAGACTGCCCCTAGGTTCACATCCTGACTCATGCACACACACATATCCGCACAACCCTCTCCTAGGCCTGAGCACTGATCTCTGCCCCCCCCAGCACCCCACCAGGCCCTACACTCTGGGGGCTCTGATCCTTTATCTCCCCACACTCCATCATGCAGTTGGGGTCCATCTGCTCCTAGAGTGACCAGCAGGGGTTGCTGGCTCTCCACTGAACAACTCTCTCTCTGGGGCTTCGAGGCCTCCCTTTCACTGGAATCCCTGAAGGAAAAAGCCATGTACCCCCATCCTATTGGCAACCCTAGATTGGGGCAACTGTCTTGCATCTGAGATGGCTGGGGGTCTCCTGCAGAGCCAGTACTGGGTCCACCAGACTGATGGGGTGGGATGCAAGTAGACAGAAAGATGGTCTTATAAATTGGCTCCTGGGCAAAGAAAGGTCAGTCCTCTTGTGTGCCAGGGAACCCATCCCAACCTGAGCAAACCCTGCTATCTAGCTGCAAAAGGCCAGGCAGGGATCCCCATGCTTTCTTGGCCTCAGGTCCCCTCTGCGATCCAGTCCGATGACCCCCCCTAGGAAGTAGGGCCTCATGCCTGTCCAGGGCTTTGCCCCTCCATCCTGGGGTCCCTCCATGTTTGCTCATCTACTGGGCCATGGTATTTCCTTTCTGTTGGCTGTTGGTTGCTTCTAGAGTTTTGCAGAGAGGCCTTCTGGGCCAGGAGGGGACTCTTGACCAGGACTCTTAACCCCAGCATAGATAGTGGGGGACTGTGTAGTTCTATGGATGCTGCACGCCTCACCCCATCCTCAGACCTCCTGACTTCCTTACTGACAGGGAAACAGATGCCAGACACTGCCAGACGGGGTGGGTGGTGCTCCTGGAGTCCACCCAGCTCCACCCTCGTGCCACCCGTCTGAGCCTTCGCCAGCCCTGCGCCTGCTCCTGCCCCTCCAACGACCCTTTGGGTTGGTTTCTCTGTTGTTGTCTGGGGGAAAGGGATGGGAGGGGGCAGCTGAGCAGCTGCCATAGTGGGTGGGCAGCAGCGACTTTGTTTGCCACCGAATGTGGCTCCTTGGGACCTGGGTCAGACCAGTGAATGAATGAATGAGTAAATGAATGAATAAGTGAACCCATTGCCAGCTTCTCTGTCTCCTGCTATCAGAGTCTGGGCTGGGGGCAGGGATGAGTTCATGGGGACCTCCTAGAGAAGGGTTAAGCCCCCACCCTGTGTGTGTGTTTTGGCTCAGAGAGTTGCTCCTCTCTCTGAGGTGTCCCCGCTTTGCCCTTCTTCCCAGGGCTGTTGGCGGATCGCTGTCCTGCAGGCTGGCCAGCTGCACAGCTGTCTGGGGCTTCGTCTGGGCCGGGGGAGGCGTGAGAACATCTGGGGCTGGTGGGAGGCTGTGGGCCTGCTGTGATTGTGGCCTTGTTTTGAGAGAGGATGAGCGTGAGGTTCAGCGTGAGGCAGAGCCTCCCTGATTGAGTGTATGTGTGAGTGCATGCGTGTGTGTGTGTGTGTGTATGTGTGTGTGTGTGTGTGTGTGTGTATGACAATAGGTGGCACCTCACCTGTTATTCCTCTTTTCTCTGGGTTACAATTACTGGATACACACCACATCAGGGCCTCAGTGAGCTGTCCAAACACAATCAGGGTCAGGGTCTTGCTTCTCTCTCTCTCTCCTTCCTTCCTTCCTTCCTTCCTTCCTTCCTTCCTTCCTTCCTTCCTTCCTTCCTTCCTTCCTTCCTTCCCTCCCTCCCTCCCTCCCTCCCTCCCTCCCTCCCTCCCTCCCTCCCTCCTTTCTTTCTTTCTTTCTTTCTTTCTTTCTTTCTTTCTTTCTTTCTTTCTTTCTTTCTTTCTTTCTTTCTTTCTTTCTTTCTTTCTTTCTTTCTTTCTTTCTCTCTTTCTTTCTCTCTCTTTCTCTCTCTTTCTTTCTTTCTCTTTCTCTCTCTTTCTTTCTCTCTCTTTCTTTCTTTCTTTCATTCTTTTTTCTCTCTCTTTCTTTCTTTTCTTTCTTTCTTTCTTTCTTTCTTTCTTTCTTTCTTTCTTTCTTTCTTTCTTTCTTTCTTTCTTTCTTTATTTATTTCTTTCTTTATTTCTTTGTTTCTTTCTTTCTTTCTTTCTTCTCTTCCTTCTTCCTTCCTTCCTTCCTTCCTTCCTTCCTCTTCCTTCCTTCCTTCCTTCCTTCCTTCCTCTTCCTTCCTTCCTTCCTTCCTTTCCTTCCTTCCTTCCTTCCTTCCTTCCTTCCTCCTTCTTCTTCTTTCTTTCTTTCTTTCTTTCTTTCTTTCTTCTTTCTTTCTTCCCTTTTGTGCTTAGGGATCATACTTAGCAGTGCTTAAAGGACAATATGTGTTGTCAGGGACCAAACTGGGGTACTATTGGAACTAAAGAGATGATAACAGCAGGTATTATCTTGCCTTGCCCACATCTGACCCAGATTCAATCAACAGCATCTCATATGGCTTCCTGATTCATGCCAGGAGTGATTCCTGAGTGCGGGGCCAGGAATAAGCCCTGAGCATCACCTATTGTGGGCCCCAAAGAAAATAAAACAATGGACTTGGGCACCACATAATATCCCCTGATTATTAAAAAAAAAAAAAAGAAAAGAAAAGTGAAAGACCAACACTTTAATCCCTATTCTACCTCTCCTTCCCCTTTCTTTTTTATTTATTATTTTTGAGGTTCTCTCCTGGGTCCTCACTATACCCCTTTCATTCCTCCTACTCTGCTTTTATATGTAACTTGTGACTGGGTTAATGTCAGGGTCCCTGAAGTATAGCCTAACCTGAGGTTGTCTCTGGGATTTAGTTGTATCCTGGAGCCTGTCTCAGTGTCTGACATCCAGTGGGGACTCAGACCGGGGACCCTAAGAGCTCATAGGAGGTGCCCATATGAGCGTTCAGCAGCTGCCTCCTTAATCTCCAAAGCTTTGCTCACAGACCCCCCCCACCCACTCCTCTCATCTGCTTCCCAGCTTGACCTGTCTCAGTAACCAAACTAATCCCCAAATTCACTTTATCCCACACAGCATCCTGATCACAGGAGCCTGAGGGGCTTCCTGCACCCCTGGGAGTTACAGCGACCCTTCATGTGGGGTTGGAGTACGGGGTCCCTTCTCCAGGAGACTGGGCTTTGGCTTATGCCTTCTGGTTTGTGCCCCTCTACAGCCCTTGGCTGAGTGGATATTTGAGAAAAAGACTTCCCGGCCCCCCTGCTTCTTTCACAGCCCAGAGGGGGTCTGGAGGGAAGCAGGCAAAGACATGGAGACCCGTGGCCAATATGTGTTAGGGACATGCTACAGTGAATCCACCCTGGGATGTCCTCAAAGTGTTGACACAATTGGCGACTCATCCTAGCTGGCAGATGAGGATGAGGCTAAAGGCACTGGTAGGCAGAATGAAGGTTTCAGTGAGCTATTTCAAATATCTGGGTGGGCTTGGTGGAGTCAGAGAAAGGGGTCCCAGTGCCTCCCTGAGGTCAGGCAGAGCCCCTAGCTGGAACCTGCCTTTCGGGGAGAGGGTTAGGTAGCAAGAGATGCTGAAGGTGACCCCTGGCTGGCTGCCTCCATTTCTTTGGCACTGTGGCTGCAGAGTTTGGATTGAAGAGAAAGGAATGAGCCCCCCCCCCCCCACACACATATACCTGGGCTACTGCATGTAAGCTGGGCCCAGGCTCTGCCCAAGGAAAACAGAAAGCTGATGATCATACTCATTTGTGACTCAGCAACTACCCTGGGGGTTCAGGTAGCAGCCCCTAGGACTCACACAGAGGGAAGTGTGGAAGCCATGAAGCAGGGCTACATTCACACACACATACATGCACTCTCATAAATACACAAAAATTCACTCTTAGAGAGGCACACACATATACACTTATGAATGCACATATACTCTCTAACA
Organism: Suncus etruscus; assembly: GCF_024139225.1. NCBI lineage: Eukaryota > Metazoa > Chordata > Mammalia > Eulipotyphla > Soricidae > Suncus > Suncus etruscus. Next base: position 183,628,441 of record NC_064848.1, read on the forward strand.
GATGCACAATCATGAACGTGTATTCATGCGTGTACACACACACACAAACACACATGCTCCCACATAGTGTACTCATGGCCTGGCTCTGTCAAGTGTTCATGTACATTTGTTCAGGGCCTGTGTGGGATCCTCTACCTCAATAGTGATGCAGTCCCATGGTTTGGGGCTCCTAGTCTCTGGGTCCTCTTAAATTCAGACCAAGACTGGTGTAACCCAAGCCCCCATCCCAACCCAACTATAAGCCCCCCAAATTACCATAAAGGGGGGTGGAACATGGCCTATCCCCCTTACTAACCCCTTCCTGGCGCCCGTCAGAGGCTCAGACAGCCCCAGAGACAGCTGCTGCCCCCCTCAGCTCTTCTCCTTGGTGGGGCCCTGAACAGCTTCCATGGCGGGCTGACAGTGGGGGTTCCACATATAGGGGGGGGCTCAGGGCCTGGGGATAGTGTTACAGCTCAGTGGCCATATTCTTTTCTAGGAGGCTGCGGGGGGGAACCTGGGAAGCTGCTTCCTACTCTCTGACCTGGCTCCCAGACCCCCTCTTCTGGACTCAGCTAAAAGCAGGTGGATCTGGGTCCCCAATCAATAGGGGTGTCAACAACTACTCCCCTTGGGACCTTTCTTGCATCTGATCAACTCAAGCCCTGGCCGGAAGCTCCGCTTGAGCAGCTGGGGCAACCCCCCCCCCCTTCACCACAATGAATACAACAGGATTTGGTTCCCACAGACATCCACAGCCCCCAGCACACCACCCCAGGGGCCCCCATCTATCCTGTCCCAGGCCAGTCTCTCCCGATGCAGACAAAGAAGGCCTCTCAGATTCCCTTGTCCAGGCGCCTGCCCTTTGATCTGTCCCTCCTCCTGCCTGGGGGTCCTGGGGTGCTCTGGGGAAAAGCTTTGTCCAGGGACAGATACCTAGAGATAATATCTGGACAGGGAGGGAGCCCAGGGCACAAGGGATTTAGAGGGGATGGCCACAGCCCCCCTCCAGCTCTCTTCTCCCTGCCATCCTGGGCTCCTTCCTCCACACTACACTGGTCAACTCCCCACTGAACCCCTGACCACTGAGGTCCCAGAACCCCAGACTAACAGACATTTCACCTTCTGGAAAGGACTCACTTCCAGCTTCCTGCCCCCACAAATGACTGGGTGCTCCAAGGTCCAGCCCCGCCAAACCCAAATGTAAATGCTCAGGGGGAGCAGGCTGCCAAGATGGGCACCATCACACTCCCAACCATGAACCTGCTTTGAACTGTCAAGCCCCTGGGTCCGAGAGAGACAGAATAGGAGGTATTCTGGCCAAACCCCAGCCTAGAGGCTCCTTAACTGCTGTAGGGAAGAATCCAGAAGTCTCTGGAAGTCCATTTTGCCTCCCTTTCTGTCCCTATGGGGGCTGGGAGTCATAGGTGAGACTGTTGGCCGGGACCCATCTCTACAGACTCTCTTGGTTGTGCTTAAGTAGTTGTTGCTCTTTTTTTTTCTGTTTTTCTTATGCTCTTTTTTTTTTTGGGGGGGGGGGTTCACACCTGCAGCGCTCAGGGGTTACTCCTGGCTCTACGCTCAGAAATCGATCCTGGCAGGCTCGGGGGACCATATGGGATGCCGGGTTTCGAACCACCATCCTTATGCATGTAAGGCAAATGCCTTACCTCCATGCTATCTCTCTAGCCTTCTTTTTATGTTTTTGATTTTGGGCTCATACCTGGCGGCACTCTGGGGTTACACCTGGCTCTGCACTCAGAAATTGCCCCTGGCATGCTCGGGGTGGGGTGGGGGGACCATATGGGATGCCAGGATTTGAACCACCTATTCTGGTTATTCTGGGGTCAGCTGCATGCAAGGCAAATGCCATACCACTGTGCTATAGCTCTGGCCCTGTGATTGTTGCTTCTTTAGTCAGGGCCAAGCCTGGTGCTTAGGTACAATGGGTGCCAGAATCGGATCATGCTTGATGCCAAACACCATCTTCAAGTTCTCAGGAGGAGCAGGCTGGGTTGTGAGTAAGCTCTGAGTTTAAATTCTGGGGTCATATATAGCTTTCCCTTCACCTCATTTCTGCCTCATGCTCATGGGGACCATTCTGCACCCTGAGAGTCCCCTGTTATTTCTAACCTACTCTTCTCCCCCTCTGATCATGTGACTCCATCACCCCCAAATTCATCTTTTTTCAGTTCTCTTCTGCCTCACAGGCCCTCCCAAACACACCCTGCCTAGAGCCCCTCACCTCTTGCATGCTCAGCCCAATGGGTCATACCTTTGCCCCTCTGGAACCCCCACAGGTACAACCTGGCAAGGTCAGAGTGACCTCAGGTCTAGTGAGCTGAAGAGATGTGACTGAACTGAGAGATGAATGCGTGTTTAAATTCATCTAAGAGAACCCGGGTTTGGTTCCTGCCATCCTAATGTGGTCTCTCCAGCTTCCAGGAACGATTTCTGAGCGCAGAGCTAGGAATAACTCCTGAGCACCACTTGGTGTGGCCCTCCAAAAATACCATCTAAGATTTAAGGCTGGATGAAATTCTGATAGTGACCTTCTGTCTGGGATGGAATCTGGGGCACTTCACCCACTCTCCTAAAGAACCCCAACTAGAATAGGGGACAGCAGGGTGTGAGGCCCGGGTGTGAGTCAGGAAGCTTGGAAAAGAAGATTCACTGGCTGAGGTTTCCAGACAGGAGTGGAGAGAGAATTCTGAGGAGTGAGCTGCACAGAGCCAGCCCCTCAGATCTCAGAGTGGACCAGCCCCTATAGGGTTCAGCCAGTGTAGTACTGACTTGAGCATGGCATGGTTGGGAAAGACCCAACTGGAATCTGGGAAACAGAGCATCTTCCCTCAGCCAGAATGGGCCTCTGAACTGGACAGAATTCTAGGAAAGGCCTCTCCTCAGTCCCCAGAGATCTGAAGTGGAAGAACTGAGCTCCTGGTTCTGTGTATAAGAAACCAAGGTTCTCTACATAGAGAACCAAAAATCAAGCTCACTCTAGTTGTTTAAAAGACCTAAGATTGGGGGCCAGGGCCCGGAGAGATAGCACAGCGGTGTTTGCCTTGCAAGCAGCCGATCCAGGACCAAAGGTGGTTGGTTCAAATCCCGGTGTCCCATATGGTCCCCCCGTGCCTGCCAGGAGCTATTTCTGAGCAGATAGCCAGGAGTAACCCCTGAGCACTGCCGGGTGTGGCCCAAAAACCAAAAAAAAAAAAAAAAAAAAAAAAAAAAAAAGATTGGGGGCCAGAGTGATATACAGTGGGTAGAGCATTTTTCTTGCACACGGCCAACCCACTTTCAATCCCCAGCATCCCATATGGTCGGTCTTCCCGTACCATGCCAGGACTGATTTCTGAATGTAGAGCCAGGAGTAACCCTGAGTGCTGCCAAGTGTGCCCCCAACAAAAAAGAAAAATGAACTAACAAAATAAAAATAAAAGACAGGATAAAGCTCAGACAATATTGGGGCAAACACAGAAAATAGCTCACTAGAACAGTCTGGTTTTAGTCCATTTCCTACAGAAAACAGATTCCTGACCCAGTATAAAGCCAATCTGGAGAAAGTGGAGTCTTTTCAACCGAGGTTGCTGAAACAGTTGGGCCCAAAACAGTTGTGATCCATGTTCAGCATCATATACAAAAACTTAACGTTTATCACAGGCCAAAATGTCAAACTGAAAATTCTAAAAATTCTTGTAGAATGTGTCACAGAACAGTTTTTAATTGATTCATGAAATTTTAATACAGTGAAGAGTGTTGATCTTCTCACCTTGAGTTAGGCAGAAATGAATCCAGCTACCATCAAAGAACAAGTTGCTAGATAGGATTTTATTCAAACAAAAATCTTGGGCAAAGAGATAGCACAGTGGTAGGGTCTTTGCCTTGCAAGCGCTGAACCCAGGACCAACGGTGGTTCGAATCCTGGCATCCCATATAGTCCCCCATGCCTGCCAGGAGTGATTTCTGAGCAGAGAGCCAGGAGTAACTCCTGAGTGCTACCGGGTGTGACCCAAAACAAAAACAAACAAACGAACAAAAATTTTGCCCCTTTCCCCCCAAAGTTAATAAAAAAAATCTACTGTATCTTTGTGTGTGTATTTGGGAGTTCTGGGAATGGAAATCAGGGTCCCTCTATGCAAGGAACTGTTCTGCAGAATACCATTTTTACTTATTTATTTATTTATTTTTCTTCCTCCTACCATCCCTTTGTCTTCTCAGTTCACTGGAATGACCAATATCCACTAATTTATCTTTTGCTTTTATTTTTTTGGGGGGGGGGGGCCACACCTATGATGCTCACTCCAGGGCTTATTACTGGCTCTACACTCAGGGATCAACCCTTGGGGAGATCATCTGGGATGCCAGAGAATGAAACTGGGTTGGCCCATGCAAGGCAAAATCACTACCCACTGTACTATCTCCCTGGTCCCTCACCAATTTGTCTTTTATTTTATATCCTTCCATTGCACACATAGGTGAAACCATCCAACAATTTGTCTTTTACCTATATCTAATTTCATTGCACAAAATTTTCTCCTATTTTGTTTTCATTTTTTTTTTTCATTTTTGGGCCACACCCTTGGTGCTCAGGAGTTACTTACTCCTGGCTCTGCACTCAGAAATTGCTCCTGGCAGGTTCAGACCATCTTGGGTGCCGGAGATGGAAATTGGTCTTATCCTGGGTCACCACATGAAGGCAAATGCACTACCGTTGTGCTATCGCTACAGTCCCTAAATGAAAATTTTTTATCCTTTTAAATAAACTAGCTTTCTATTGTATACATATGCCACATCTTCCTATCTCTTCAATTGAGGTGCTTTCCAAGTTTAGATTTTGTAAATAATGCCACTATGATAGTGATAGTTGGAAATGATCACTCTAGATAAAACTGGGTGCTAAAAGAAGGTAAAGTGATATTATGATACCCATTCAGTTACAATATTGCAGATATTGCAAACCACAGTTCATAAAGTGTCTGCCATAGAAGTTGGCTTGGGGATGGTGGTGGAGAGTAACTGGGGAAATTGGTGGAGGAAATGAACATTGGTGAAGGGACAGGTGTTGGAACATTGTATGATTGAAACTCAACCATCTTTTTTTTGTTGTTGTTTTGTTTGTTTGTTTGTTTTTAGGCCAGCAAGCTCTCAGAAGTTAGTCCTGAATTTGTGCTTAAAAATTATTCTAATGGGGCCCAGAGAGATAGCACAGCGGCGTTTGCTTTGCAAGCAGCTGATCCAGGACCAAAGGTGGTTGGTTGGAATCCCGGTGTCCCATATGGTCCCCCGTGCCTGCCAGGAGCTATTTCTGAGCAGACAGCCAGGAGTAACCCCTGAGCACCGCCAGGTGTGGCCCAAAAACCAAAAAAAAAAAAAATTATTCTAATGGGGGCCAGTGAAGTGGAGCTAGAGGTAAGGTGTCTGCCTTGCAAGTGCTAGCCAAGGAAGGACCATGGTTCTATTCCCCTGGCGTCCCATTATGGTCCCCACCCAAGCCAGGGGCCCTGAGCATCAAACGAGTGTGGCCCAAAAACCAAAAAAAAAAAAAATTAGTCCTTAGTCTTGGGGGGGGCACAGGATTGTTTTGGGTGTCACAACTGGGTCTGTATTTCAGGAATTACTCCTGGCAGTGCTCGAGGGACCATATGGGATACAATTTTATTTATTTTTGGGAGGGATGCAAGGTTGTTACACTTTGATGGACAGTAAGATGCTAGACCGCTGCATGCATGTCATTTTTCTATTTTCTTTTTTATTGAATATCTGTGAGATACAGAATTTTAAAAAGTTGTTAATGGGGGCCAGAGCAATATCACAGCAGATAGGGAGTTTGCCTTGCAAATGCCATTTGCAATGGTCTAGGTGTGGCCCATTAGAATAAAAGTATACCTGTATTTCAGAAAATATTTGGGGGGTTTGGGCCACACCCAGTGACACTCAGGGGTTACTCTTGGCTATGCGCTCAGAAATCGCTCCTGGCTAGGATGACCATATAAGATGCGGGAGATCAAACCACAGTTAGTCCTTGGCTAGCGTTGGCAAGGCAGACGCCTTACCACTTGTGGCACCACGCTGGCCCTCAGAAAACTTTTAATTAAAAAATTTTAGGCACCATGATTTTAATACTGTTAATAAAATTTCATGCATACAGTGTTCTAGCATCTTACCCTCCATCAAAATGTCTGTTTCCCTCTATCATTCTCTCATTGTTTCTCCCCAATCTACCCCTTCCCCAGAAATATATTTTGTTGTTTTTAGGCCACACCAGATGGTGCTCAGGGTTATTCCTGGCTCTGCACTCAAGGATCACTCTTGGCAGTGCATGGGGGGATCAATGAAGTGTCAGAGATGCAAGTGCTTTTTTACCTATGGCACCATCTCTCTGGCCCCAGGGGGAAAAAATGATTTGTTTGTTTGTTTTTGGGCTGCACACGGTGGTGCTCAGAGGTTACTCCTGGCTCTGTGTTCAGTATTGCCCCTTAGAGGCTCAGGGGGACCATATCGGTTGCCGGGGAATTGAACTTGAGTCTGTCCAGGTTGGCCAGGTACAAGGCAAATACCCTACCACTGCTGTGATGATCACTCAAAATAAAAATAAAATTTAAATAGTGGCAATTTGGGCCAGAGAGATATCAAAGACTGAGTGCATGTTTTGCAAACGGAGGCTCAGGGTTTGCTCCCCTGGCACTGCCTGGTCCCCTGAACACTGCCAGGCGTGACCCAAGAGTGCTACTAGGTGTGGACCAAAAGCCACAACAAACAAAGCAAAACCAAACAAAATACAAAATGGTGACTCAGAGTAAGAAGATTATTCAGTACTCAGAAGAAACAAGTTCTGCAGCCACTTAGCGTCCTCCTGGTGGAGGGAGGTGGTCTGATAGATTGGACTCTATGAGACCATCTACAATGACTCAGGATGAGGTCAAATCATGGAGGCACCAAGAAGATCAGGGTGGCAGGGCATGGGGGTGGGGGAAGTGGGGATGAGAGACTCTTACTATGCTGGATATATGCCATCATATGTCCGCCCAACCACAAGAGCAGGGGTGGCGAAACACGGGCTCTCGAGCCACATGCGGCTTCCCGATCAAAATGAATGCGGCCTCTATTGCCTCTTATCATTATTTTGTATACGGTGGCTCCTTTGCCTAAGGGGAGGGGACCCGTGTGTCACATGTTTGTGTCACATCAATTGTTAGAATTATATGCTTTTGTGGTGCGTGTTTGTCTCTGTTTTGGCAGGTCACTGCGTGGTTGTGTGGCTCCTCTTGACTCTCACAGTTTAAAATTTTGGCTCTTTGTGTCGAACTTGTTCGCCACCCCTGCCCATAGAGCATATGGCCAGAGCGGCCGTTGTGGAAGTTACCAATATGATGTGTCTATTAAGCATACTTAAGTGGAAATAAAAGCCAGTCCTGGGTTGTGCATGGGAGAGTGGGCAGATGTCCAGCTGGGGCACAGCATATGAATATATATATATATATATAAAGTTTAAGGCCCACATCCTGAGGGAGAGATGTTGGGTCTTGCCACTGTTTCTAAAGGGGCCACCTTGAAGATGAGGTGAATTCTTACAGCCTTTGGAGTAGAGTTGGAGGTGTTTATAAAAATATGCCAGCATTCTCTCCCTCCCTCTCTCCCTCTGTCTCCTTCCCACTCCCTCCCTCCCTTCCTCCCTTTTCTTTCCTTCCTTCGTTCCTTCCTTCTTTTGTTTGTTCTTTTCCTCTTCCTCTCCTTTTCTCTTCCTCCCTCCTCTCTCTTCTCTCCTCTCTCTCTCTCTCTCTCACTCTCTCTCACCCTTCCTCCATATCTTCCTTCTTCCCTCCCTCTCTCCTTCCCTCCTCCAGGCAGGACCTAACCCTCCCTGCTACTATCTCTCCAGTTCCTCCTATTTGGTTGGTTTCTAAAAGGCCACCAGAAACTAGGAGAGAGGATGTTCAGAAGGCTTAGACCTGGGATTCCTTTGGGGGAGCAGGCAGGGGTGCTATGTCAGCGTGTACTGGATGCCCTGGAGGTTGGCACAAGCTGAAGAATATATGCCGGGTTGGCTGATGTGGGGGTGCTTGTGGTCAGCAGGCAGAAGGGTGAGGTGTTCAGATCCTGAGGCTTCGGGGTGGGGGCTGGGGATGGGGTGCGAAGGCTTGTGCAGGCGAGGGCCCTGAAGGAAACAGGTGCTGCTGGATGTGGGTGGAGGAAGCAGGGAGCCCTCTTCACCCCTGAATATAGTTTGACAGAGAACGACAGAGGGTTTAAGGGGTGCAAGGGCTCTGAAGAGGTGTTTATGGGATGATGGAAGTGGGGGACCGTTTTATGGACCGAGGGGACCAAGTCCTCTGTGGTAGCTAGAGCCCAGGTGGAGGCGGGAAGGAAGTGCCTTTGCTGAGTTATTTCCATTCCCTGTAGAAAAGAATTTCACCAAAGCTTAGAACTCCCCCCTCACCTCTCTGTCTCTGTCTCTCTGTCTCTCTGTCTCTGTCTCTCTGTCTCTCTGTCTCTGTCTCTCTCTGTCTCTCTCTGTCTCTCTCTGTCTCTCTGTCTCTGTCTCTGTCTCTGTCTCTGTCTCTGTCTCTCTCTCTCTCTCTCTCTCTCTCTCTCTCTCTCTCTCTCTCGGAAAACACCCATCATTTCACTTCTCAACTTGCTCGGAAATTTTGTTTTCTTCTGATGTCAAGTAGTTTTTCCTGGCAGCGAACACGGGAATCCAAGGAGTTCCTGACCTCTGACCGTGGCCTTCCCGGGGCAGGGACCGCAGATGTGGGTCCTGGCTGGGTGTCTCCTGGGGTGCTGAAGATTCCAGCAACTTCCGGAGGGTTTACTATCGAGTCCATCAGAAAGGAATAAAAACATCGAACCCCCTTTCTCGCTTGCCTCTTGGCAGGGGCACCCCCTGATCCCCCCCCCCTGCATGTGGAGTGGGGGAGGCGGCAGTAATTGAAGCCAGGGGCCTGGAGACAGCGGCCAGGCCATGCTTTCCCGGCCTAATTGGAGGGTGGGTTTTTTTTTTTTTTTTTTAAGCCCAGGAAGCAAATCCATCTGGTCTGCGATTCTTTTCTCAGGCTCTTTCCCCTCCTGAAGCCATAAATGTCGTGGGCTTTTAGCACCAGAGAATTGGGGAGAGGGGCCCCACTGGCTTAGGTTTCTCCCAAGGATCTGAGGCCTCCAGTGCTGGGGGGGTGGTCCTGCCCCTTACCCAGCATTTTCCTTCCCTGCTAGTCCTGGCAGCAGCAGGCCCCCACCCACGCAGGCCTTCCTGCTCCCTGGGCTCCCTCCTTTGGCCAAAATCTCCCCTCTCTAATGCAGCCCTCTTTTCTGCCTGCCCTGCTCAGACACCCCGACCCCCCCCCCCCCTCCCTGGGCTCCATGCCCTGTGACTCCACATGGGAGCATCAGATTGGGAGGTGACCAGAGACAAAAATCAAACCTTTGCCATCAGTCTGGGGGTTCTCCTCCCGCTTGTGAGAGAGAGTGAGAGAGTGAGAGAGAGAATGTATGTATACTGGGAATCAAATCTACAGCTCACACTTACAAGGCATGTGAATTGCCTCTGAGCCTAGCCCCTGAATCTGGGAACTCCTTTACTTTGGCGAAGAGTGAGGGGCTCTGCACCCAGCTATGCCCAGAGCTTACTCCTGGCTCTGCACTCAAGGATCACTCCTGGCAGGGCTCAGGGGACCATCTGGAGTGCTGGGATCCAGCCTGAGTTGGCCACATGCAAGACAAACAACCTCTTCTTTGTACTATCACTCCAGCTCAAGACTGGAAACTTCTGTTGCAATTAAGAGCAAAGACACTGGGGTTGGATCCCAGGACGAGTTTGGAGCATTCGGTTCACCAGAAGCTTCCATTAGGAAAATGAGGTGACTTTTACAAGGGGCTGGTGGGAGTGGGGAGAGCCCAGAAGGTAGCAGTTCCACGCCCCCGTCATTTGTCCACATCATCCCTTTCCCAGTCTTCCAGCACAGAGGCCCAGAACATGCCTGCCCATGAATTCAGTCTGTGAGTAAGTTTGCGAGATGCCTGGGACAGGGGACAGCATGAATTGCAGGCTGGGCTGGAGCAAAGGCATGGCATGGCTTTTGCCAAACCCTATCAAACTGGATTAAGTTTCTGCTCTTTTGTTATTGTTTTTTGTTTTGATTTTTAGGCCACACCCGACTGTGCCTGGAAGCCACTTGCAGCTCGGTGCTGCAGGGCTTATGTGGTGCTGGGCGTTGAACCCAGACCTCCCACATGCCAAACATGTGCACAACCCTTTGAGCTGCCTCCTTGGCACCGCTTGGCCTCTTTTTTGTTTGCTTGTTTTTTTGTTTTTGGGTCATACCCGGCAGCACTCAGGGGCTACTCCTGGCTCTATGCTCAGAAATCGCTCCTGGCAGGCTCAGAGGACCATATAGGATGGTGGGATTTGAACCACTGACCTTCTGCATGCAAGGCAAATGCCTTATCTTCGTGCTATCTCTTCAGCTCCCCTCTTCGACTTTTTAACCAAGTGTAGGTTCAGGAGGGCAGTTGGTATTCCTGGGGCATGGGATGAGCATGAAGTGAAGGTGTTGTTTCCTGGATACATGAAAGATTTAGTACAAGATTTATTTATTTTTTATTTTTTTGTTGGTTTGTTTTTAGTTTTTGGGCCATACCTGGCAGCTTCAGGGTTTACTTCTGGCTCTTCACTCCTGGCAGGCTCGAGGGACCATATGGATGCTGGATATCGAACACGGGTCTGTCCCGGGTCGCCGTGTGCAAGGAAAAGGCCCTACCGCTATGCTATCACCCAGCCCCCAATACAAGATTTAATACTGTTCTAGGAGATACAAAGCACCCAAATGGGAATCCTTTCCCTTCTATACAAAAGTGCTAAGATACCTGAGAAGGTTTGAGAAGGAGATCTGGAAGAACTTCCTGGAGGAGTGGACACAGCTAGGAAGTGTGGGAAGTGTTGGCTGAACTTGGAGAACACCAGTTACCCCACCTCGCTGTGGTGGGAGGCTGCTGGAATGAAAGGGGCTTTTTCTAGGGCCAGGGAGGGGTGGTGATGGCTCAGATGCACCCAGGTTTGTGCTAGCTCTGGTTTTCTGTTTGCCTTCAGTTCTGCAGCGACTGTCCCCATCTCTCGCTGAGCAAGACTGGGGGTACAGGGACCTGCAAAATGATGGGCTGCATCACAGCAGAGAGGGGCTTACAGGTTGGGGGATCTGGCTCAGGAATCAGCAAGGAAGTGAGTGGTGGGCTTGTCTGACAACCCAGATAGAGGTCTCCATGGAGGTACAGGGTCTGAGGACTTTGGGGTGTTTTGTGCTGCTCCTCTACCCTGTGCTTGCCTGTCTCTGGGTCTGTGTGCAGCAGCTGCCTGTGGTGGTGTGAAGCTGGGAACACAGGGGGGTGCTGCAGCGCCCCTTCTTGAAGGGCTTTCAATGGAGGTCCCCATGCTCTTTCCCCAGTAGATTTGGCTGAATCTGCTACTCTCCAAGGGTTCTGGAAGGGAACTGAGCCCTCGAGTTCCTCCAGGGGTGTCAATACTTTCCTCCTCTCTGAGTGCCCATCCCCAAGTGCCCAGGTATGCCATATTTCCATGCCCTCTCATCCCCTGCCTTTCACCCACCTTCATGCTCACCCTGAACAGCAGAATCCTCCTGGCAGGGGAGGAGGGCAAGGGGAGCCCAAGGCTGGCTTTGCCATCTACTCTCCAGGGGCAGATCTGGGGTTCAGGGCTCTACCCACGAAGTAGGAAAGGCTGTGCTGCTTGGGCAGGACTCGATTCTCCTGGGCTGTGGCCATGAAAGGGCTGGTTGAGGGACCAGAGTGATAGCAAAGGGTAGGGCATTTGCCTTGCATGCAGCCAACCCCAGACAGACCCAGGTTTGATTCTTGGCATCTCAAATGGGCCCTCGAGCCTGCCAGGAGCGATTTCTGAGTGCAGAACCAGGAATAACCCTTGAGCGCTACTGCTGGGTGTGACCCACCCACTCCTCCACAAAAGAATAAAGGGCTGGTCAAGGCAAGTAGCTGTGGACATAGTCTCAGAACCTCTAGAGCTGCAGTGGTCTGGGCAGCTGGATGGGTGGGGTCCAGGATGCAGAAAATCAGGTACAGCTACATTCAGAGCACCCACTCCCAACTTAACTGCTGCCAGAAAAATGTCCCCTCACAGGTTGGGGGCACATGTCCCCCCTTTCTGCTGATGGGCACTTGTCCCCAGCCTGGACGATGGCAGCACCTCTGGCTCTGCGTCGATATAGGACTACTTGGCCTGGGCCATCAGTTCTGTGAGTCTGCCAAGAGACTTCCTCTGCCTTCCTGGAGGCACTGCCAAGCTCCCAGCTTGGGAACCAAGTCCTGTGCTGTTGTATTAAATATTAATTATAGCGTCTTTGGTGGTGCATGGATGGATGGTGCCTGCAGCCCCTTTAGGCAAGTGGGTCTGAGGGTATCAGGATAACAGCGATGAAATGATCCACAGCCAGTCAGCAGAAGTCAGAAGACATGAGATTTATTAAAGGTCCTTGCCACCATGTGCATATCTCACATGGCTTCAAAGCTAAGCTGCCTCTTTCCTGCTCCTGCATCTATCCTGTCTTTCATCTCTCTATGCTGCTGCGTCTTCCTGCTCAGGCTTCTGTCTCTGAATCACACCCGCCCCTCTTCCAGGCAACCCCTCAAATTACCAACCAGACCCCTCCCAAACCCCCTGACCATCAGGTAAGATTAGATTTGACCCAGGAGGGGTAACACTGTCCTCCATGGGGGTGTGTGTGTATCTGGCAGGACCCATATTCAGACCTGGAGTGCGCCTTCCCTCTCCACCCTTAACCTGAGCTACTCCTCCAGGGTACCTGGCATTGGGGTTCTGGCAGCCTCGCTGCAAAGGAATGAGGCAGGCCCTGGCCTGCCAGACATGTGGCACTCTCTGGGCATGTGCCCACCCGTGTGCCACCAGGGAGAGGAGGGGCTCAGTGCCTGGAGGTGCTGGTCGGCTGTTGTGTGAACCTGGTATGATTTTGGCAGCTTCTTCAGCCTGACCCAGGCCTTCAGCCAACTGTCTCCTCAAGCTGGAGTGGGGCCCCACCTGGGTGGGGAGGGGGGCAAAGATGAGACTGACCATGGATCCCATTTAGATGTCCAAACTGTTTCCCTCTTCCTTTGGGCTGAGTGTTGTGCTCCCCACCAATAGGCTAATTAATCCTGCAATTGGCATTGAGGTGACGGAGCAAAGAGTGGGTGGGGCAAAGGGCAAATGGAGGAAGAAAGAAGCGGGCCCTGGGGTCAAACCCAGAGAGCTCCGAGAACTCCTTGGTACTGAGGAGCTAGCCAATGACACTGGCCTTGGGGCTCCAGGGATGAAAGGAGAGGAACCTAAGTATGAAAGTATGAAGCTTTCTTGTGGGTGGGGGAGGCACACCCAGATTTTTTCTCTTTTTTGTAGGTGCTCTTCTTTGTAGGGAGCCTTAGGGCCACTTTTGTGATGGTGCTGTTTGTTTTTTAAGTTTTTGGGACATGCCTGGCAATGCTCAGGGGTTACTCCTGGCTCTGGCTCTACCCTTGGAATCACTCCTGGTGGAGCTTGGGGATGCCAGGCTGGAACCCAGGTCAGCCTCAGGCAATGCAAATGCCCTCCCTGCTATGGTATCCCTCCTGCCTCTCCCGGGATTTTTTTGTTTGTTTGTTTGTTTTGTTTTTGTTTCAGGACCACACCTGGTGGCTCTTAGAGGTTACTCCTGGTTCTGCACTCAGAAATCACTCCTGATGGGGGGCCAGAGTAATAACACAATGGTAGGGCATTTGCCTTGCATGCGGCCAACTAGAACAGACCCGGGTTTGATTCTGGTATCCCATATGGTCCTCTAAGCCTGCCAGGAGCGATTTCTGAGTTCAGAACCAGGAAAAACTGAGTGACACCAGGTGTGGCCCAAAAGCCAAAAAAAAAAAAAAAAAAAAAGGGGTGGGGAATAAAACAGAAATCCCTCCTGGCTCTAGGAACCATGAGATGCCCAGGATCGAATCTGGGTCAGCTGCTTACAAGGCAAATGCCCTCCCCACTCTGCTATTTCTCGGGCCCCTCCTGAGAATTGTTGACCAACTGGGTCAATGCTCAGACCCAACAGGAACCATGGGGTGCAGGGATCAAACTCAGGTCCTTGCACATACAAGGAAGACAGTCTCTAAAATTGTTCCTTGCTTAGAATTCTTTTTTTTTTTTTTTTTTTTTTTTTTTTGTGGTTTTTGGGTCACACCCGGCAGTGCTCAGGGGTTATTCCTGGCTCCAGGCTCAGAAATTGCTCCTGGCAGGCACGGGAGGACCATATATGGGACGCCGGGATTCGAACCGATGACCTCCTGCATGAGAGGCAAACGCCTTACCTCCATGCTATCTCTCCGGCCCTGCTTAGAATTCTTGATGCTGAAATTTTTAGGTATCCCACTTATGGGCCCACCCTTCTTTTTTTGGCTCCATTGAGAAGAGGTTGGGGTCATACTCAGCCATGCTCAGGGCTTACACCTGATTCTACACTCAGAGAACACTACTGGTGGGCTCAGGGGACCATATGGTGTGTTGAGGTGTGCAAGGCAAGTGACCTACTCACTGTACTATTGCTCTGGCCACCTAAGGAAGCCTTATCTGCTCTCTCTCTCCCCACCCCCAATATTCCACAGGCTCCTCTTTTCTATTGGCGAACTATTGATACCATCTACTGCAGCTCAGGAATTTTCCCTGAATCTCTGACGTGTATGATCAAATGCCTCCTGCCTGTTTCCTCACAAGACTCTCCAAGAGCAGCTTCCAGTATCCCAGTGGGCCTCCCTCCCTTCGGTTGTCCAAGCCTGAGACTGGGCATCCTGCAAAGCTGCGCTGCCACTCCCCACTGACTGACCCAAGGCGAGCTTGTGCTCTATTGCTTTGTATTTCCTGAATTGCTTCCGGTTCTGGTCCCAGTGCCAGAGGCTCCATCTCTCAGCAGGTCTTCCTGCCAATCTTCCCCCAGCTCTCACCAGCTCTGCTTCACCCATGCTCCTGCTTGTCAAAATCCCTGAGCCTGGTATTCAGGTTCTTGCCCACCTGGCCCCACTTCTTGCTTGGTTCCCATTATTCCTTCTCCAGGACAAGCTCTCCCCACCTGCTCCCAATGTGGCTCCCCTATTTTCTCTGCCTAAAATAGCCTCTTCTCTACTTCTGCTCCTTTTCCAGCCCAAACCCTACTCATTTTGCTCTTTAGATTAGAAGAGCATCCTCCCTCTTCATAACCTGGGTGCCTCCTAGATGCTAAGACTTCATGGGGTCAGCTTCAGTCCTGGGCATGCTTTATTTTTGGTTTGGGGGGGCCAATCTTGTGGTGCTCAGAGCTTACTCCTGGTGCCAGGGAGTGACAATAGCCAGCTCCATGCAAGACAAGTGACTAAACCCCAGTGCTAGCTCTCTGGCCTTCCTGGTGATTTTTTACTAGAAAACAAACTAGACCTAGTGGTGGAGGCCCATTTAGATTGCCTGGCAGTGAGAAAGGGGCCCAAGGAGCCATCTCAGATAGGGGTTACATCCTAGAAACTGGTTTCCAGTGTCCCCTTCTATTTACCTCAGTTTTCCCCATTCTAGGTTTCCCATTTTAGATAGAGATGGAGCACATGACTTTCATCCTAGCTGATCAGAGAAAGCTGTTCCCTGGCCATCAGGAGGGACTGTCAAAGGCTTTCAGAAGAGACCCCTCTCTTTTCCCCGCATGCCTCAGGCAGAAGCCTTTTCCACAAGGGAAGTCTGTGGCAGGAGATGGGAGGGGGGAAACTGAGTCCTGGAGCTTGCCCTGCCCCTGGCCTTCACTTCTGAAGCACAATAGATTCCCTGAAACCACTCAGCTCAACTCTCTCCCCTTGGGTAATGCAAAGAATCTGAGCTGGTTTTTGCAGGGTCAGGAGAGGGAGTTCCCTGGGGGCTTGCTTCTGGGCTCTCAGTATCATCTTCCAGGTTGGGCTGTGACCTCCCTTGGCTTCCAGGTTGATAAATGGCTGCCTGGCTGCTCTGGGCCCCTGGCCTGCACATCCGGTGTGGAGCCCTGGCATTGTGTAGTCCCTGGAAGCAGAATGAGAACCATCTGGATGTAAGATTGAAACCTTGGGCCCTGGGCTAGGTCTGGACCCCTGGATACTTAGCCCCAGATCAGGGTCAGAAAGTGGTGGACTTCTCAGGGCAGGGGGTGTCAGAATGATGCAGAAGGACCCCAGAGTGTATGAGCCCTGACAATATGGGAGGGGGTTGGGAGCATTCCCAGTCTGTTCCCAGCACCCTGAGAGGCCCCATCCACCTTTCCCAGGAGCCTTCTGGTAATGCTGCTGGAAACAGCTGAAGTCAGGATTGCTGGGACGAGAGCACAGGGATTGGGAAGTGCCCCGGATGCTGTGGGAAGAAGGCAGTGCTGAATGCCCTGCGAGGGCTGAGGGGCAAGAACTGGAATGTTCTTGAATGTTCTTCCATGATGGAATCTTAGGAAAATGTTCCTTCCTCTCTTCTGCCATGGCTGAGTATAATAGGATCGGATGTATTAGGCTACGGAAATACTCAGTTATTTGGGAGGAATTGCCATTTGAGTAGGGGTCTTCCTGAGAAAGAATCCTTGGGGTGTCTATTGGAAGAGTGTATCACAGGGATGATCCCAAAATGTGTGGTCTGTGATAGAACCCAGGGTGAGGCTTTACAGGCTGATGATGGTCAGCACTGGCCAGTGAGTCAGGGAGTTGGAGAGCAGGGGCAGGGGCAGAGAAGGAGCCCTCCTGGCCTCAGCTTTTCTCTATTTAGATGCCTAGGGTTGGAGCTTTGTCCTCTGGCCTCCTGCCCACCAGCTGCCACAAAGCTGGGGAGGAATCTGCTTTGTATTATCAGAGGGGCGACCTCCTTCAGGCATATGGTCAACAGACCCCCTTTGGCTTGGAGCATCATGGGAAATGTCTTGTCCTGACCCCACCTCTGGCTCCCGGGAGCGTGGAGCTGTAAGTGTGGTGCCCTCTCCATCACCATCACCATCCCCTTGGGAAGAGAAGGCCATTCACACCGCCCAAGTGTGGGCTCAGATCTGCTGCCACCCCAGGTGAAAGGAACAGGAGGCAGTGGGGGACAGAAGACTGCAGAGAGGAAGGGTCTCAGCCGCCAGCTAAGAGAATAGAAGAGACAAAGAGATGAGGGGTGGGGGGCAGGTGGGGTGAGGCGTGAGCTCAGGCCCCAGGGGACTGATGACACAGGAAGAAGCAAGGGGCACTTCTCTATCCCTGGAGCCCGGATGTCTGCTTGGGGATTGTGAGGTTCTGGCGCTGAGTTGCTGCTGGATGGACCCACAGCCAGCCACATCCGGGCATTTGAGACCGGGCTGGTACAAACCAAGATGAGCTGTTAAAGTAAAATACATGCTGGGTATTTGGTTTCTTCTGCTTTTCTTTTGAGGATAAAATACACACTGGGTTTTGAAAACAGGAATAAAAAAATGGAACATTTCCTTGATGAGAAACAAAATGGGGATTATAGAATTCTTCGGCTAGATTGGGTTAC
The DNA here is from genome assembly GCF_024139225.1 of Suncus etruscus. Lineage (NCBI taxonomy): Eukaryota > Metazoa > Chordata > Mammalia > Eulipotyphla > Soricidae > Suncus > Suncus etruscus. The sequence continues at coordinate 183,645,941 of NC_064848.1, forward strand.
AGTTTAAAAGTATCCATATTCTATGGGGTAGACTCCCAAGCAATGCTTAAGGGTCTGGGAGTCATTCTCAGTGATTCTTTACCCATCAGCCCAGCAGTTCAGTGCTAGGGCCTGAGGATAGGGTGTCACTCAGGCCCTAGAGCGCTGGAGATCACCAGGGCTACACTCTGGGGTGCTTGGGAGGTGTGCGGTGCCAGGGAATGCACCCAGGTTAGGAGAAATCAAGGCCCTAACTCCTGGGCTACTTCTCAGTCTTTAGATCTATGCAGTGCATCTCACCTGCTTTATTCTACTTTTGCATGTGGCTAGCAGGAGATGGAGTCTGCGCGTCTGCAGGACAGTACCGCTCAGAAGCACATCCGTTCCTTCCACACAGTGTTATCGGGTTGCCAACTCCATGCCCAGGCAAGGTGCCGAGGATTAGAAGGTGAGCAAAGCCAGACCTTGTCTCGGGTTTCCTGGAGTTTGCAGTAATCAAATAATCACTCAGACGGTGCTTCCTTACACCGAGAGATAAGTGGCCTAAAGAAAGGGGGGCAGAATATGGCAGTCTCTGAACTTGGAATGGAGAACCAAGTCTGGTGCCCAGAGAGGGGGTTTGGGAAGGGAAGGGAAAGAGTGACCAGAGGGATATCAATAGAGACAGTTACGAGGGATGCTGAGGAAACAGGGACACTAGGATTATTCTAAGAAGCCTGCTCTGGGGGAGCACAGAAAATGAGAAAGAAAATGGCTGAGATGAGACAGCAAGTCTGGAGGGGCTTGTGGGAGGCTCAGAGTAGAGCACAGGCAGCCATGGTGGAGCGCAGAGCTCTGGTATCCCTGGCTTTTTGGGAGGAAGGATTCGGCCACACCCACTGATGCTCAGAAGCTCGTGGCCTGGGGGTTGTTCTGAGAGGTGCTCAAGGGAGCACATGATATAGGGGATCACACCAGGCTGCAGGTGAAGTCTGAATCCTCACCCTGCTTTCTCCAGTGCTGAGTCTTTTTTTTTTTTTTGGTTTTTGGGCCACACTCAGTGGTGCTCATTCCTGGGGGTGCTCAGGGGACCATTTGAGGGGGCAAAGCCAGGTCAGCTGCATGTGAGGTAAGCACTGGCCCATTCTACCAATGCTCTGACCCCGAAAGTGTTAAGTCTTTAAGGCTCTTGCTTCCCTTCCTCCAGGGGTGAGATTCCTCAAGCACCTTCCACCCCACTCTTGCATGCTCCCAGAGCCCCTGAGAATCCCTCCTCTTACCAGGCAGGGGCTCCGGCCCCTGATTTCCACCCCTCCATGACAGCCAGAGCTTTTCAAAAGGCAAATGTGTCTGCATTCCCTGTCTAAACACCATGAGGACTCCCCAGAGTTCTAGAAACACAGTCCAAGACACTTTAGGGTGGCCTTTTTGAAGCTTTCCCATCTGCCTGCTGACCTCCCTCCCTCTCTGGGTCCTCTGCCAGGACCACTTCCCCTGTTTGTTAACTGCATTCAGAGCCAGGGTGGGGGGGAGGGCTGGGCCCGGACTCTGTTACCCCTTCTCCATGATCACTGCCCACCTTTGGGGCCACACAGGCTGCTGTAGGCAGGGCTGGGTCTTCCACCTATCTACTGAGTTCAAGCATTTTCCATGAGATGGGGTGCTCAGAAGAACTGGGCCTCCCTCAGCTGCTCAGAGGCGTCCTCCAGTCTAGGCTATGCCTCTCTCCATAACTGAGAGGCCCCCTCGAGACTGACATGGTCTCCTCCATCACTCTGGACGCGGGGGGGGGGGGGGGGGGGGGGGGGGGGGGGGGGGGGGGGGGGGGGGGGGGAGGGGGGGGAGGGGGAAGAAACTCCATCAGAGCTTCCTTTTCTTACTGCCTCAAAATTCTGCCCCCCCCACCCTGCCTTGGCAACCCTCACTATGTGGGGAGGGATATGAAAGATAGTGCCCCCTCCCCACTGTCCCTATGCCTGAGTTTTGGTTGGGGCTCTGCTGGGGCCCTTCCAGATAGCTGAGTTCAGGAAGGCTTGTTTGCTGTTCTTTCTGGGAAGAGTCGGTCTCCAGCAATTTTCCCAACAACCACTCACCAGAGGTCCTGGCCAGGCCACCTGCAGAGGCTGAGTAGCTCTGACCAGCTCCTGGGACAGCCTCAAAGAGGGCACAGTCCTAGGGCCAGAACCCTGCAGTCTCAGTAGTAGCTGCTAGCCAAAGCCCAGCTGGCTGGAGTAGGAGATGGGACCTGCCCAAGAGAATCGTGGAAGGTCCTGCCAGCAGGGCTGACTAGAGCCAGATTATGTGTGTGTGTGTGTGTGTGTGTGTGTGTGTGTGTTGTCTCCCAGCCCATGTGGGTGGCTGTGAACTCTGCGGTGGTGACCCAGTCCTCCTAAAGAAATCCTGTTCCCTTGTGGTCAGTTTCACTTTGACATATGGTCCAGTTCACAGCTGGCAGGCTTCCTGCCTGACTGTTTTCACTTTTCCTTTCCACGATCTGGGGAGTAAAAGGCCTCCACTATCAGCCTTCTCCTGAGAGTTTGCTGGGTTTTTGTGTAGACACCCCCCCATTGCCAAGTGGTAGGGAACAGGACACGAACTCGGGGAGCTGGACCTGGTTCCAACGCAGATGCGGCCCCAGCGAACAACACATCATTTTCTTTCTTTGCTATTTAATGTTCACTTATGTTTTATGTGGAGGTTTCGGAAGGGCCCAAGAAAAGATTATACAGGATGCACGGGGCAGGTGAGGGGGGACTGGCAGGGAGTGTGGGGCTCACGCAGCCCCAAATTGGGAGAGGAAGGGTTCCATCTCAACCCAAAAGGGAACAGGAGGGGCCCCAGAACCAAACACATGCGGAAACATACTTGCAAGCCCCTAACCCCCTCCCCAGCCGCCAGGGAGGAAAAGAAATCGCCCCCCACTGGGCCCACTCTCCAGCACAGGTGAGTGTTCTTGTCCCTTTGCAGCTGAGGTCGAAGACACACCGGCTACATACAAGGTTCCCCATGCCTTCCACCGGGCTGGGAACAGCCTGGGTGGGAGGGTGGGGGTGTTGCTCATGCACCCCCTGCCCAGGCTGGATCATGCTTAATACAGGGGAGCTGCTCTTATTCCAACATCAAGCGATACAGAACAGGCCAGGGCGGGACCTTGCGGCCCCTTTCTGGCACCAAGCTAGGGAAAAATTAGTCCTTCACAGAATGCGTTGAAGTTGGGAGAGGCCCTGGCCGGGCCACCAGCTCACTCATTCCCTCCTTCACCCCCTTTTCTCCATCAGAACCTTGGGGGCCCAGTCCAACCCAGGCTTGCAGGGAAGGGGAGGGGAGCATTCCTCCACGTGCAGCCTCTGGAAGACAAGACGCCAGCTCGGGTCTCCGTGGTCCTTGGCCCGCCAAACTGGGGGCGAGAAAGACAGTGGAGCTCGACTCCCTCCGAAGCTCCTCTGGCAGCTGCCCCAGGCAGGATCCTGTCCAACTGAGGAGGAACTGGTGGAGGAAGGCAGATTTCTCATCATGTCCGTGTGTGTCTGTTCCAGGTGGGGGGTCCTTTAGTTGCGGTCTGTGTTGGGTTCAGGCCAGCACCCAAGTGACAGGCACCAACCACCGGTGGTACCTCAACAACACCCCACAGACCTGATCCATGACCCATGACAGACCCATGAACCAGGCCTTGAATAAAGCATCTCCTCTCTACTAGTTTGGAGAGACTAGATGGTGGGATGGGGAGGTCAGGGGACCCACAGTGAGCTTCAGGGAACCCTCTGCTCCTGAATCAGAAACAAACCTGAGTCCTGTGTCCCAGGTTTCAATGGTGGCCAGCCCACACTTGGCCTTCTCATGGCTGGGCAGCTTTGAGCAAGCACTGCCCCTTGGGGCCTGACTATCCTGCTTAAAAATGAGAGTGATGGACTGGATTTCAACCCCCTTTCAGCTGGCAAGACCTCGATTCCTTCCACCTTAGACCAGAGGAGAGTGGGAAGTAAGATTCAATGGTGTCTGTTTTAGCAAGGACACCTGGGCTCCCCAAGTTCACAGTGTAGATAGAGTCCAAATCTCTGTGTCTCAGTCAGTCCTTCTGATTCTCTGGGGCCTAGTCAGGACCCCCTACATCACCCCCGGTGTCAACCCCCTAGAATGACACCTGCTAGGTGGGAGGGACTGGCCCACCGAGTTGGGGAGGGACTGGGAGCCAAAAGGCCTGAGATGGTGGGGGGGGCAGAGAGACAGGGAGAAGGGTTAGGGGCACTTCTGGTGCTGGAGAGGGAGGGCGACCACCCCGGAGTGGGGTCAGGGCTGCGTTCTCAGGGAAAGCCCTGCCGGGTGTTCAGCTCTGGCTGGCCCACAGGCGCTGACGGGAGCCTTGGCAGCGGCGGTGGTCATGGTCGGAATGTGGGGGCAGGACTGGGGGCTCACACTGGGGACGTGGCCGTGGACTCGCTGCACAGGCTCTCCACGATATCGGCTCTCTGGAGGTGGCGCAGGGCGGCCAGAAAGGCCTCGAGCGTGGCGCTGTCCTGGGCACCCCAGCTGTTGAGCAGGGCACGCACCGGGCATTTCTCGTGAGTGAAGGAGTCTATGTGCTCCTGCGGGTAGCCAAGCTCACGGGCCAGGTGCCGCCAGGTGTCCCCCGCCGAGCCTATGAGCAGCTTCTCCACCTCCTCCTGCTTGGCCAATGGCAGGCTTCTGTACAGGCCGCTGTCACCTTTGAGAGCTGCCAAGAACCCAGGGAGGGGGGGTCAGCCAACACCCAAGGGACACCCGGAACTTCTAGGTAAGACCCAAAAGAAACCCAGACATTTCTCCTCCCAAGCTGGGGATCCAAGATGAGGTCCATGCAGAGAGGAGGATACTGACTCATGCTCCTCCTCTGCTTCCCCCAACCCCCAGTTAATCAAGGCTCAGAAGGAGCCGGACTCACAGACTCCCCTGCAGCCAGTGGCCTGGAGCCAGGCTGTAGGCCCTCATTAGGGGATTCATCAACTACTTGTTTCCCCCAGAAGTCTAGGGCAGGAGGCTAATTGCAGCCACTTTGGAGACTAATTAACCCCAGGGAGGACAATTTTCTGATGAGCCTGGATGGTCCAATTTCTCCAGGCCTTTAGGAAAGGACCTAGCAGTCTGAGCCCCGCATGCAGCCCATGCTCCCACCCTCCTGCCAGTCCTCTGATAGGTCGGTCGGTCCAGCGGGCCCTCCAGGCTGTCTGATCTGCCCTGTGCCCAGCTCACCCTGGCCCGAGGCTGTCTGCGTGTGGGACTGCTGGTCGTGCAGGCTCTGGCTGTCCACCGAAATGCCACTATCACTGTGGAGCTTCTCTCCCTCTGGTGGGGGCGTCTGGTTGGCCGGCCGACTGTCTGCCCCTTGCTTATTCTGCTTACAGCTGTTCCACCTGGAGCCAGGGTCCACCGTGAGCCGGTGAGGGTCATGCTGACCCCACCAAAGCTCTAAGTGTTCTGATAGGGGTGAGGGGGGGCAAGGCATTGGATGTGCCCTGACTTTAGCTCCTGCTATCTAAGGGCAGAGTTTGGTATCTCTACAAGCCTTCAGTATGGGTCCTTGGAATGAATAGGGCATAAATAAATCCGGGACTTTCCAGAAACTCCATCTTTTTTTGTTTTGTCTTTTGGGTCAGACTCAGCAATGCTCAGGAATTACTCCTGACAGGCTCAGGGGACCATAAAGGATGCCAAGGATTAAGCCCGGGCCTGCCATGTACAAGGCAAATGCCCTGCCCACTGTGCTATCGCTCCAGCCCCCCAAAAAATCCACTTTTCCTACTCTTCTGCCTTTCTAAACTACTCCCACATGTGTGCAGTATAACAATGCAAGGATTATAAGCAATGAGAACAACCTGGAAACAAACCCAACACCCATCAATAGCAGATTAGCTAAATCAGTTATGATCTGTCTGTGTTATTGAATGAGCGGTTACAAAGGACCAGATAATCCATACATTCTGAGGAATGTTCTGAGGGAGATTAGGTGAAAGTAGAAAAGGTTGTGTGAGCCCCCTGACAATTCAAAGAATGTGTTTATGTGTAACTCCCCAAAAGGTTTCTGTACATGTTTATAAAGGCCGGGCCAGGCTGGAAAGGATCCATTCCATATTCCAGTGACGAGTCAGACAGGAATGGAGAGACAGAAAAGGAGATTTAGACTTGGGGGCCACACTCAGTGGCTTAGGGGGCTACTCAAACCTCATGGATCACTTTCAGCACTCAGGGGATCATGTGGAACCAGTGATTGAACCGGGGTGTCCCACATGCCACGCATGCACTTAGCCCATCCAGCTATCTCTTCAATTCTCAACTTTTCTTGCTTTTAGAGACACCAATTTTATTTTCAGTTGACCAAATAAAAAGAGATTACTTTGATAATTTTTGTGTGCCTGGTGCCAGGAATGAACCTCAGGTCTCCTTGATGCAAAACATGTGTTTTACTGCTGAGCCATGTCCCTGGCCCCATGATTTTTTGTTTGTTTTTTGGGGTCAGATCCAGAGGTGTTCAGGGATCACTACTCAGAGGATTCCAAGTACCATATGGAATATTGGGGACTGAACCCAGGTTGGCCATGTGCAAGGCCAACTTGCCCTACTTGCAGTCATTACTACCACTCTGGCCCCATTTTTTTTTTAAATGTGAAATTCAGCTTGGATATTCAGTAAATAAGGCACTTGTCTTATAAACCATCGGCCAAGTTTGATCCCCAGCACCATATATGATTCTTGGAGCCTCATCAGGAGTGATCCTTAAACACAGCTGGGATCAAAACAAAAAAGGAATTCTTGGGGCAAGAGTGATAGCACTGTGGTCAATACAGGACCAAACCGGGTTCAAATCCTGACATCCCATATGGTCCCCCAAGCCTGCCAGGAGTGACTTCTGAACTCATAGCTAGGAGTAATCCCTGAGTGCCGCCAGTTGTGACAAAAACAAAAGCAGGAATTCTTGTACCTTCAGGATTTCTGATCATGGGTACTAGAGAAGCTAAGGTTGATGGGTAGAAGAAGAGACACAGGAACATTCAGGTAACAGTGGGGAATGGGGCTGTGAAAGGAGGACTCAGCAGCTGATCGAGAAAGTTCTGTGCACAGCTGAGGGTAGTCATAGAGGGGAAGCAGTGGGTTAGGGGCACCAGGACAGGTAGAACATCCTTTCCCTCTCCTCTGACCATGACTTAGAGTATGGTGCTACTGGTGGGAGGCAGGAGTTTGGCTTGGGTTGAGCGCAAATATGTGCCAAGTGCAGGCCAAGGTCCCAGTGAAACCCTACAGGACCTACTCTCTGCCTTTTATGCCCTGTCACCTCCATGTTTGTTTGGTTTGAGCCACACCCACTAATACTGGTAGATGGGATCATATGGTGATAGGGTTGGAACTGGAACCTCCCACGTACCGAACACGAACTCAGCCCCTTGGGCCCTCTCACCTCTTGAAGGCAATGTAGGCCACGAGCCCCACCACCACTGCAGCCAGGATGGAGCAATAGACCGGGATGAGGTTGTCTGCAGTGCCCCGGGTCACTACAGGCTGAGAGCTGCCCATCACGGTGGTTGCCACGTCGGCCACTGTGCTGCCGATGAGGTCAGGGTCGGGAGGCATCTCTGGTTCCTGAGTACTGGGGGCCGTGCTGTCAGTGCCATCGGCGGGTGTGGACCTTGGAATCCACCTTCCAGGGATCTCTGAGGAAAAGACAACAGAAGTGAGGGTGCATTCCCCAAAGACACCTCCTTCCCACACACACACCCCATGCTCTATTCAGGGGTGAGGATCTGGAGGATCTGGGATTGTGCAGGTCACATCATGATGGATGAGTGAACACCTGGAAATTGGGAATAGGACCCTTGCATTCTGCAGGTGACTTGTTACATGACCCAGAGAAGCTCTGACATTTGTTCCACGTACCCCTCTGTGCATGGGTGCCATGATGAATCTTGCACTCTAGGCTACCTTGCATATCTCAGGTGCAGCTAGAATTCCCTGATCTGGTAAAGAGGTAAACCCACAAGGGAGAACACAGAGCCTTGAGCAGCTTCCAGCTGGCATCATTGGGTAAATGCTGAAACCTCACAGGTTTACACCCATGGCGCCAGTCTCATGTCCCAAGGAAGGATGAAGGTATCAGGCCTGGGTGCTGGGGTCTCTCCTCTCAAACCTCCCTGCTTTCAGGTCTTGATGTCTTGATGCCCAGCAGACCTGCTTTCATAGTCTCAGACTATGGCCTGTTTCTTGCCTGTTCTCCCTAGACACCAGACATTAGATCTGCACATTGAAGACTTTGGGATGCTGGAATAACCCCTTGCTTAGGAGCCAGAGGTGCAGAAAAGGTCTCCACAGCAGGTACTGCCCACTGTCACCAGACAAGAAGCTGCTGCACCACCCACTGAGGCTCTGTCATGCCAGCTGGGCATTGCCAACTGCTCCTGGCACCAGTGGGTAGGATTTTCCATTCTGCCACCCAGCCTGGGATAGTAGCTGGGGCTGTGGGCTTGGGCAGCCCAGGGGTACCTGTCTCAGCAAAGTCACCCATTCCATCCATCCTCGCTTCCCACGCCAAAGGCAAGGTAGGGGAGCCGATAGGACATGCCAGTGGGGTGAAGGGAAGTGCGCTTAGCTCCCAGCCCTGCCCTATCCGGCCTGCCCACCCAAGCGGCCTTCCAGTCTCCCGAGCCTCCTAGGTTCAAGCCAGAGATGCTTCAAAGGCCCCCGTTTTCAGCACCCTCAGAGGGGCAAGGCCCCCAGATGTGAGTCTGGAATCCATCTGGCAGGCAGGAGGAGGGGGCTGCCATGTGCTGCCCCCCCACTCCCCCATCTCAGTTCAGGGAAGGGGTGGTACGGGTGTGACAGGAAGTGGGGGAGACACAGTCCCAGTCTAGACCTTGGACATCACAGGGGGTCTTTCCTCACTCTGCTGGGAGCACAGGGTCCCAAGGTTAAAATGACTGGGACCCTAACCAGGTTGAGGGTGTTTTGTGTGTGTGTGTGTGTTTATGTGTGTAGGGGGTTCCTAGTGCTTCAGATTGGGAGCAGTGAGAAAGAACCCAGAGCTGTCAGGGAGGGAGAGAGGTGGCTGGAGCAGGACTGTCCAGGGTGCTCCCCCACCTCTCTGGGCCCTACTGATTGGGGGAGAGGGATGAGATCCAGATGTGGCATGTCCACCAGCATTCCAACCACTAAGCCTTTGGTGGGTCCTGACAGCCGTTTCCGGAATGGGAGCCAGCCAACTTGGGAGTGGAAAGAGGGACCAGGTTTCTCTTCCTAAAGCTAAATTCCCGAGGGGGGATGGGGGGGGGCCTGCCCCTAACACTGGGTGAGTCACCAGTTTACACCTGAACTCTACATGCCAGGGAGTTGGAGAGAGGCAACTGCCAAATTGTACTATCTGACCAGCCCCTCTGCCCTCAGCTGACAGTTCACCCTGAGGTGGCCAGTGTTAAAAGGGGGCAAGGTGAACACCCCTCCTCCTTCAGGGTGTCTGAAAAGTGGAGTGGTAGCTGAGAGGATTCTCTGAGCACTTCAAATCCCAGAGTCTACCCCCCCCCCTGCTTCTAAACTCTCCCTGGTCCTCCACCCACCCACCCCCAGCTGGTCTGAACTTGCCCAGGGACCCAGATGCCCACCTGCCTGCTGCTGCAGCCGCCGCCTGACACCACTTGCCTGTCTCCTGGCAAGGGCCACAGAGAACCTCAATGTCCTGCATCCTAACCCCACATACATCTTACTCTCTCCTGTACCAGTACCTGGCCTTAGTCCTCTCCACAGCCCTCTTCAACCTCACAGAGCATGGGAAGTGGGGTGAATCCTAGCCTCCTCAGACTGGAGGCCCCACCACCGGGGAGCTAGCTGGGGTCCAAGGCAAAGGTCACGGCCCCTCCTGGGAACTGCATTATGTCAGGGCTTTCTGGAGGAGGTGCTGTTGTGGCCTTGTTCAGGAAGCTGTTCAGAAGATAAAAGGCACTGTCCCCTTCTCTCTGTGACAGAGAAGATTCCCTTCCTCAAGTGCCTTCTGAGCAGGGATGTCACCCAGGAGGCTGCCCTGATTAGCCAGAGCTTCCTCTTCTCAGCCCCAAGGTGTCCAGGTTGTAGGAATTCTACACCTGGCTTATGGGGGGATATGTGTGCATGCCCAACTTGTCCTTGAGTTTTGGAGCCCCCAATGTTTGCTGCTCCCCTTCTTTCTCTGCCCAAAGTCTCAGGCTCCTTCACGTTCATTCAACCTCACCTTATTGTTGACTAAGCCTATAACTGTTTCTGACCCTTCCCAGAGGAAGTGGGCCAGCCACACTCAAGCCCCACCATTCAAGCTTAGTGAGGGGAAAAAGCCAATGAGAATAGACACTGAAGTCCAGAGATCTAGATAGACTGGAATGGCCTGTCTAACCAACACCATTTGACATTCTAGTATGCTGCATTCCAGACCCACTAACCCACCCTGAGCTGGTCTCACAGACCAAAGGACCCAAACTCGGTGGGCTTGTGTGTTGGGTTCCTCAGAGCAAGCACAGCTCCCTAGGTTGGCCTGGAGGAAAGCACCTGTCCAGCTCTGGGGTACTGTGGCCCTGCTGGGATTTGCTGCTCTGCTGCCCATCAGATCCCTGGCGGGGCAGCCGCCGATGAATTAAAGCCATAGAAAATGTGTTAGAAGGTAGTAGGGGGGGATGGCGCGGGCCTTCTAAAAGGCTCGGCCCAAAGAAGGAAAGAGTGGATGAGGTTTATACAAGGAGAAAAATCTGGCCCCCTTGGCTTCCCTCCGTTGCCGCTGCCTTACCCCACCCTTTTGGGGCACCCTTTGCTACTTACCCTCGCACTCCTGCGTCCGCCCAGCGCGTGCACTCGCGAAGCTGCCTCTCCGTGTCCTCGCACACCGTGCATGGCAGGCATGGGTCCACGTGGTTGGCCTCGTCCGAGTAGGTGCCAAACCGGGCACTCCTCGCACTCGGTGTTCTGCTTGTCCTGGCAGGAGAACACGAGGCCCGAGCCCGCCTCGCACACGCGACACGCCTCGCAGCGGCCCGTCACTTCGTCCTGGTAGTAGCCATAGGCACAGCGACACACGGCATCGTCGGCTTCAACACATGGCGCTGACATGCTCTGCAGGCCCCACGCATTCGGTGCATGGGCTTGCACGGCTCGGTGGCACTCACCACGTCGGAGAAAGTCAACCTGGGGGGGCCGCAGATGGGGGGGGGGGGAGTGTCAGGCTCAGAATTGAATCACCTGTTGCTTTCTGGAACACAGATGTGGCAGTCCTTCAGTCTCACTCATCACATCCCTTGTTTTTTTTTTGTGGGTTTTTTATTGGCTTTTTTTTTTTTTTTGGTTTTTGGGCCACACCCGGCGGTGCTCAGGGGTTACTCCTGGCTGTCTGCTCAGAAATAGCTCCTGGCAGGCACGGGGGACCATATGGGACACCGGGATTCGAACCAACCACCTTTGGTCCTGGATCGGCTGCTTGCAAGGCAAACGCCGCTGTGCTATCTCTCCGGGGCCCATCACATCCCTTGTTGGGGCACTTGACCCCCTTTTCATCCTCAGCCCTTCAACGACTCCCATCCACTCTCCATCACCTACTCTACCTGGTGGTAACCAGGGGTTAGCCTTCCCAGGAGGAAAGGGGCCCAGACTTTTTGCCCCAAAGTGCTGGCCCTGAGGCTTTCAGGCTAACCCGAGCCAGCGCTGGTAATTTTCTGAGTTTAATTATCTCCGAGTTCCCAGCCCTGTCTCCTGGGTTCCCTAGCATGATTAAGGAATGAAACTGAGTTGTAGTTCCCACCGCAGCCTTCCCCGCAGGCCAGAGCAGGGCTGTGATCCTGGTCCAGGCAAGGCCGGTCGGTCCTCAATGAGGAGCCCTGCACGCTGTGCCCTTCCATCCTCTCCACGCAGAGTGGCAGCTCAGTGTGGCCGGCCAGGGAGTGGCTGGAGTGAGACAGCAGCAAGTCCCACCCACGGCACTACCCCACTACAGCTGAAGGGGCTCGGGTTCTTTGAGGGTAGGCTGGGATTCTGGCAAGAAAACCAGAATCCCAGGAGGGGTGTGAAGGCTAGAAATTGTGAAGGGGTCTATGCAGTGCCAGGGATCGAACCTCGGGCTCCTACATTCAAAGCATGTGATCTAATCCTTTGAGTCATCTCCTGGCCCTGTCTCTACAATTCTTTGGGCCTTTTTTTTTTTTTTTTTTTTTTTTTGGTTTTTGGGCCACACCCTGTGACGCACAGGGGTTACACCTGGCTATGCGCTCAGAAGTTGCTCCTGGCTTCTTGGGGGACCAAATGGGACGCCGGGGGATCGAACCCCCGGTCCATCCTAGGCTAGCGCAGGCAAGGCAGGCCAACCTTACCTCCAGCGCCACCGCCCGGCCCCATCTTTGGCCTTTTCAAGTGGCATAAAAGGGAGATTTCTATGCTCTCACTTGACTCAATTCACTTTAATTAATGGATGTGAGCTTCAGAATAAAGGGGGCCTAGAACAAGGTGCTAGGGTCCTCTCTTCTTGAGCTGGGTGGAAGTGGGAAAGGACACAAAGCCAGAGTTTATACTCCTTCCAGCCCAGGGTGGGAGAAGTTCTGATCTGGATCAGAGAGAACTCATTTTTATTCCCAGGGTCTGGAGGGCATAAAATTAGGAGGTCTGGGAACTGAGGAAGGTGGACTTAGGACCACGGAAGCTAAAGTGGAGATCAGGGGGGCCTTTGGAAGAAACTTAGGCCAACTTAGGAGCTGATCTCAGCATTCTCTGAAGGCACTCAGAGGTGAGGCAAAATCTGGGGTCTTAATCTTAGGGCATCTGAGGGGTGGAAATGAAAAAATGCAAAAATTAAAACAGTGGAGAAGAAAAAGGGGCCAAAAAGTGGAGGGGAAGAGAAAAAGGAAAGGACAGAGACCAGGCCTAGAGACCGAGATTGGCTTTCCCACTGTCTCAGTTCAGCCAGCAGGACCCTAATAGTTTCTCTTGCTGGATTCAAACCCTGCTTCATCACTGTGAGCTGTGTGACTCGGTATCTTACATCACCTCTCTGAGCTTTCTCCTTTCTCTGTATAATTTCCAGATCCTCTGCAGGCATAGGATCAGGCTGAGGCTGAAGAATCAAGAAATCCCACTAAAGCATTGTCATCCAACCCTGTTAAAGGGGCTGGTTCCCTGGGGTGGACACGAGGAGGACTTGGGAAGCCTCACAATCAGGAGGGATGCGCCGACTTATATGGACAAGGAAGGACCTATCTGGTTGGCATGTGGGCAGGGGCTGGGCTTCATCACAGGAAGAGCAAGAGGCAGGCTCGCCTGGGATGGGGAGCTGTGGGGGGGGGCGGGCAGAAAGCTAGCAGGAAGCTCCCCAGAGGGCTTTAGGGGCTGGGGAAATTGTGGTCTTTTTTGGCAGAGAATGAAGGCAGGGAGCTTAATGGGTTTCCTTGTGGAAACGTTTTTGAGGAAAGCGAGAAAGTCCGTTGGGGGTCTCCTTTCATAAAGTGAACTTGTAAAGGTGGCCTGTTAACAGCTGTGGGGGGAGGGGGGGGGTGGCTCCTGCCCCCCTGTGCTAACTGGCTAACTGCCCCCCCTGCTCCTGTCTCCCTCCCGCTTCCCCAGCTATGGCCAGCACAATCCCCTCCCAGGCTCCATTACCCCACATCCCTGTGTAGCAGATGGGAGTGAGTGGCAGTGGCTAGAGATACAGGGTCCAGGTTAAGAGGTTCTGGCCAGGAGTCTAGGGAAATGTGTCCCCCATCCTCCCCAAAGCCCTCACCCATCCTTCACACATGACCTCACCTGATACCGAGGGTCAGACTCCCCCCCAGCCCCAGGGAAAACTGCTTCCTGGGGCAGAACTAAAGAAAGCTGGCCTGGGGGAGGGGGTAACCGCACCCTCTGGCTCCCCCAAGGTCAGTGTCCAAGATAGACTCCTCCCCTCCCGGGAACGGACAGAGGGTAAGAGCCACCATTGATTTTGCCAGGCGGATGATATTTTTAGATAGCCTTGACATCAGCAACTCCTCTCTACCTGGCCACACATTTACTCCCAGGGCCTCTCTGCTTGGGGGCTGGGAAGGGGCACTCTCTTGGAATCCCCCATCAGGCCCCCTCCTCTCTTTCCTCACCCAACCTTTCCCCTTCTGGGTGGGATCCCTTCTAGGTGCCTGGAGCATGGGAGACCACAGAGGTCTGGCCAGGAAGGAGGTGCGCAAAAAGCTTAGCAGGTATCCGGAGGCATACTTTCTGTAGCACCCCACCTACCCCTGAACCCTCTCTACTCACTGTCCAGGGCAGGGCTCGCACACGGTCTGGTTGGCTCCACATTGCTGGGCCACGCCCTCGCCCAGGTTACAGGTTCTGCAGCACTCCCCACTGTGGGTGGTACATGGCCAGATGAACACTCGTCCTCGCTGGTCCCTCCGAGGGCCACGCTGGTGTTGGAGAGACGAGCAGGTCAGTCTGGCAAGAGAAAGGAGACAGGGTTTCCAGGGCCTGGGACTCTCCCCTTTGCACACCCTGACTTCTATTGGAAGCATCTGGGGACGGATGAGCTCACCCAGGAGGCATTCTGTGTTCAAAGGGAGCAGGAGAAGGGCCGGGAACTGCAGCCCAGCAGGCTGCTGGGGAATGAGGTCAGAGCCCAGGGCCTGACCTTCTGCAAGGTTCATCCTGGGGGTTACAACCACTCCTGGGTGTCCTGAGGGTATGCCACCTAGAAAAGGTGGTCTGGGGGCGGGGGATGTCATGGAAAGGACAAGCTGCAGCTAGAACCAGGGCCTCCCTGCCAAGGCGGGAGAGGGGGGCAACCAGGAGATGAAACCCAACCCAGTTCCAAGTTCAGTTCAGGCAGGTCAGCAGCACACCTGCATTCTCCAGGAGAGCTCTCTGGTCCAACCAAGGCCAGCAGAGCCCTCAGCCAGTCCCAGACGTCAGATACTAGACAAGGCTGCTTGCACCCCAGAGCATAAAGCAGAAGTTGTAGTCAAGGGTTCTAGACTTAGCTCAACATTGGGAAGTTCTGACCTCCCTTTCTGAGCATTCTTCTCTCTGCCAGTTCAGGTCAGACCTCAGGGCTAGCCAAGTGGTGTGTGGTGGCGGGTGGCTCCTGCAAGAGCTGGGACGAAAGGGGATGGGTACCTTCTAGCAAAGGACTCAGAAAGTGGCTTGCTCTCACCACCCAGCTACCCTGCCCCAACTGGGTTGATTCCAGCTCTGTCCCTGTGCAGCCAGTGAGAAATGGGTCTGGACAGGTCTAGGGAGTTAGGTTTCCTGCCGCCAAAGCATCTTTGCTCATGGATGGAACGATTTAGCACCAGATTCCCTCAAGGAAGGGGTGGCCAGCAGCTCGCTTTATTTTTTTTGTTCTTTAAAAAACCATCTTAATGTCTAATAAAACTCCAAAGCCTGTTTGCCTGGCCCCTGCCCAGGCGTCTCTCAGTGGAAGCCAAGAGGAAGTGTAGCTCTAGGGGGCTGGGGGTTGGGTGGGGACAGGGGGTGTATCAAGGTCAGTCTGGCTAGTCCCTGAGATCTCCCCAGGGTGTGGTGGAGGCTGGGGGATGGGTGTGGAGCAGACAAAAGCCTTCTGGGAAGCGGCCAAGATGACCAGGAGAGAGGGCTGAGAAGGGGGTCCTGAGTGGGTCCACGTACCTTTCAGATGGCAGGGACACACAGTATGGGGGAACATGTGTGTGCCAGGAGCCTGAGACAGGCTTCCCCTTGGAAGCCCAGGGGGACCGCCAGAGGCTCTGTTAGAGCTTCATTCCCTCCCTTAGGGCTCTACTTCAAAGGCATTTTCTGGAGGAAGTGGTCCTACAGCCCCCAACCCTCCCAGATGGAACTGCCCATTCCAGCTCCCCGTGGCCCCTCCTCTCATCTGGCCTGACACGTTACAGAGGCCCCGCCCTCCAGACCATTAGCTCCCCAACTGCAGGTCTGTGATCTCTGCAGCATATTACAGTATCTGGTACAGAACTAGGGCTTTGGAGGAAGTGGCGGTGTTAGAACTCTAATCCAGAGTCACATGGATACAAGGAGAAAATGCTCTACTACTGAGTCCCCAGGCCCCACTTTGTGGTTAGGGGTCTCTCAAACTCGCGGCCTGAGAGTTGTTGCGGCCCTCCGTACAACATTTTGTGGGGCCCTCGGCCAGCCTTCAAATATGCGCTTTTTATTCGGTAAGCGAATAATCGCGAATACTGTGATATTGAAGGCCGGCCACAGGCCACAAAATGTTGTAGGAGGGCGCCAACAACTTGCGGGCCGCGAGTTTGAGACCCCGATAGAAGATATGAAAAGTTTCTGTGGTAGTAAGAGTACAGCATAGACTGAACACATGCTTTACGTGTGGAATGTTCAGGTTTTGATTTCCAGAACCACATTATTTCCAATGCACTACTAGAGTGACCTGCACCAGTCTTCCTATACACATACGTACCCTGCACTTAGCAGGAGTAGCTCCCGAGCATCATTTTGGGTGGCTATATAAACCAATAATAAATAAAAAGCGAGTGTGATAGGGGTCAGCAAGTAGGAGCTTGGTTTGCTTGTGGCTGATCCAGATTCGATATCTGGCATCACCTCTGACTCCTGAGCACTGTTAGGCATGATCCCTGAGCACAAAGCTAGAGCAAGCACTGAATACTACTAGGTGTAACCTCAAAAAACGAAATAAAGAAAACAAAGGGGTGGCTATCTGAACAGCTGAGAGTCAAGGCAGGTCTCAAGCACCAAGTGTTTTCACTTCTGAACCATGAGTGGCTGCAGCCTACTCTGTCTCTAATCTCCCCATGACTCAGGGACCTCTAGATATACAGATTATTATGGGCTGCAATGCAGTTATGAAGCTCTTCTTGTCTTTATGATCTCTGATCCCAAATGACCACGCCTTTGTAGCTCTGAATTTCTCGAGGTTTTTTCCTTCCTTCCTTCCTTCCTTCCTTCCTTCCTTCCTTCCTTCCTTCCTTCCTTCCTTCCTTCCTTCCTTCCTTCCTTCCTTCCTTCCCTCCTTCTTTCCTTTCCTTTCCTTCCTTCCTTCCCTCCCTTCCTCCTTCCTTCCTTCCTTCCTTCCTTCCTTCCTTCCTTCCTTCCTTCCTTCCTTCCTTCATTTCTTTTTTCTTTCATCCATTTTTTTCTTCTCCTTTCTGGTCAAGATAATCACTTGTCAATTCCTGCTGCTACCGCAGTGCAAACAGACCGTTTCCATCTAAACATATTAGTTCTTTTTTGTTTGTTTGTTTTGTTTTTGGGCCACACCCGTTTGACACCTCAGGGGTTACTCCTGTCTATGTGCTCAGAAATCACCCCTGGCTTGGGAGACCATATGGGACACCGGGGATCGAACCGAGGTCCATCCACTTGCAAGGCAGACACCTAACCTGTAGCGCCACCTTCCCGGACCGACATATAGTTCTAACTGCATCTCTAGAACTGATTTTAACCGACTTCGTCAAACAAGTATCTGATGACAGTAAATAGGTTTGAACAGTGAGCCCACCCAGGCATGAGTACATTGCTTCCCCTCTAAGCTACCTCAGTCGCTCTGAATCTAGACTGAGCATTTGTCTGGCTCTGTGCCTCAGTTTCCTCTCACTAGGCAATCATGACTACCTGCTCCCTAAGATGTGGTAAACATTAAATCAAAGAGCAAGGTGTATCTATACTTGAGGGCCCTCATTCTCATCTATGAGGTCTAATTTCTTCGCTGGCTTTGACTCCTGTGTTCCAAATTATTGAGGTACATAGAGGCTGGGGCTCTAGAGAGAGAGAAAGAGGAAATCTTTCCCTGAGGCTTCTCTCCTCATCACCTCCCTGGTCCTCTCTCATCTAGTTCCCCAGCCTTGCTCTTGGACTCTTGAAGTCTTGGAGTCGTTATTTGTAACCATGTGTTTCCTGTGCTTGTTTTATGTTTCCTATTTCCAAACATCCCAGATCTGCTACTTAAGAGTATTAGTTACTTTGGATCAAGTCTCACTCTCTTAAACTTGGGTTTTCCTACCTAAAACACTGAGCTGGAAAGAAGCTCAGAGGACCTGTGACAATTTAATGAAATAAGGATGTGATTCTGCTGGGGGTGTAAGAGTTCAATGAGTGTTAGTGGCCAAAGATTGTGTCCTGGGCAGGAGGTAGAAAAGGGAAGCCCCAAATCGGGCCAAAGAGATGCAGCCATGAAAGAGTGGAAGGGAAAATAGATGTGAAAAAAAACTTCTCCGAATCTGAAGAGGGTTGGGGTTGGGCGAGGTGGCGCTAGAGTAAGGTGTCTGCCTTGCAAGCGCTAGCCAAGGAAGGACCACGGTTCGATCCCCAAGCATCCCATATGGTCCCCCCAAACCAGGGGCAATTTCTGAGCCTCTTAGCCAGGATTAACCCTGAGCATTCTAACGGGTGTGGCCCCCCCCCCAAAAAAAAACCCGAATCTGAAGAGGGTCATGGAACAAAGGAAGATGAGAAATGGCTCTCTACAAAACCCTCTTTAGGGGCTTCATTATTCCTGAGGGGAAGGAAATGTATCTTCAAACTTCCTTTCCAGAGACCAAGATGTTGAGGGGCTCCCTTCACACTGCACAGATTGGGATGGGGGGGACGGGACTGAGACCACTAAAGTCACTCAGCCCTTCAATGGCTTTGATCTGAGGATCTGAGGATAGCCCCATCTTGGTCCAAAGCCAGGCCATCTGGGGAAGCAGGGGGGTTGACTAGGATTCAGAAAAATTGCTCCAAAATTACCAATTTAGGGACCGGAGAGATAGCACAGTGGTAGGGTCGTTTACCTTGCAACAGCCGACCCAGGACCGATGGTGGTTCGAATCCCGGTATCCCATATGATCCCCCATGCCTGCCAGGAGCGTTTTCTGAGCACAACGCCAGGAATAACCCCTGAGCACAGCTGGGTGTGGCCCCCAAACCAAAACCAACCAAACAAACAAAACCTAAAATTACCAATTTACCAAAATGATAGCTGCATTTGTCTGAATTTTACATTGGTTACACTTGTTTCCACCTTGATAGATGATTTTTATCCCCTTTTTAAGAAAGTTTGCACACCTTAGTTGTATTCAAATATTAATAAAAAAACTAGAAATTGACACTTTTAGGTTTGTTTTGTTTGTTTTGGGGTGGACACCAAATAAGTTCTTGGGGATCACTCTTTGAGGTTTTGGGGGGACCTTATGGGGCACCAGGGATCACACTGTGGACAGCTGTGTGGAAGATCTGCACCAATAACCCCTGTACCTTTAACCCAGCGCCCAAGAGTAATAGACTTGTATAAAGTTTTTGTGAATTTTGTTTTGGGGCCACACCTGGTCATGCTCAGAAGCAACTTTCCATGTAATATGTTATAGGGAATTGAACCTGGACCTCCCACATGCAAGGTAAACACTCCACTAATGAGTTTCTCTCTACCCCAGTCTCTTAAGACTCTTCAACTGGGGCAAGAGCTATGGCACAGTGAATAGGACATTTGTCTTGCTTGTGGCTGAGCTAAGTTTGATCCTGGTGTTCCATTGGTTCCCCACGCTCCTCCAGGAATGACTCCTGAGCCAGAGTCATTAGTAACCCCTGAACACCACTAGGTGTCCCCCCAAAAGTTACTCCAGAATCTTTAAACGAATTTATTTATTTTTGCCATACACAGTGGTGCTCAGGGGTTACTCCTGGCTCTGTGTTCAGAAATTGCTCCTGGCAGGTTCAGGGGACCATATGAGATGTCAGGGGATCAAACCCAGGTCCGTCCCAGGTCGACCTGGTCGACCAGGTGCAAGGTAAACGCCCTACACCCTACTGCTGTGCTATCATTCTGGCTCCCTTCAAACCATTTTAAAGTTGGATAAAAAGAGAGGACTCAAAAAAAAAGGGGGGGCCGGCGAGGTGGCGCTAGAGGTAAGGTGCAAGCGCTAGCCAAGGAAGGACCACGGATATGGTCGCCCCAAGCCTGGTGGGCAATTTCTTGAGTGCTTAGCCAGGAGTGACCCCTGAGCATCAAACGGGTGTGGCCCGAGGGAAAAAAAAAAAAAAGAGGAAAGAATAATGAACGCCCATGGCTGCTTTGGCAGTGAGTCCTAATCACGCAGGACAGCTCTAGGATGATCAGTGGAAGAACCTGGCAGTCACTGCTTGAACTGGAGAGTTTTCCAGTAAGTGTAGGATCATTTGAGGCTGAAGCAAACTCAAGGAGGCGCCTGCCCCAGCTCTTTTAGATAAGGTTTCTAGTGCAGAGGAGACACTAGCTAATTATTGGCTTTTACTGCAGTAAAAATGGGGGGCAGGGGTCTGGGAAGTGGGAGGGGCTCAGTTCTGGGTTCTAAATTTGAGGACCCCAAAGACACAAGGCAGGGACCCAGTTCCAGGAAGAGGTGGTATAGGGTCCCTGGCCCCACTGTGGGAACAGAGGCATGAGAGAGCCTGGGGTAAGGAGGAAGTATCTCCAGGCCAAGCAACCCTAGGTGTGCCTCAGGAGCACTCCACCACCAGCTAAGGAGGCGGGGAACCTGGTTTATTTTTTCCTCTTCCCTACCTTCCTTCCTTCCTTCCTTCCTGTCCTTCCTTCCTTCTTTCCTACCTTCCTTCCTTCCTTCCTTCCTCCTTCCTTCCTTCATTTCCTTCCTTCTTCTTCCTTCCTTCCTTCCTTCCTTCCTTCCTTCCTTCCTTCCTCCTTCCTCCTTCCTTCCTTCTCCTTCCCCTCCTTCCTTCCTTCTTTTCTTCCCTCTTTCCTTCTCTTCCTTTCTTCCTTTCGGGTCACACCCGGCAGCGCGTCAAGCATTACCACCCCTCAAGCATTACCACCCTTCAAGCATTACCACCCCTGGCTCTGCACTCTGAAACACTTCCTAAATCACTCCTAATCACTCAGAAATCCTAGCAGGCTCAGGGGACCCAACAGTGCTGCTGGATGCTACCTGCTCAGCAGCTTGCAAAGCAACTCCCTTACCAGCTGTGTTATTGCCCGGGCCCTCTTTTATTTTTCTTTAAAAAAAAATTTTTTTTTAGGGGGAGGTGGGAAGCCACACCCAGAGATGCTCATAACGAACGTACTCCTGGCTCTACGGGCCACGGTGGGACACCGGAGAGGGTGCAAGACAAACGGCCCTCCATGCTCCATCTGCTGTACTATCTCTCCTCTGCTCCCAGGAACCCTGTTTCTAGCCTGGGAAACGGAGAAGAGGTTGGGTTCCCTCGGCTGTAAAATAGCAAATATCCGAGCCTTTCAGTGCTGCGACCTTAGCACGGGGTCACAATTACTCAGGACAGCACGTGGCACGTAGTAAGCACCCCACACATTTGACTCTTCCTGACTCCCCACCCCGCACCTCCCTCCACCAAGACTCTGAGAGCGTGAGCGAGCGGGCCCGGCTGGGGCCAACACACACACACCCCGGAGTCGCCTCTCCCGCTGCCCCCATCCCTAGCCCAGCCGAGCGCGCATCCTCGCAGTTGCTGCACTCGCTGCATCCCTATTAGGCGCATTAGCCAGCCGGCGGCTCCGGTTACAGACGTCCTGAATGACAAAGTGCCTCCATTACCGGCGCGGCCCCTCCAGCCCCGCCGCCGCGACGCGCTACGGTTTCAGCTCTCGCGCCCCGGCCCTGGGATATAGATACGCGCGGCCGGACGGACGGAGGACGCACACCACCGACCCCAGGTAGCAGTCCTGGGGCGCGGTGGGAGACGGGCTCCGCGTTCTGCTGGATGTCCACCTTCCTGAACCCCAACTAGGTTCTCCGCACCTACTTTAAATCTCCCACCCCTTCCTCTCTTCTCTACTCTCCAACCCCATCTCGATCCGGGACCCCGCACCCCGGTCCGCGCTCCCTTTGCGCACACACTTGCAGCCTCCCTCCCCAAGCAAACCTGCCCTGCGGTCCCTCTAATCCCCCGCATGAAGCCATAGGTACTGACAGCTCCAAGGAAACCCAGATTGAGCTTGGGGAAAGGGGATGAAACGCTCAGAAAGACAACCCCAACTCAGCTTTATCTTCCACTGAGGCCTGCCTCCGAGTCCGGGTGAGGGGTGCCAAGTCCGCTCCCGACAAAAAAATACGCAGCTCTGGGGCTTTCGAGCTGCCCCTTAAAAGGAATGGAGAGTCCTGAGCTGGGGATCAAGTGAGGGGAGCAGTCTGCCTGGGACTGACTCAACGTGCTAGAAATCTGGCCAAGTCGTCAGCGCTCTTGGCCTTCGTCTCCATGGAGGGGGAATTTGGGGTTGGGGGGAGCATTACTCAGATAAAGAGAGCCAGACCTGGGGTGAAGATTCACCTCGAGGGCCAACCTTTCCAGGGCACTCTAATTCCTGGTCCTACATCAGAGCACATCTGAGTATCTTTTTTTATGTTTTTAATATGGAACGCTTCACGAATTTGCGTGTCATCCTTGCGCAGGGGCCATGCTAATCTTCTCTGTATTGTTCCAATTTTAGTATATGTGCTGCCGAAGCGAGCACACGTCTGAGTATCTTGTCCCCAACCAAGATACTGAAGAGGACCAGTGGCGCCTTACACAGCGACAGGTCCGACGGCGCACGGTGGCGACCGCTGAAAGCTGGACCAGGCGCGCGCCCAGTTCCATCTCTCCCAAAGTGGGGTGTTGGGGAACCGGGCGGGGGCGCTCAGGTCGTTTAACATACTAGTGGGGTCTAGAGAAGCGGGGGTGCAGCCCAGTCGTGTCCACCGTGGCCGGGAAATGTCCCTCGCTCCGCAGCGACCCCTGCGGGACGCCTCGTCTTGAGCGCACCAGGGCTGCGCGCTGCCCGGACTTTCGGGGAGATGAGACGCGACTTTGGCTCCACCGCGTCGCAGGACGCGGGCTCCTGTCCTCCCCTTCAACTGCTCTGCTTCAACCCACGGGGAAAAGTGCCTCGGAGGAGCCCTTGAATCGTGGGGGGCTCCCCTCCTGGAGCCGGTTTGCAGCAGCCATGGATGCGCTCTCCACCTAGTCGTGGGTACCCGGGATTGCAATTCCCTCCAGGGTGAGGGCCGTGAGCGATAGGCGCGGGGAAACGCTCCTGCACCCCTATTCTCCGGCCACTATCCCTCTGCAGGCAGGCAGGCAGGCAGGCAGGCAGGGCAGGCAGGCAGGCGGAGTCCTGCCACTTTTGGGGTCCGCTCGCGCTATTGGGGTCTCTCTCATCTTGGTCTATCTCATTGCCTCCCTGGCCGGCGTCCCCGTCCTGCCCTCCCTCTCTCCCTTCTCCTCTCTCTTCAACCGCCGCCCCCCAACCTCTCCCTCCGACGCCCCTCCCCCACCATTGTCTAGCCGGTCCCCATTGTCCGATGCGGGTCCCCCCTGCCTGCCTGCCTTCCGTCCCTCCAACCTTCTGCCTCATTGTTCCATCCATCCCCTCTTCTGGGGGTTCCTCCGGCCCCCGTCCCAATTTCCCCTCCCCTGATCTGAGTAGCATCCCTGGGACTCTCCAAGAGATGGGAAAGCCAAGAAGGAAAGAAAACATCGCCTGCCAGACTGGCCTGGCATCCAAAACGCCCTCTCCCGAAGAACCCAGACAACCCGGGAGCCCAGTGCCCGCTCTCTCGCATACACACCCCTCGAAGCATCCCGGGGACCAGCATCCGTGCGCCCCTCTTGTCCGCCTGGACTTCAGGGGATTTTGCCTTGGCGGTCCGAGCACCCTAAACACTCTACGGTGGATAGATCCTGTCTTGGGTCCCCCCTCTCCCTCCAGCCATTCCCCCCGTTCACTCCTGATTTCTCCTGGGGCGACCTGAACCCATTGGGGTTCCGACCCCCCGGGAGGGAGAGAAAGGGCTCTCCCTGCTGCTGGCACTATTCACTCACCCCCAGGAGCAGCAGGAGCAGCAGGCGCGGCCCGTCCATGGCGCAGCCGAAGGCACCTGCCCCCATCGCCCGCCTCCCGCGGCCGCGCTCGCCCTGCCGGCAGCTCGGTGGGGTCCGCTCGCTCGGCGGGCAGATCGGGCAGAGCCGCGCTCCAGCGCCCGCCCCCGGAGCTGGCCGAGGCTCCGCTCGCTCTGGCTGCGGGCGGGCGAGGCAGCGAGAAGCCTGTGCGGCGGCCCCGCCTCCTCCCCGCCCTGCCGCCCACCCCCCGGAACCGCGCCCGCCCGCCCCGCAGCCTCGGGGAACGGAGGGAGGGAGAGTGGGGAGTCGCCCGAGCACACCGTGGCCGTTTCTCCGCGTCTCGGTCCTCGGAACCTCTTCCCCGGGGACCCCTACGCCGCACCTCTAGGAGCTCCAAGCTCCGGGATGCTGGGCGCTCAGAAGCCAGAGCATCCTCACTTAGGCTCTCGCTTTTCTTGGGCCGCGGTCTGACGGTCTGCAGCTGGACCAGCTTCTTGGCCGCATCTTCTTTCTGGTGCTCTGCCCCCTAAGAATCGTTAGGGCAAAAAGGTCCCTGTCTGCCCCGCCCTCCATCTCCCTCTCCTCATTCTCATTCCTTCCCTTCTTCAATTGGATCTTCCCTTTCTTATTGGAGGGGGGGGGGTGTCACACAGCGCTCAAGGGTCACTCCTGCTCTGCACTCAGATGTCGCTCCTGGCGGGCACAAGGGACCAAATGGGATGCCAGGAATCGAACTAGAGTCAGTCCGGTGTTGATTGCGTGCAAGGCAAACACCCTGCCTCTATAGCTCCAGCACCTCCAATTGGATCTTCTATGAGAGGGGACTGAGAGGAGGGGAGTGGTAGCAAGTGGCTTAACCTTGATGGGTAATATACCTTGAATATCAAGTTGGAGTCCATCCTGGCATCATCTGAATTCTCAAAAGATGAGTTGGGGGGGGGGCAGGCAGAGACGTGCCTACAGACACCGTAGGAATATCTTCAAGTTTGGGTACCTATATAAGTACTTCTTGACCTATGCCACCCTGCGTCAATGTGGTCCTGTGCTTCCTACATGTGTGTTCGTCTCCAAACCCACCCATAGCACATGCCTTACAGCAGGGGTCTCAAACTCAATTTACCTGGGGGGCCGCAGGAGGCAAAATCTGGGTGAGGCAGGGCCGCATAAGGGATTTCACTTACCAAATATTCGCAATAAAAAATCGCATTAGTAAGAAAAAAATCACAAATAAAATCGCATTAAACATTTGCATACCCGGAATGGAATTGCTCGGGGTATGCGAATGTTTAATGCGATTTTTTTCTTACTAATGCGATTTTTATATTTGAAGGCCAGCCGCGGGCCACAAAATGTTGTACGGAGGGCCACAAATGGCCCACAGGCTGCGAGTTTGAGACCCCTGCCTTACAGGCATATTAATACACTGGTTGCATTCTTGGATATCCAGTCACCTGCCACACTTGCAGGTATGGTTTCTCGCACACACGTGCAGACCCACATTTATGAACAGGCAACCATTCACACACACATAAACATGCTCATCCTCAGAGAGACATGCTTCACTAGTAGTCCATGTTTCATTCCAGGCAACACTTAAGTTTTCTTACCTGAATGCTTGAGGTACTGAATAAAGGTCGGGAGGAAGGAATAAATAGAACAGATGTTATAAGGTCTGGCATGCACATATGTGCCCATCCATGTGTTATGCCATGCTCACCATGTCTTAGGAACCCTGGCAGGGCCAGGTCCCCATGCAGAGAGTTTTTGTCAGGCCTTTTGTGGGAAGCACACCCACTCCACCTCCATGTTCACCCCTCTACTGTCCTCATCCTTTCTTGCTTCCCAGAAATGAAGGGCCTGTGTATAAGGTACACTTTGTGCCCTGATCTTCGCCATGTGTGACCTCAGCTTCTACTTTGAAAAGAAATAGTACTCTCCTCCCACGCTGCAGGAAGAAGGGGGGATGAAGAGCACCTGGGAAGAGGGCATGCTAGCAGTTGGTAGAGAACTTCCCAAATCAGCTGACAGTTCATTCATTTGTGTGTGTGTGAGGTGGAGGGCGGGGGTAGGGAATCTGGGCTGTGAATTTTTTTCCTGTGTACCCATCAAAAAGCAGGGCTCAGCTCCAGAATGAAGAGGGAGATAAAACTATTGATCATGTCTATGGATGAGTAGCTACCTGCATGATGGGGCAGAAGGGGCCGGGGGTGGGGTCAGGCCCCCCCCAGAAATCCCAGGGATCTCTCTTCCAGGACAGGGTTTGCCTCCTGAGCTGTCTCCTCCTCCCCCTGCATTTAGAGCCCTGCCTTGTCTCTCAGCTGAAGGCATGGGAAGCAGGAAGGGACATTAGTACTAACAGCAGCATCAGAGCTCCTTACTATCGGGGGTATTGACAGTGTGGCATTAATTTAAATACTGCTGTTACTAATTTATGATCCCGGTTACTATTATTGCCAAGGTTATCCATCTCAACACAATTTAATATGACCCACGCTACCATTGCTGGGCCTGGCTTATTAATAATTTCCATGGTCTTGGTCATTTAAGCCTTACTGCAACAATTACAAACAGGCAATTGTTACTATTATTAGCAGGGTTTCTATGATTAAGCCAGAGCACAAGTTAGCGAGGTAATGCTGAGTGCTGGCCCGGAGGGGGCCTGCAAAGCAATTCAAAGCAAGAGTATTGTCTGGCAGGCTTGGCTTGCAATGCCTACATACCCCAAGTCTCCACAGCTTACTCCTGGGTGGTCTCGGGCAGGTTCCATCATCGCTTCCAGCCTCAGCTTCTTCCTCTAGGAAGAAGGGATGTTAACAAAGATGCTATGTTTTTAATGAATGGGGATGGTGAAAAACAAAAGGATTAAGTGGTGCTGGGCACAAAGACGACCCATTTCTCTTCTCAGACAGCACTCACTGAGCATCCCAAATCCAGACCACACTCTTCCAGGCTTGGGGGATACACACACACACACACACACACACACAGAGGCAGGCGCCAGAGCAGCTGCTTCCACCAGAGGCAGATGTTCCAGTAGTGTGTGAGTTGCTCCATGTGAAGGCTTGTTTATAATGTGGCTGGGCTGGGTCATAGGTAGCAGAGCAGTGATGGCAATATTCCTTTGCTGAGACCACCGCCATCACCATGACAACCTCCCGTGACAATCCTAGCATCTCAGGGCCATCATGCTGGTGACCATGGCACCATAAGCATGGTCTCCATCATACCACCAAAACCAAAACCAGTGCCAGCCATGCTCTGCTCCCTGCCACTACAGCATCACTGCTCGGCTCCAGCTCCTACTGCCATTTCCTGAGACCGTATCATATCCATCCTGATTCCCTATCACTGACCCTATCCCCACCTCTGCATGTCCATGAACTGCTGCAGGATTTCTGTTCAGCACCACTGCTGTATCCATGGCCCTGACATTTCGTTTTTATTGTTGTTGTTTTTGAGAAGGCACACTGGCAATGCTCAGGGAAATCTTTTTTTTTTTTTTTTTTTTTTTTTTTTTGGTTTTTGGGCCACACCCAGTTGACGCTCAGGGGTTATCCTGGCTATGCATTCAGAAATCGCCCCTGGCTTGGGGGACCATATGGGACACCGGGGGATCGAACCGAGGTCCATCCTATGCTAGCGCTTGCAAGGCAGACACCTTACCTATAGCGCCACCTTCCCGGCCCCAGGGAAATCTCTTGACTCAGCACTCAGGAATCATGCCTGGAGGTGCTCTGAGACTCTATGGTATGCCTGAGATGGAGCCATGAGCAAGGCAAGCACCTTACCTTGTACTATTTCTTTGGCCCAGATCAGTCACTTTTCTTGTGAATGGTTATCAGGAGCCTATAGGACCCATTGCAGAACCACACCCCATGTCCAGATGATTGGAAAACCTGCCTTCGCATGTGTCTCCCTGCTCCAACTTTGAGCCCGGGCACTGCTGGGTGTGACTTTCAAACAAAAATCATCTCCCTGGGCTCGCTTCCTACCCCTGCACCCCATTTCTCAGCAGTTGCAGCCATAGCTATGGCAGGTGGGGGGGCAGAGGGTGAAGGTCCTTTGCAACTTACCAGTAAGTGGGTCAGATAGGTTGTAACCAGGGAAATAGCATACCCCCCGAACCACTTTTTGTAAACAATAGATAATAATAGATAATCACTGTGATTCTGTATGGAACCTGGGCATGAAAGAACAAATTAGATGGCATCTTCAGGGGGTCCAGTGGAAGAGGGTTCCCCTCCACTGTTTCTTCCCTACCATGCAGCAGGACAAACTCCAAATATGCACTCGCTGGTTTCCTGGAGCACTACTCACAGGGGTTGATGAGGCTTGCACTTTTTGGGATGGACATTGCTTTTCTTCAATCTCCACGGCCATCCTATGAAGGAACTACTGGGAACCCATTTCACAGATGGAGAAATTGAGACTAAAGAAATTAAACCTCACCCCAAGGTCACCAGCCAGAAGCAGTCATCCCATAAATGGTGACTGCCCTGCACAAGGCCCTCCACGGTCACACCTTCCCTCCATCCCCATCCCTTCAGCTGAGTATCTGGAAACAGCAGGAAGTTGTCAGAGGCTAAGGCTGGACCTGCTTTCAGAGGATCCCCACTTTGCACTCAGAATCTCCCCCACTACCCTGCACATGGGTTCAGAGTCAAAGCTGGGGACTGGAGTCAGACGGAGATCAGCCAGAGGACAAATCTTTGTTTTTTTTTTTTTTTTGGTGGGGGGGCCCACACCGGGTGATGCTCAAAGGTTACTCCTGGCTATGCACTCAGAAATTGCTCCTGGCTAAAAAAAATAAAAAATAAAAAAATAAGTAAATTGCTCCTGGCTTGGGGGATCATATGGGACGCCAGGGGATCAAACCTTGGTCTGTCCTAGGTCAACCGTATGCAAGGCAAACACCCTACCACTGCACCACCGCTCCAGCCCCAAATCTTTGCTTTTTGATTTGACATGTGATTCTCTAAGTTCTCTGTTTTGGTAGAGTTGGGGGAATTGGCCACACCTAGTGGTGCATAGGCTTACTCCTGGTTCTGTGCTTAGTGATCATGCCTGGCAGGGCCCTGATGGACCATATGTGGTGCAAGGGATCAAACCCAGTGCCTTATACACTGAATTATTTTTCTGCCCTGGCATGAAGATCACCTTCCCTCTTCCCCAGCTCCCAAGTCTAAGCAGGTAAAGGGAGAAGAAGGTGCCGGGCCTCCCCAGCTGCATCCCATCTGCCCTGGGCAGGCAGCCAGGCAAGGTAAGTGGAGTCGGGTACTCCACTTAGGGCAGGCTCATGGCTTTGAAGCATGAGGCAGTGATTACTGCTGCTTGATACTTCTTTGCTGCCAGGGCCTGTCCAATGGGGACAGGGTATGGCCGGGGGTCCACTTTGATGCTGGAGCTCCATGAGTAGTGGGAGGGTTGGGGAGTGAGTCAATTCCGAAACCAGTGAGTCACAGAAACATCCAAGGGGGTCTAGTTCCCAGTGTTCTTCCCATCTGATCCAGCTTCAAAGCCGGATACCCCTTTCCTGTCTTCCCCTCCCTCTCCTGACCATCGGACCCCCTTTCTCAGCTCTTCCATCTCTAGCCCAGTGGTGATGTTCTGATGTAGCCACTTAGCAGTGGAATAAGCCCTGGGAGAGTTGGTCTAATCCCTTCCTTCCCCTAACTCTAAAATTGGCCAAGGTTTCCACCTTCCCATCTGCAGTCTCTCTCCCTGTGAGGCCCCTCCTTCCTCCCACCCAGAGCTTATTCTGCACCCAGCCTCTTGTATCTGCAGAGGCTACTTGTACCCACAGAGGAGACGGCACACAGTATCTACAGGCATCATTCTAAGGTGGCACCAGGAGCTGCAGAGATAGTGTCATGGGTACGGCTCTTGCCTTGCACACAACCATCCTGGTTTTGATTCCTACTACTCCATATGTTCTTCCAGCCCCACAAGAAGTGAACCCCAAGCAAAGACAGTAAGAAATAAGCCCTGAGCACTGCCAGGTGTTCTTCCCCCAAAAAACACCACCAACAACAAAAGCACCAATGGGAATTCACTAGCCCAGCTGCCTTGGAGAAGGGATAAGAGAATTATGGCACAGGGGAGATATTCAGGTCCCATGGTGGGGGCCCCTCCTGACTTTGATCCAGCTCTGCCCATCATTCTCCTCTAGGAATCTTCCTCTGGAATGTTCCTCCTGGCTCTCAGCTTTGATCCTCTTCAACACAGAAGGACATGGAGCTGCGTGCAAAGGCTTTTTGTCATCTTTCCCCCCTTTTTATTCTGCAGTCACAGACAGTGAAGACTTGCCTTTGTTTTCTGGGCCACATCTAATGGTAGTTAGGGGCTACTTCTAGTCTAGTGCTTGAACGTCTCTCCCAATGGTGTTTGGGGGGGGGCGTGAAGAATCAATCTGAGCCTCCTGCCTGTAAAGCATGCTTTTAGCCTTGAGCTATCACCCCAGCCCCAATTAAGATGTTTTCAAGAAAAGCTGAGTAAGGTTCAACCTTGGCTACATCAGCATAAAGTCAGCAGGTGGGAGAAAAGAGAGTGGGTTATCAGCCTTGAGGGCCTGTCTACCATATTTTTTTTTTTTTTGCGATGGACCTGTGAGCCAGTTTCTTTCTGGCAATTTCCTCAGTTTTCTCATCTGTAAAATTGGCATGAGATAGCAAGTCTCACTGAGTTACCAGGGCATGTCAAAGAGCTCTTGAGTATAAGTATGTTTTGCAAGCCCAGACAGCTAGCGAGTTGTCAATTATTTTTGTTTTCGTGATTTTGCTGCTAGTGGTGGCATCTGACCTGCAGGGTAGAGACCAGATGAGAGTGTGAGACAACACTTTGGCACTGGAGACCTAGTCTGGGGGCCTTCCTGCTGCTGATAAGAGCCAGAACTGAGACAGGATTCAGGCAGCAGCACTATTCCCACGGTGGGGGTGCAGGGAACGAAATAAGGGAGGAGATATCCCAGACCCTCTCTTATCTTTACTCTGGCAATCTGAAAAAGTGGGGTCAAGTGCAATTGTCTGGGTTGATTTCTGGGGGGAGACTAAATGGCAAGTAATGCACAGTCTGTAAGTCTCCAAGTTTAGGGAAGATCCCCAAGAAGATGAGGGAGGAATGGAAGAAAGCAGCGTTTCCCAGGCCCCTTAACTCCAAGACCCCATTTGCTAGACTAGGGGATCTTGTGGCAGGGGTAATCCTGGATCACCAGAATTTTCCACACCAATGCTTTTAGTCCCTTCTGCTTTCTTTGCAACCTGAACAAATTCTTCCAAGAATACGGGAGAAGGCCCTGTTCCAGGGAACCCTCCACTGCCTACATTCTCTAATAGAACCACCCCACTCTGAGGAAGGAATTTGAGGTCTGCATATTTCAGTCTGAGAGAGAGAGAGAGAGAGAGAGAGAGAGAGAGACAGAGAGAGAGAGAGAGAGAGAGAGAGAGAGACAGAGAGAGAGAGAGAGAGAGAGAGAGAGAAAGAGAGAGAGAGTACAAGAGAGACAGTCCAGTGGGTAGGGAGTTATCCTTGCATGCTGCTGTTCAGACTTCAATCCCAGGCATCCTATATAGTCCCCTGAGCCCACCAGGAGTGATCCCTGAGCACAGAGTTAGGAGTAAGACCTTAGCACAGCCAAGTGTGGCTTAAAAAACAAAAATTAAAGAAATATAAAAATAGGGGCCATAGAGGTGGTGCTAGAGGTAAGGTGTCTGCCTTGCAAGTGCTAGCCAAGGAAAGACTACGGTTTGATCCTCAGGCGTCCCATATGGTCCCCAAGCAGGGACAATTTCTGAGAGCTTAGCCAGGAGTAACCACTGAGCATCAAAAGGGTGTGGCCCAAAAAACCAAAAAAAAAAAATATATATATATATATAAAAGTCCAGTAAGGGGGGTTCTGGACCAATAATAGCTCTATCTCCTCAACTCTCAGGATGGAATAGGTGCAGCAAAATCATGGCCTTTGGTGATCTTATTTTAAGGGGATCCCCAAATTTCACAGTACTCTATACCTGGGCACAATGCATTGTTTTATTTATTTATTTATTTTTGGTTTTGGGGTTACACCTGGAGGTGCTCAGGGGTTACTTTTGGCTCTCTGCTCAGAATTGATCCTGGTAGGCATGGGGGACCATACGGGATGCTGGGATTCAAACCACCATCTGTCCTGGATCAGCTGTATGCAAGGCAAACACCCTACTTCTGTGCTATCTCTCCAGCTTCAGCACAATGCATTCTTTTTTTTTTTTTTGGTTTTTGGGCCACACCCGGTGACGCTCAGGGGTTACTCCTGGCTATGCGCTCAGAAGTCGCTCCTGGCTTGGGGGACCATATGGGACGCCGGGGATCGAACCGCGGTCCGTCCTAGGATAGCGCTGGCAAGGCAGGCACCTTACCTCTAGCGCCACCGCCCGGCCCCACAATGCATTCTTGATGACACAGGCAGGGCAACTTAGATTTCAGAAGCTGATGCCCCCTCCCAGAAATCCTCTCCAGTGGAGGAAACTGAGGCTCCCGAGATGCATAGGACATGTTCTGTGTCAGTTGAAAAGATGGAAGGAAGGAGAGAACTAGCAGCAGCTTTCAGCAAAGCTCTGAGTTGAAAAACTGGAGATAAGAGGGGTCCCCTCAATATTGGCCCAATTAGGT
This sequence comes from Suncus etruscus, assembly GCF_024139225.1. Lineage (NCBI taxonomy): Eukaryota > Metazoa > Chordata > Mammalia > Eulipotyphla > Soricidae > Suncus > Suncus etruscus. The sequence continues at coordinate 183,678,305 of NC_064848.1, forward strand.
GTGTGACCTGAGGATAATGTTCATTGTGCCAATTTCCCCCAAGCCAATTTCCTAAGGGCCTTTCCCAGTGACCCCACTTCTGCTCCCCTGAGAGTCCCAGGCCACGTTCCTGTCCAGTCCCAGCTCCATCCAGCCCACAGGGTACCCCTGGGAAGGGAGGCAGGTGCGGGGGTGGGGGGGGCGCCTCCTGGAGGAGCCAGCTGCCAGGAAAGCGCTGAGTCGGCACTCAGAGCCACCTCCGCTCGTGTTCCATTATTCATCCTAGTAAAAGGCTCTCCCTTCTCACAGACCCAGGCCCAGTCTCCAGAAATGCCTCTCCCTACCCCCATCCACTCCCCCCTCAGCTGGAAACTCTTAAGCAAAAAGGTCGTCAAGATGATTAAATGCGAACAGATTTTCAGCTCTTTTCCACTTTAATTAAAAATGGTCTCTCTGTTCAGAGGAAGCTGGAGACCGAATAGCAGCTCCCCAAAGGACCCTAGGCTGAAAAGTGGGGGTAAACACACAGAGATGTTTGAGGGTTGGCTTGCAGTGGCCTGGGGTCAGAAACCTGGCCTGGAAACGGCCATGTTGCCACCAGCTGCGCCTGCAGACGGCTGCAGGAGCTGGCAGGTTTCTGGCATTGGGGACAGAGTTCCAGCAGGGGCAGGAAGACTTCACTCTTAGGGTCTGGGGAAGGAACAGATTTTGTTGCTCTCACGAAGAACTGATGTGTGACCCAGAGTTCAGAACAGAAAGTGAGAATGAATGAGTAACGTCCAGAACAACAGAAGCCAATGAGAGAATGAGTGTGGTCCCTTGGGGCCAGAGAGATAGTACAGAGATCTTAAATTATCTTTTTTTCTTCTTTTTTTCTATTGGTTTTTGGGCCACAGCCAGTGACGCTCAGGGGTTACTCATGGCTATGGCTCAGAAATTGCCCCTGACTTGGGGGATCATATGGAACGCTGGGGGATCAAACTGCGGTCCACCCTAGGTCAGCGCATGCAAGGCAAACGCCCTACCCACTTGCGCCAACCACTCGGGCCCCATTGATTATTTTAAAAGTAGCAGACCTGGATTAGATCCTTGGCACTATATATTGATCTCCTGAGTCTAACAGGAGTGATCCGAGAGCACAGAGCCAGGAGTAAGATCTGAGTACAGCCGGGTGTGGCTCCAACTCTCCCATCTCAATTCAATGATTCAATGTACCTGCAGGAAACTACAAAAAAAAAAAAAAAGATGAAAAAAAAAAAGAAAAGAAAAGAAAAGAAAAGGAAAAAAAAAGAACAGGGGTCGGACAGATAGCATGGAAGTAAGGCATTTGCCTTGCATGCAGGACAGTGGTTCGAATCCGAATCCGGCATCCCATATGGTCCCCCCAAGCCTGCTAGGAGCGATTTCTGAGCATAGAGCCAGGAGTAACCCCTGAGCGCTTTGGGTGTGACCCCAAAACCAAAACCAAAACCAAAAACCAAAAACAAAAGAACAGATTGGGACACTTGGGTGTGGCATCGGTGGGCGTGGAGTTTGTGGGCAGGGCGTGTGACAGTGGGCGGGGCTTCTTGGGTGGGGCATGCATGGACTGAACTCTTGGGCCCTTGAGCACATCCCAGTGGAAAAATAGGCTTGCAGTAGGAATTCGGATCCCAGCGCCAAGGGATTATAAAATTCCTAGGAGAGCAGCTGAGTCAGGACAGCTATGAGAAGGCCCTGAGGAGGAAGGTGAGACAGGAGGGTTTTGTAACAAAATTGGTAAGGTAGGGAGCAAGGAGAGTGGCCAGGAAAAGAACCATATCTCTCCCTTCTCCATCCCATGAGGCCCAGGGAGCCAGAGAGAAAGGGAAGAGAGGCTGGGAAAGGGAGTTGGTTGAGACTCCTGAAAACATCTGCAGGCAGAGGAGAGAAAGCAAGCACTGGCACCTGCAGGCAGGAGAGAGGAGGCCACACAGTCTTTGGTTCCTGTCCCAATTCTGGGTTCCCAGCACGCGGCCAACCTGGAGCAGAGTTACCCTCCCAAGTAGGAGAGGACAGAAGGTTGCTTCTGAAGGCCTCTCCCAGCCTTTGCACTTGCTTGGTGGGAGATAAAACAACAGAGGGTCTTGGGCCTCCCCCTATTTTCTGTACCTGTGTTGGGATGGGGTGTCATTCACTCCACTAAGGGGCAGAGAACTCTTATCTTATCCCAGGAAGAAAAAATAACCACCTTTCTGGTGAAGTACCTAGAGGAGTAGAAGAAAACAAAGTCCAGCCCACTGCCCAGCTCCAACGGGGCCAAATGAGTCCGTATCCCTTTAGCCCTATCTTTATCACCAGCTCCCCTGCCTCTACTCGAATACCCCATCAAAGTGAAGGGAGCAAGGCGGGTGGCAGCCACCCACTCAGCTAGACTCCCTGGGGAGACCATATGCATACTGGACTATCACCCAGAGCAGCTGTTGGAAACGCTGAACAAAGCTTTGGGGCTGCAGAGGTATGGTGGCCTGAGCTGCACCCAAACACAAGGGTGCTCTGTAAGGCCCCTTTCCCAGCGGGTGATGGATTTCTTTCCCCTTCCAGTGCCTTCCCTGCACCTAGGGACTTTAAGTCAAAACTTCATGCCTATTTGGAGGAAGGGAGCCAGACAGAAATTTGGGATGGTCAGGTGTGGAAGGAGAGATGTTGGGCTACATGGCAGCCAGAGGAGAAAAAGGGAGCACTGCTGCTGGCAGGTTGCTGAACTTGGATGGGCTTCCTTGAAATAGATTAGCTGGCAGATAAGAAGTACTGGCTCCATAAATGAGAGATCTGACACTAAGATCCTGGATAGTCTCTGTCTCCCCCAAACAGCACCCCCGCCACACACATACACCCGCCCTTCCTTCTTGTTCTACTTTTAGTAAAACCAGGAACTCCCGGCAGGGAGTAGCCTATTTTGTCTAAGTCCAAATGGAGCAGCGTGGGGAGGGGGCGCCGCCGGGTGTGGGAAGCGGGGTCTCGGTTGTGGGGGCCATGTTGCCCCCAGAACTCACTTTTCCTCCCCAGTGTTAATTATCAAAATTAACTGAACACTATAAATAACCCCAACTCGGAGACTTGAAGAGGCTCACTTCTAATTAATTCATTTCCAATCAAGACACTTCTACGCCCCCTACACTAGAATCTGAGGAATGGGAACCACATTCTGCCACTTCTTCAATACGCCCCTCGCTTCTGAGACCCAAAAGCATAAAGAATGGCGGAGACAGAGAGAGAGAGAGGAGAGAGAGAGAGGAGAGAGAGAGAGAGAGAGAGAGGAGAGAGAGAGAGAGAGAGAGAGAGAGAGAGAGAGAGAGAGAGAACAAGCAAAAACACTGCTTTCATGGAAGGACATAGCCTATAAATAACCCCCATCTTAGTGCATTTGATGGAGGGCACTCTGTGGAGATTGGCTTTTGTTGGGATTAAGAGACAGGGTGGGAGGTGGGTTTGGGGAACGTTCTTCTGCCTCCTCGTTTACTGGGCAATAAATTTAAAGCAAGACTGTGAGCACAGTCCAAGACCTCTTGCTGATTAGAGCTGGGGAGACTGATCGATAGAGAGGAGGAGGAGGAGGGATGGAGAAGAAAGGAGGAGAGTGAGAGAAAGAGAAAGAGGGAGAATAGAATGCCAGCCTAGAATAAGCACAAGGAGAGGAAGAGGTAGAGAAAGAGAAAAAAAAAAACGACACAAGGAGAAGAGGGAGACAGAAGATAGGAAGAGGAGGGAGAGAAAGGAGTGTTTGAAAGGGATGGAATGAGCACCCCTTTGTCTTATCTCATTTGGCAGCCCTCCCCAGAGTCCCAGAGAGGCTCCAGGGCTCTCTGCCTGATGTCCAGCATTTGTTTTTTTCTGTCTCCCAGCTCCTTTTATGCAAGTGCCCCACCCAAGGGTCTGGTCACTACCAGAACTCAGGTCCTGGCTCCTGGCTTCCAGTTCTTGGGAAGTGACTCTTGGGCCTCCTTGGGATCTGCTTTTCTGGGATTAGGCCAGAAGGGGACAAAGGCTGAGGAGGGTGAAGGAGGGAGGAAGAAGAGGAGGAAGAATAAGAAGGAGGAAGAGAAAGAAGAAGAGGAGGAAGAAAGAGGAGGAAGAAGCAGAAGAATAAGAAGGAGGAAGCAGAAGAATAAGAAGGAGAAAGAAAGAAAAAAAGAAAGAAGGAAGGAAGGAAGGAAGGAAGGAAAAAGAAAGAAAGAAAGAAAAGAAAGAAAGAGAGAAAGAAAGAAAGAAGAAAGAAAGAAAGAAAGAAAGAAAGAAAGAAAGAAAGAAAGAAAGAAAGAAAGAAAGAAAGAAAGAAAGAAAGAAAGAAAGAAAGAAAGAAAAAGAAAGGTTAGAGCAGACTGATTTTGAGAAGAGTCAGAAGAGAGGAGATGGTGGAAGGAAGCAAGGCTGAGACTGAGAACCAGACATATGAAAAGCGAGGGGAGGAAGGTAAGATGGTAAGATGCAAGCAATGACTCAGGCTCTTGTTCTGTGGCCATGGTGCTGAAGTCTGGCGCTGAAGGAGAAGCCTGGGAACCAGCACTGGGTAACACCTGCCAGTGGGAAGCCAGGGTGGCAGGCTCAGTGCTTCCAATCTAAGGACTAAGGACGGTGGACAGGTAGATAAGTTCACCCCAGGCTCAGCACAAGACCAGCACCCAAGGAAGCAGAGGGGAGGCAGGAGGCTGGCTTGGCAATCATCCACATCTTCAACCTTACTCCACCCTAGTGAGCAATCACCCTACTTACTTCGGCTTCACCAAGGATCTTGAATGGGAACTTCCTGGAAATTCAGTCCCTCCTAGCTATTGGGAATTCCTGAGGGGTTCACCTCACGTTTCCTCCCTCTTCTGGATGTGTACTCTGGTCCTTACTGCTAGAGACTCCTGTATGGGACAGACTAAGTGAGCATCTACTGAGCTCATGGTTTAGGGGTTCTCTCCCCCACTTCCTGCTACAGCTTGCCTGGTCCACCTCCTCCAGCTGAATGGAGGGGTAGGTCAGTTGGGAAGAGTGGTCCCTTCCCTTCTCCATTCAGCTCCTGCTCTGATTAGCAGGGAGCCAGCCCTCCAGAGAACCTCTGCCCTTTCAACCTCTTCTTTGCTTTTCATTTCTACTGCCCAGACCACTTCAGAAACATGATTTTCCTCTGCAGCTCTTCTGTCCTTCCCCAACCTTTGCAGGCCCCCTCTCCCAAGCCAGGCCTCTTTGGAGGCGCCGTCAGTGAACCAGCAGTAGGGAAAAGAGTTACCCAAACTATATGGAGGGAGGTCAAACTCCTTCCACTGCTGGATCCCGGGGGTCTGAAAGCTATTTTTCTCTACACAGAATAAATCAGTTTCTTGCTTCACCCGTTCCAGCAGGCACCCCCAGAGTCTAGAGTGGCAGCTGCTGGCTGCTCTGATGAATCCCAATACAGGATCCCTTCCTGTGCTCTGCAATATCCAGCCTTGAATCTGGCACTGGAGGAGGTAGGAGAGAGAAAGAGTGGTATTGAGGGGCCAGAGCAATGGTGCAGGGCATAAGGCATCTGCCTAGCATGCTCTAGCCTAGGATGGACTGCGGTTGATCCCCTGGCATCCCATATGGTCCCCCAAACCAGGAGCAATTTCTGAGTGCATAGCCAGGAGTAACTTCTTGAGCGTCACTGGGTGTGGCCCAAAAACAAACAAAAATAAAGAGTGGCATTGAGGGGCAAGTAAATAAAAAGGAAGCAGGAGTGGAGAGAGCTCAAGCCCAGGGAAAGAAGCCCTGGATGTTTTGTCCCTATTTCTAAAGCCTTTTTACTCTCCCTTGGGAATTGTCATATACATACATAAACACACACATACACAGCCTTAGTTCAGCCATCATGTCTTCCAGGAAGCCTTCTATTTTTCCTCCCACCTGGGTGATCCCCATTCCTCTCCATCCCTAGAGTACTGTGGTATAGTGCGTGATCACCTCTGTTTGGTGCTAAGACCTTGGATAGCAGATGATCTGTTACCTCTCTGGGTGTCTTTCTTGCCTCAGTAGACCTGTGAAGCCGGTAGGTGCTCAATGTCTGAGTGAATGAATGCAGGAAGGAAGAGAGGGAGAGAAGAAGACAAAGGAGGGAAGGAAGAAAGGAAGGAAAGAAGGAAGAGAGGGTGGGAAGAAAAGAAGGAAGGAAGAGGGCCTGGAGAGATAGCACAGCGGTGTTTGCCTTGCAAGTGGCCGATCCAGGACCAAAGTGGTTGATTCGAATTCTGGTGTCCCATATGGTCTCCGGTGCCTGCCAGGAGCTATTTCTGAGCAGACAGCCAGGAGTAGCCCCTGAGCACCGCCAGGTGTGGCCCAAAAAAAAAAAAAAAAAAAAAAAAAAAAAAAAAAAAGAAGGAAGGAAGGACGAGAAGGAGGGAGGGAGGGAGGAAGGGAAGGAAGCAAGTAAGAGGCAGGGAGGGAAAGGTTGGGGGAGGCACAGTCAATCCAACAGTAGCCTAATCAGTCACTGGTGGGGGACCAGAGAAATCAAAGAAGGTGGGCCACACTGTATGTAGCTATTAAAAACTCTAATTGGAAGCCGGGGGCGTTATGGGAGAGTAACAGAGAGAAAAGAGTAGACTGCATGTCGATCTAAATCCCATATCTAGTAGCTCCAGAACCAGAAGGGAGCAATTGTGCCAGCTTTTTCCTTTTTAAAGAACCTTGCTTGGGGGGACTAGAGAGATCATTAGGGCTAAGTTGCTTGCCTTGCATGCAGTTGATCTTTGTTCAATTCCTGGCAGCACATGACTACCCCAAGCATCACAAAGTGTAGCCCAGGAGGAGGTCCCCCTGGGGCACCATCAGAGTGACCTGGGGAATCCATGCAGAACCCGAATAGCAGCGGCTTCTCTGCTAACTCTGTCGTTAGTCTCTGGCTCTTCAAAGCTCTAGCTCTCCTCCAGGACTGGACAGCGACCTGGTTTCACCCAGATGCGGTGGAGAAAGGAGACAGTTCCCTGCTACAGTGGAGGTGACTGCAGGGCCTGACTATCATGATTAAGTATCTAAATGGACAGGCCTCGGCAATGCCCAGAGGGAGTGTGGCAGACATTGTTCCTGCCCTGGGATTCCAGGCAGATCCAGATGCACCAGGCGGGGTAGTCAGGCACAAAAATTGAAACAGGCCATTCAATCTGACTCTCAGTGTGCACCACGCCTACAAGGTGACCCTCTCCATTCTTTCCCTAGTGAACTTCTATTCATCCTTCAAGACCCAGTTCATTATCCAATCATCATGTTGTCATATGTCATGGACATCTGTTCCCAATACCACTTTTTTTTTTTTTTTTTTTTTTTTAGGTTTTTGGGCCACACCCGGCGATGCTCAGGAGTTACTCCTGGCTGTCTGCTCAGAAATAGCTCCTGGCAGGCACGGGGGACCATATGGGACACCGAGATTCAAACCAACCACCTTAGGTCCTGGATCGGCTCCTTGTGAGGCAAACACCGCTGTGCTATCTCTCTGGGCCCCCCAATACCACTTCTTTTCTATTTTTTTTTTCTTATGGCAAAACACTTCTCTTCCATAAGAAAAGAAGAAACTGTTTCATCTCCACTTACACTCCTTTTCTTGGTCTGTGACCACAGCTTAGTAAATGAGTATATACTCTTATCTATACAGAGGTCCAAGGATGGGCATATCATTCATTTGTCCAATGAGAACCAGCTCTGGGCTTTCTTTGGGGCTACTGAGAGTGAAATTTTTTTTGTATGTGTGAGGGATGAGGAGACACACATGTCTTTTCAGAGCCACCCCAATACCACCCTGACTGAGATAAACAAACTCAAGAAGAAAGCAGAGCCAGATCGGAGAGACAATATAGCAGGTAAGGAATGCACTTTGCCTTGCACACAGCCAACCCAGACTTGGTCCCTAAGTATCTACCAAATCTGGTTTCCTGTGCACCATCAGGAATAACCCCTGGGCACAGAGCCAGAAGAACATTACCAGGAGGGCCCCAAGTTACAAAAATTAACAGAGCAGAGCCCAAGTGTGCCCAATGGCAGCATCTAGTGCCTGCATGGAGTTTGCTAGACCTTGAGCCTCCCCCTGCTCTAAGGCAATTTCAGTTACATTGAACCCCACATTCTCTTTGTGTGTGTATAGGCAGTTTGACATGATTTTCTGTCGCTGACAGCCGTCAGTTCCTGACAAATGCATTCATTGATCGTTCATCAAACACTTCTGGGGAGAGGGACAGAGTGGGGGAGAGCTAAGACATAGAGCCTGTCTCCAAGGGACTTAGAATCACCTGAGCCTTGTCCAAACGCTGCCCCCCAGGGTTGCTGAGTTTGTTCAGTGAGTGGATAAATGTCTCTGAGTGTGCTGGAGTGAGGCACAAGACTGCCAAAGAACAGACAATAGGATGAAGCACTAGGTTGAGAAGTAGGCTCTGGGTTTGAGCAAGAAGGCAGCTAGAAAATTCAACACTGCTCTCATTCGGTTCATCAGCCTTCTTGCAGAAGTGCTCACACTCCAGACACCCCATCTCTGCACCAGTCCTACAGGTTCTGTCTACAGGTCACTCCCTGGACCTGGGTATTGCAGGAGCTGGTGATAACTATTCTACCCAAGCACTGGTGCCCATGGGGGAAAGGGTGTAGGGTCTGACCTACCGGAAGTCCAGGTCCTGCCTTTCTCCTACCTCTCACTGGAACTGAGAACTTGACCTTTTACCCACTAGTTTAAAACTTGGGTGTCTTTATATTTCTTTTGGTTTGGGGCCACATCCAGTGATGCTCAGGGGTTACTCTGTGCTCAGTAATTACTCCTGGCAAAGCTCTAGGAACCATATGGGGATGACTGGGGGAATCTAACCTGGGCAGGCCATGTGTAAGGCAAGTGTTTTACCTCCTGTACCATCTCTCCAGCTTCTAGGATTTGGGTGTTTTTAGTGAATTGCCAAAGGAGCACTGAACTGGGAGTGGGACCACCTGAGCGTTCATCTGACCCTGCCCACTTGTTCACCAAGTGATCTTGGAAATGCCTCTGTTCTGTCCTCAAGTCTGGGCTTCTTGCCCACTCAACAACTGTGTGGGGGGGTCTCAAATGCAGATGCCACTGAGGAAGACTTGGACCCTCTGACTTGGAGCTCTGTCATAGTGGAAGGGACCAGGAGTTTGGATCCCGCTGCTTACCTAGACTGGGACTCACCTCTCTCTCTCTTCTGGCCTCAGTTCCCAGCTGAGTCGATTCTCCCAATGACCTTCCCCTGTCCACCTCCTTCTCTGAGGATGATGGGAAGTATATGGTGCCCCCTTTGCTTCACAGGGTTTCTGCTGCCCCTCCTGCCTCTCCCTCTCTTGCTTGCTTCCTCTGCCTTTCCCTCTGCTTCTTCTTCCTTATGGAAATCTCTGTCCTTGGCCCTTCCCCTTGGTTGTGCACCTCAGCCTGTCTTCAGTTGTTTTTTGTTCATTCTAGTCCTCCCTTCTCCCTCTCACTTCTTGCAGACACATCTGCTTTCTTCTTCTTCTTCAGGTCCCCCTTCTTCTGTCCCTTTCCTTCCTCCCCCATTTCCTCCCCCTCCTTCTCTATTTCTCCAGCTCTCCCCATCTTCCTGCGGGTCTAATCCTCCCAGGCCATGTCTGTGATTGGGTCCATCTTCTGTAAACAATTAAGTTTGTAATAAATTTCAATTGTATTACATCCTTTATTAGAAGCTTTATAGCATTTGGGAAAGGGACTCGGGCGGCGGGAGTGGCTGATATCCTCTAGGACAGCTGAGAGTGCCGGAAGTGGAGTGCTCCCATTTTCAAATTAACTTGAGCTTCATATATTTCAGCTATCTGCCCCACATTTCCCGCTGTCGGATCATCCGAAGCCTCTCTCTTTCTTCCTCTCTGCTGGCTTTCTCCTTCTCTGTCTCCCTCCACTCCCAGGAGATCGGCTGGGAACTGAGCTACAGAGGGATGGACTCCTCCAATTGAGAAGACACTACTAGATGAATTGTGTAAGAGTGTATGTCCTACCAGCCCAGTAGAGGTCAAGGGTGGGGAACTGGGAGATCATCCCTCTCACCCGCAAAGCTAAGAACCCCTAGAGCAACTGCCAAGGGTCTCAAAGCCCCAAGCTCTCCCCAGATGGGGAGTGGAAGAAAACAGCTGCACACATCTGGAAGACGCTTGCCCAGCTCCATTAGCCCAGGCACCAGCCGGGCCTGTTTGATGTTTGATCTTGCCCTCGGCGCTGGGAGAAAGCCAATGAGATGGCAGGGACCCTGGTGGAGGACACCCCCTGCCACCAGCCTGGCTCCCCTCCCCAGATTCTCTGACAGCCCCAGTCAACTTCCAAGGCATAAATGAAATGCCAGAAAACCAAACACTGACCCCCCTACCCCCTCCCCACAACAGTGGAGCCAAAGCCAATTCCTCATGGGTGGGGGTGGAAGCTGGAGCCTCTCACCCGCCTGTGCCCCTCCCTATCCCCTTTCTTGTCTGTCCCAGTCCCTAGGAGGGAGGCTGAGTGCCAGACCACAGTCACGCCTCATTTTGGTTCTTTTGTGCAAAGGACAGGTAATTGATGGAGATATTTTGAGGGAGGTGGGAATGAACCTAAAGACATATTTAAAAGGAAAAGTGTTTGTGGGTAGCAGAAGATCTACAAACTGCTATTAAGGTCTAGTGTATGTGGCAGGGAAGGCAAAGCTAGTGTGCATTTATTGAGTTCCTGCTGCATACATACATGCAGAGGTGAGTACAATGGACCACTGGAAGAGGTCAGTCTAGATACAGACATAAGCACAATAAAAGATGGTCCAGACACCCACAGGTTATGTGGAAGGCACTAGTTTCGTCACAAAAATGACAGAGAGGGTCTCATGGAAAGCATTGACACTGGGCTGGACCAAGACAGATGAATAGAATCAAAGCCCAAGTTACAGAGGACAAGTCAGAACTTTTAGACAGTAAGCATAAACAAAGATTTTGAGGTTCTTGGGAAGAATTAATGTAACTCCTGGACTAGAGCATAGTGGTGCCAGAGTGTGTATATGTGAGTTGGGGTAGCAAAAGCTAAAATTTTTTTTTCTTCCTTTTTTTTTGGGGGGGGCCCAGAGGGGGGGGCCACACCCAGCAGCGCTCAGGGGTACTCCTGGCTCTACATACTAGAATCGCCTCCTGGCAAGACTCAGGGGACATATGGGATGCCAGGATTTGAACCACCCTCCTTCTGTATGCAAGGGCAAACGCCCCATCTGCAAGCTATCCTCTCTGGCCCCCAACTGAAAATATGTTTAAAAACTCTTATTTGCCTGAGGATGTGGCTTAGTGGTCAAACATTAGCTTTGGCATGTGTTCAATCCTAGGTTCAATCCAGCACTGACAAAAATTTCTGTTTATTTATTTATTTATTGGTTTTTGGGTCACACTTGGTGGCGCTCAGAGTTACTCCTGGCTTTCTGCTCAGAAGTTGCTCCTAGCAGGCTTGGGGGACCATTAGGTTGCTGAAACTTAAATGAGGGTTTGTCCTATGTTGGCCATGTGTAAGGTAAATGCTTTACCACTGTGCTATCGCTCTGACCCCTACAAAAATTTATTTTTAAAAGTTATTATCTGCAAATCCTTCACATCTAGACAGCCTATTTTTAGGGGATGGATACTTCCCATTTGGTGCTCAGAAGGTCCAGGGGTCCCACAGGTAAATCTTGCCCAACTGGGCCACCAGTTCAGAGCATGCTATCCAAATCATGCAGTGTTTGGCATACCTGAGCCATTCTAATTGTGTCAGGGACCTCCAGGGCTGTACCCTTCAATGCCTGGGATAGCATGTGGTGCTGAGTTCAAGCCTGGGATGGGCTCTTGCTACTCACAGCTTGTCTGACCTTCAGCACAACCTATGGAGGCAGATTCTAGGTACTTAGTGTAGGCGTGAGAACCTGATGCTCAGAGAAATGACTGACCACCTCCAAGTTACATGCCTGTTACCAGCGTTGCCTCTTAAGTGAGAACTGAGTTCTGGTTGTGCCAAACAGGGTAGGTGGAGCCTCTGGACATGCTCCCGGAGTCCCAGGAACAGAGAAACGAGAATTGAGGAAAAAGCTCAGGCAGGAACCCTGACAGGGTTTTGTTGGGATGTAGAGAAAGGGTGGAGGTGGGAAGTAGCTAGTGTGAAATGCAGTGAAAGTAGCTGTTGGAGTCAGAGAGAGCTCACTTGGCTTAAGAAAAGTGCCACGGGCCGGGAAGGTGGCGCTAGAGGTAAGGTGTCTGCCTTGTAAGCGCTAGCCAAGGATCAGGACTGCGGTTCGATCCCCCGGCATCCCATATGGTCCCCCCCAAGCCAGGGGCGATTTCTGAGCACATAGCCAGGAGTAACCCCTGAGCATCACACGGGTGTGGCCCAAAAACCAAAAAAAAAAAAAAAAAAAAGAAAAGTGCCAGAGGGCCCGGAGAGATAGCACAGCGGCTATTTGCCTTGCAAGCAGCTGATCCAGGACCAAAGGTGGTTGGTTCGAATCCCGGTGTCCCATATGGTCTCCCGTGCCTGCCAGGAGCTATTTCTGAGCAGACAGCCAGGAGTGACCCCTGAGCACCGCCGGGGGTGGCCCAAAAACCAAAAAAAAAAAAGAAACAGTGTGTTGGATCTAACTGAGTCAAGTTCGGTAGGCTGGATGACAATGAAAGAAGGGCCTGAAGGCTGCTCTGGAGACACCCATCCAACCAACACTGTTCCTGTGGAAGAAGTGGAAGGAGTGGGGAAGCAGAGCAAACTTTGCAAGTGAGGAAGCTGGATTCAAGCTTAGCTTTCCTCCCTCCTAAGCACTGTAAAAGAGCTAGAATGTTGGGGCTGGCAAGATAGCATGGAGGTAAGGCGTTTGCCTTCCATGCTGAAGGATGGTGGTTAGAATCCCGACATCCCATATGGTCCCCCGTACCTGCCGGGGCGATTTCTGAGCATAGAGCCAGGAGTAACCCCTATGTGCTGCTGGGTGTGACCCAAAAAACAAAAAAACAAAAAAACAAAAAAAAAAAGAAAGAAAAGAAAAGAAAAGAAAAGAAAAGAAAAGAAAAAAGAGTTAGAATGTTGATAACCAGAGTCTCCAGAATGCCCCACAAGAAGAGGTTAGAAAGTGAACCTCGGGGCGGGCCGGGGTGGCGCTAAAGGTAAGGTGCCTGCCTTGCCTGCGCTAGCCTTGGATGGCCCACGGTTCGATCCCCCAGTGTCCCATATGGTCCCCCAAGCCAGGAGCAACTTCTGAGCACATAGCCAGGAGTAACCCCTGGCGTTACCGGGTGTGGCCCAAAAACCAAAAAAAAAAAAAAAAAAAAAAAAAGAAAGTGAACCTCAACAACCAAGGGTTTATTAACAACAGTATGCCAGAATCTGAGATGGAACTATTCCAGAGTTGCTAAATCGTAAGACTTTTGTGAGTGTGACTTGAACTTTCTAAGGGGGCATTTGGTCAGAGGTTACATTTGGTCACAGGTTTCAGGCAAGTTTGAGAGACAGTCACCAGTAACAGGTGACTAAAGCTAATAGAGGAGATATGTAGCATTAGAGGACCCAAAGTTCACGGGGTGGAGGTCACTGCTGGTGTGATTAGAGCCAGAAAGATTGGGGGCTGGTGAGATGTATATTATTATTTGCTGCTCATAATAACTAAAGCACTTTCAGTCCTTTATGGCACCTAGAGTTTCTGTGGGACAGGGATGGTAGATGATTTGTCCAGAGGACACCTAGGCATCCAGTAAAAGCCTTGTGTGGAGGATTCACTTCCAAGATGGCAGACTCACCTGAATGTTGCTGGCACCCTCAGCTCAACCCCTGAGATCTCCACAGGCTGCATGAGTGTGCTCACAACACAGCAGATGAGTGGTGGTCTTCCTCCCTTCCCTCCCCCCCCCCCCCCCGGGCCTGTGGTCCAGGAGCTGATGGGAAGAAGACTTTGTAATTGGAGAGGCTGAATTAGGGGACCTGGATCAACTCCCATTGATACTTGGCCAACTCTACTGGTAGTTCAGAGTTTGGGTTAGGTCATATGGTGCCACTTGGGTCTCTCAACACTAGGGGACACATAAGCAGTGATGGAGAACCACTAGGATCACACCTGGGAATGCTCAGGGGCTTTGGGGCTATAGCTAGTGATGCTGGGGGACAAGGGCATGTGGTGGCAGGATTTGAACTCAGGTATATGACCAATGAGCTGTCTCCCTCACCCCAACATGGCCTTTGCTGAGCTACCCTCAGAAATCATATCATTTCTACAATATTTCATCGGTGACTTTCTTGGCCTGACTCAACATGAATATCTAATGTTTTGGAGCTACCACACTGACTACCCCAACAGACCTGATTGAAGTGGGTGCTCTCTCAGAGTCCCTCTATCACCCAGAGCAAGGCTGAATGAAGACTTCCCCTTCTGTGAGCCCAGAAGCATCCCACCCCCTCCCCAGACTCCGTGAGAAAAAACCCTTCAGTGGTGAGCCCCAAATCTGTGTGCCCCCAGCTGGGAGGGGGGAGGGGTGACAATCAGGCCTCCCAGGCCTGTGAAATAAATATAATCACATGTTTGTCTCAGCAGAAAACAGGCTTCTCGGAGGGCAGGAGGAGGGGTTTCTCCCTCCAAACTGGCTCCAGCCCCACAGGCTGTGTTTTCCATTTAAAACCACACTGGGGGTGCCTGGGAAACTATTCTGGCTCCTGGTGCCTTTTGCGGAAATTCAACCTGTTGGGTTTCGTGCCCCTTTCCCAGTGCCTCCAGGAACGGGCCTATCAGCTCTGCCCCTGTCTTAGTGGCTCACCCAGGGTGGTCTCAGACCCCTGTCTCACCCTCTCAGAGCCCCAAGGGCTGGGGTGGCTGCCAAGCCTGCCCTGGTGCAGGAGGGGTATCGGTCTCTGCATCTCCGTGTCTACAGATGCTGGGGAAGCATTGCTTGGGACCAGGGGAGCCCCCGCCTCTCAGAGAGATGGAAGGCAGGAGCTGAGCCTTCGCCACCCAAGCTCCCTCAAGGACAGAGCCTGGCTCTCCCAATAACAAGTAGACCCCAAAGTGGGAACCCCTTTTCCTCATCAACTGACAAGATAAGCAGTTAGAGTCAAGTGATCAATGGGAAATAACTAGAGCAAGATGAGGAAGTGCATGGTGGGAAAGGAGGCCTGACTGGGGGATCCTTCCATTTTGTCTGCAGCTCTTCACCCTATGCCAATTAGCAGGCCAGGACTGTGTAGATTGGAAGAGAGTCAATAAAAAAAAATTGGAGAAGAGAAATGAGAGAGAAGACAGTAGATAAGGCACTTGCCTTGCACCCAGCCGACCCAGGTTTGATTCCTGGTACTCCTTATAACCCCGGAGCCTGCAAGGAGTGATCCCTGAGTGCAGAGTTAGGAATAAGTGGACCAAAACTAAAAAAGAAAGAAGTGAAAGAAAGAAGAAAGAAGGAGCAAGAAAGGGAGGAAGGATGGAAAGAAAGAAAGAAAGAAAGAAAGAAAGAAAGAAAGAGGAAAGAAAGAAAGAATAAACAAAAAAAGAAAGAAAGAAAGAAGAAAGAAAGAAGGAAGGAAGGGAGGGAGGAAGGGAGGAAGGGAGGAAGGAGTAAGAAAGAAAGAAGAAAGGAAGAAAGAAAAATAAAGAGAGAAAGAAAAAGAAAGAAAGAAAGAAAGAAGAGAAAGAAAGAAAGAAGAAAGAGAGAAAGAAAGAAAAAGAAAGAAAGAAAGAAAGAAAGAAGGAAGGAGGAAGGAAGGAAGGGAGGAAGGGTGGAAGGAGGAAGGAAGGAAGAAGAAAGAAAGAAAAAGAAAGAAAGAAAGAAAGAAAAAGAAAAGAAAGAAAGAAAAGAAAGAAAGAAGAAAGAAAAGAAAGAAAGAAGAAAGAAAGAAAGAAAGAAAGAAAGAAAGAAAGAAGAAAGAAAGAAAGAAGGAAGGAAGAAGGAAGAAGAAGGAGGAAGGAAGGAGGAAGGAAGGAAGGAAGAAAGAAAGAAGAAAAAAAAAGAAAGAAAGAAAGAAGGAAGGAAGGAAGGAAGAAGGAAGGAAGGAAGAGAAAAGTAATGAAGAATAAAAGAAGAAAGAGAGAAAAGGAGAAGAAAGAAGGAAGAAAGAAAGAATAAAAGAAAGAACAAAAGAAAGAAAGAAAGAAAGAGAGAAAGAGAGAAAGAAAGAAAAAGGAATGAAGATTTAAAGCAGGAAGATAGAGAGAAAGAAAAAGAAGAAAGAAAGAGAAAGAGAGAAAGAAAAAGGAAGGGTCCAGAGAGATAGCACAGTGGCGTTTGCCTTGCAAGCAGCCGATCCAAGACCAAAGGTGGTTGGTTTGAATCCCGGTGTCCCATATGGTCCCCCGTGCCTGCCAGGAGCTATTTCTGAGCAGACAGCCAGGAGTAACCCCTGAGCACCGCCGGGTGTGGTCCCAAAAGAAACCAAAAAAAAAAAAAAAAAAGGAAGGAAAGAAGCAAGAAAGGAAGGAAGGAAGGAAGGGAGGAAGGGAGGAAGGGAGGAAGGAAGGGAGGCCAAAGAGATAGTACAGTGGTAGGGCATTTGCCTTCCACACAGCCGACTAAGGGTGGATGGTGGTTTTAAATCCCAGCATCCTATATGGTCCCCCAAGCCTGCCAGGAGTGATTTCTGAGTGCAGAGCCAGGAGTAATCCCTGAGCAATGCCTGGTGTGATCCAAAAATCCATCCTTCCTTCCTTCCTTCCTTCCTTCCTTCCTTCCTTCCTTCCTTCCTTCCTTCCTTCTTAAGAAGGAAGGAAGGAAATGGAAAGAAAAAGAAAGAGAAAGAGAAAGAGAAAAAGAAAGAGAAAGAAGAAGAAAAAAAAGAAAGAGAAAGAGAAGAAAGAAGAAAGGAAAGAAAAGAAAGAAAAAGAAAGAAAGAAAGAAAAAAGAGAAAGAAAGAAAGAAAGAAAGAAAGAAAGAAAGAAAGAAAGAAAGAAAAAGAAAGAAAGAAAAAGAAAGAAGAAAGAAAGAACGAGAAGAAAGATTGGTTCAAAGAAGAATAGGAAAAGATCATAGGAATGATTCTGCCTAGGAATGTTCCCCTTTGGAACATTCCCATTTTCTGGTGTGAGAAACTCCCTGAAACCCCTGAATTCCCATCTAAATGGACTTCTTCAAACAAAAGGCTTCAAAGCTGGAAGGAACTTGTGGCCCAGTGCCCACCATGCTGAATGATGATACAGGGACATGGGCAGCCAAGGAGAGTGTGGGCTCCACACAGCTACCACCTCCCTGCTGACTGACTCCCAGAAGCCACACCCACATGGCCATGGATGCCATTGTTCTTTAGGATGCACCTGAGCTTCTTTTAATCTACAGGGCTGGGGAACTTGTCTCCACCAACCTAGTTCTGAGGGGAACCAGGGCCTCACAGAGTCAGGGGCTGCCCTTTGTAGGAAATGGAAAGTTATCCCGAATCTCTACCCAAGTCTTTATCTTCACAGAGAATACCAGGAAAAGATGTACAGGGAAGTAAAATAGTTTTATTTTAAAAACTAGGAGAAAGGAGGGAGAGAGTGTGTGGGCCTCTCTGGAGGGGACAAGTGTGCTGAGGAGACCCCCATCAGGTTAAAGAAAGGACCCAGGTGGAGATGCGTGTGACCCACAAACAGGGCAAGCTCGCTGCTTGCCTTTACAAAGTTGTTTTTTTTTTTCCCCACCTCTTGGGGGCTTTTTTGCAAGGGCGACGTCAAGGAAGATGTTTACCTTCTTAGGGTCCTCTCCTGTCCTCATCACAGTCTCTGTTCCTTTAGAGCTTTTCCTTTCCTGAGGGGTCCATCCTTCTCTGGGGCTCCGCAGTCTCTGTTGCATCATTGTGCCATAGGGCTACTCCAGGGCCTCAGGGCAACTTCTTGAAAATACTTCAAGAAATTCACTGTCAGTGTGCCCTAACAGCCTGACAGTTTTAGGAGGAACAGAGGGGGATCAGAGGCCCTTAGTGGGCCACAGAGGCAAGCAGCCTCTTCCCCAAAGTGCGTACCAGCTGAGAAAGCAGGGGACCTCTGGGGCCAAAGGTCACTCACCACCTTCCTGAGGAGAGAGATGATGGGGAGGAAGCAAGGGAAAATCTCAGAAGACTCCCTTGGTGGGCTGGGGGATTGAAGGCTAAAGTGGAAACCTGAAGAAGTGGGGGGCAATAGGGAAAGGGGGACAGTGGGGTGATACCCCCCCAAATGACCTAACCCTCTAGGCTTCACTTGTTCCCTTGGAAAATGAGAGTTTGTCTCTTGGGTTTGCCCCCACCATGGGTTTGCTGAGCTGAGCTTTTCCCTGGTGCCTCTGAGCACTGTGCACATGAACTTGGCATCTTTACCCTGACCCTTGACCCCCAGTTTCCTCTATGATGGGGGGGGAGAGAAATAAATCCTGTGGGAGGGCCAGGGTCACCGGGTCGCCTGAGAGCTCCATGTATAGTGAGCAATGGAAGCTGGGCTGAAAGGTCACCGGGCCAGTGGTTGCCACCGCCTCGTTTTGGGGCTCCTTCCTGGGTGTGAGGAGGTGGAGTTCCTAATACTGCTGGAAGCCCCTCTCCACCTCAGCCCTGTCTGGAGGGGCAGTGGGGGTGCAGTGGGGAGAGGAAAGGGGGTGGTCAGGGGAAGAGATCTACCCTGGGCAGGCACCAGCTGTTCCCGCACTGCAGGTGAAAGACGAGGAGAAGCAACTATTTCCGAAGAAGGTAAAAAAGAATGTTCTGTTAGGGAAATGTTTGTGGAAAACCTTCTTTCAGTCTGCTGAAAGCTAAACCTGCCTCCTTGGCAGACAGTAGCAAGGAGAGAAAAGGCTCAGGGTGGGACAGTAGCCAAGAGAAAGAAGGTTCAGGGTAGAGAGGGGGCACAAATTGTTTGCTTGTTTTGTTTCTTGACCACACCTGGTGGAGTTCAGGAACAACCCCTAAGTGTCCCGGGGCTGTGCAGTATTCAGGAGGGAGCCTAGGCCTCCCTCATGCAAAGCAGGACACGAATCCTTAGAGTATCCCTCTGTCCCCAAGAGGGCAGATTTTTAAACAAATAAAGAAGAATTTATTTGGTAGTCCTAAGGGGTTAGAGCCAATAAAGTAGATTGATGGGACAGAGCTCTTAGGGTGGAAACAGATGGAGGGGTCCAGGAGAGCTCTCTGAGGAGGTGGCATTTGAGCAGAAAACTTGAAACCAAGATGAAGGCAGTTATGGGCATAACTGGGGAGAGACAGAGGAAAATCTGATGCAAAACCCTGAGCTGGGTGAATTTGGAGATACAGTGGAATGAGATGAGCTGAAATGGGGTGAGATGGAGAGCCGGGGGCCTATATAAGTAAGTCAAAGAGGTTGGTTTTCTGCTAATGTGATAGAAAACCCTGGGAGGATGTTTGGTAAGGAACTGCTGAGTTCTGTTTCTATGCCTTTCAAAACTGAAGGGGCTGAAGAAGAAGGTAGGACACTTATTTTGCTCACAGCCAACCTGTATTCAATTCCTGGCACCCCATGTGGTCCCCCAAGTCCCACTAGAAATGATCCCTGAGCATAGAACCAGGAGTAAGCCCTGAGCACCACTGGGTGTGGGCCCCCCAAAATAAAACAATCGATTAAAAATAAAAGTTCCTATACATTGAGCTGAAAAGCTAACTCTATGGTTAGAGCATGAACTTTGCATGCACGGTACCTGCATTTAATCCCCAGCACTACTAAAGGAAGGAGAAAAGATGCTGCTTGTTGTCATGTAGGAGAGGCTTCGGGTGCCAGGGTGGAGGCTGGGAGGAGAGGTCAGCTCGGCCAGGACTGCTGCAGTGTCCAGACAATTTCTGCTGGCGGCAGTGGAGACAGAGAGAAGAGCTGATTCTGGGTTTGGTTTCGAATTTGAGCCAGCAGGCCTTGCTGACAACTAGAAGTGGCTGGGGGGGTCAAAGGGACGAGTGGAGATGGTGCCTGGGCTCTTGGCTGGAGCAGCCAATTAGGAGGCTACTGGCGGCTGCTTGTGTCTCTCCATTCATCTCCTGCTGCTGCAGGTCTTCTGGGCAGCGACTGGAACGGTTGTTCATTCATGGATTCCCATAGGAGGCATTTCCTGTGTTTTGGCCAGCCCCTGCCAGTCCCATCCTGCCCTGCCCAGCTCTTGCTCTGCTCCTGGCAGGAGAGGGGGATAGACACCCTAAGATTGAGACATTAGTGAACTTTAAAGAGCTTGAAAAGTCTCTCTGAGGGGTGAGAGGCTCTGGAGGAAAAACAGGGAGGGGAGCCCCTACTGATGTCTTTTTCTAGAAGGTCCAGTCATAGAAGACACTTGACCCTGTGGAGTGTACAAGTGACAGCAAGCAGACCATAGCAGTGTTCCTGTGTTTTATGGGACTTGCCCACCATAAAGGGTCCTGACTGTGTGGCGACTCTGGCTGGTTAAGAGACTGTCCAAGGCCACACAGTAGTTTTTCAGACAAGCCTCTTTTTGTTCTGGGCAACCAAAGACAAAGCTTCAGACAATTATATGTCTGTCCCCTCTAAGCAGACAGACCCTCACAAGCCTTAGCCCAAACTACAGCAGGAGTCAGCCCAGTTCTAAGGGCTTCCACCCTCCCCCTCTAGGAAGCCACCTTGCACACCTCAGCTAGGCCTGGATGTCACCACGGGGCACCAGTCCTGACCAAGTTGTCCTACGATGACCCTTGGGGACTGGGTGTGGGGTGGCAGTTTCAGAACAGCATAGCCTGGTCCTCCCTCACCCCAGAACCTCCCCCCACCCTGTCAGCAGTGATGGATGCTGGGCAGCAGTCCCTTGGAACAGATCCTGGATCTAAAAGCCTCACGCAGCCATCCTGGGTGGGAGGAGGGGGAAGGACACGGGGGTCCCCCAGAGCCCGGCTCCCTGCCATGAATCAGGCGGCGGGCAGAGCCAATTAGCACAGACAAGAGCCCAGCGATGAATCATGAGCCCATTAGTGGGACCAGTTTGCCCCTCCCCCCACCCAAGTGGGGTCCTAGCCAGAGTGGGGGGTTGGGGTGTCTTCTTCATTCCTGATGGTCTTCTCTGCAGAGCCCCTCCTTCTTGGACCTGCTGGAAGACCTCAAAGCACAGTGATAGTGCAGGGTGCTTGGCTTATTTGCATCTTATTTGCATAGAACAGGGCCATTGGATATTCTCTGACCCTTCCTACCTTCCCACCCACCACCCCACCCCTCACTCTCCACCAGACTGGTTCAACCTCAGACCCTTTAGCATGACCCTTTAGCAGAGCATGACCCTTTAGCAGTGCATGACCCTTTAGCAGAGACCTTTCTTTCATCCTCCGTTGTCAGGTGATATGGAATTTGAGCCCTCAACCTGGCTTCAGGGATTAGCCAGGTCATTCCTGGTCATTTGTCCTGGCAGTCTGAGGGAGGAGAAGAGGAAGTCTAGAGAAGAGATTTGCCAGTATTGTAGAAGGCAGGCAGTGGCTCTGCAGCCCAGTCTAGCTTGCTCCTAGAATCCCTCCCTCTGACCTTGGGGGTTTCTATTGATGTTCTTTACAGCAGCCTGAAGACCCAGAGCTGGACACTGCTGGATGGGGAGAATGGTGTGTCCTCTTCCTTGATCCAGGCTGCATGGAGGGAGAAAAGAGTCAGGGCATGGATGCTCATGACAGGCTAACAAAAGGCCCATCTTGATCCTGACAATTACTTGCTCCATTTTAAAGATGAGATGACTAAGATTAAGAAACGTGTCCAGGGGGCCGGGCGGTGGCGCTAAAGGTAAGGTGCCTGCCTTGCCTGCGCTAGACTTGGATGGACCGCGGTTCGATCCCCCGGTGTCCCATATGGTCCCCCAAGCCAGGAGCAACTTCTGAGCACATAGCCAGGAGTAACCCCTGAGCGTTACCGGGTTGTGGCCCAAAAACCAAAAAAAAAAAAAAAAAAAAGAAACTTGTCCAAGGTCTGAGAGCAGAAGATGAGTCTGATTTGAATTCCATGGAATCAGATAGGCTGAGTCTATGGTGGACAAGGCCTCATTTATCCTTATTTATTCTGCTGGCATCTCTGGGATCTCTGACTCAGTAGTGTCAAAAATCTAAATTTGGGACCAAAGTAATAGCACAGCTGTAAGGTCTTTGTCTTGCATGTGGCCAACCTGGGACTGTCCCAGGTTCAATCCTTGGTACCATATGGTCCCCTGCGCCTTCCAGGAGCAATATCTGAATGCAGAGCCAGAAGTAACTCTAAGTACCACCAGGTGTGGTCACAAAACAAAAAACAAAAAAAAAAACCTAAATTCATGATTTCTTTCCTTTTTTCTGTTTTAAACTTTATTGATTGATTGGTTTGGGGGTCACACCCAGAAGCTCTTAGGGGTTACTCCTGTCTCTGCCCTCAGAAATCACCCCTGGCAGGCACAGGGACGATATAGGATACTGGGAAATCGAACTGAGTCCCTCCCGGGTCGGCCACATGCAAGGCAAAGGCCCTACCACTGTGCTATCTCTCTGACCCCTCATGATCTCTTTCTTAGCCAACCTAGTCCTTTCTTCTGTTAAAAGAGACCACTGGTTGCCAAGGCAGCCACCTAGAAATATTCCTTCTTTCCCTCCTTCCTCTGTATCTGGCCAGACAAACAGGTATGGAATCTGGTCAGTTCTGTCTATAACCCTAGCCCTACTTCTCAACTGTGACTGAGGCTCTGGGACTCTTTCACTGGACTCTCCTGTGTCTTCCTTTTCCATGCATTGCCACCCTGTGCTTCCCCTAAGGCAATTGAGTCCTCACTTCTTACTCTGGCAATATTGGCTTCTGGGCTTGAAAGATGGCCCCATGGATAGAACATTGCATGCTGGCAGCCCTCCATTGATCCCTGGCACCACATGGTCTCCTGAGCACCACTATGTTCAGTCCTTCAATTATGAATTCAATAGGTGTGGCCCCCAAACAAAATGTGGGCTCCCACATCAGTCTCAATGCATTACAGGGACCTCCCAGGTTGCCTTTTTGTTGTTTTGGGACCATACCTGGATGTGCTCAGGATTTACTCCTGGCTCTTCTCTCAGGGGTCACTACTGGTGGGTTTGGGGGAACCATATGGAATATCAGGGAATAACCCAGTTGACCACATGGAAGGCAAGTGCCTTAAACTCTGTAATATCTCTTGGGTCCCCAGTATGCTTTTCTTTTCTTTTCTTTCTTTCTTTTTTTTTTTTTTTTTGGTTTTTGGGCCACACCCAGCGGTGCTCAGGGGTCACTCCTGGCTGTCTGCTCAGAAATAGCTCCTGGCAGGCACGGGGACCATATGGAACACCAGGATTCGAGCCAACCACCTTAGGTCCTGGATCGGCTACTTGCAAGGCAAACACGGCTGTGCTATCTCTCCGGGCCCCCCAGTATGCTTTTCTAAACCTGCCTCTAGCCACTTCCTCCCACCTCAAGGGATTTGCTATCTATAGGATGGCCTGCCTTGCCAGGCATGTACTGAGCACTTACTCTTCAGCTTCTGCTTTCGCTGTGTGGCTGCCAGGAATGCCCTTTCCCTCTTTCCACCTGGCCAGCTTGTACCCTTCTAACATCTGTTAGATGAAGTTTCCCTGTGGCCCTGCCCTGCTCAGGAAGATGAATTTCTCTCTCCTCTATGTTCCTGTAGCACTTTGCTCAAGTTGCTAACCTAGCATTTTCCACACTTGCACTTGCACTGGTAGTGCATTACAGGGTATCAGCTCCCCCTGCGCGCGCGCGCGCCGCGCGCGCGCGCACAACACACACACACACACACACACACACACACACTCATGGGCTGAGAGCCAAGGCCTTGGCTTGCTAAAGTCCAGTTCTTTGATAGGTGACTTCAAGGTGTTTAATAAAGGCCTGATGACTGCAAGCACTGCCCTTTTTCTCTCTTGTCTTGACACCCACCCGCCCCCCAGGCCTCCTGTTCTTAGGTCTTACAGGGTTGAAACCATCCAGGGAAAGATGCCTGTCTGGAAAGCATTCCCGCAGGTCATGGGTCCTCCTCTTTGTGAATCCTGAAACAGCTATGAGCTGAGCTGGACAGCCAAGTGAGACTGAACAGTGAAATCAGGGAATCTGGATTCTCAATTGCACAGTAGAGTTGTGAGTAAAGTGACCTCTCTTGGGTGGACCTCAGGGTCCCCTTATGTGCTAAGGGCAGGCCTGGTGGAGGTGGCAAGTGACACTTCTAAGTCCTATCCAGCTTTGATGAACTTACTGCTTTATGAACCATGACCCTGATTGTTGGACAGTACTTGAATGAGAAGCCAGAGGGCTGGCCAGAGCAGACAAGCAGCAATTCTGGGAGGTGCGGCTGTTAGTCAGATGAGAGATAGGAAAGGAGGTCAGAGCCTTCACATGCTGGGCACTGCTCTAGCTCTTGTGATTTGGTTCATTGTGAAAATCAGTGGTCTGCCTGTCTGAAATAGGGGAGGGCCTGGAGGCACAGGAGGTGTGGTGCCTTTTCCTCTGGTGTGGTGACACAGAGGTTATTCAGACAGCATGGTGCTGGAGAAAAATCCCACGCTCCCATATCCAGACCTGGGTTCCATTCCTGCTTCGGCCTCCATAGGTGGCTGTGTGACTCTAGTGAATTCTTTTTTGGTCTCTGAGCTTTTGTTTTCCCACTTGTGAAACAAAGTCCTGTTCTTATTATTGGGGGGGGGGGCATATCCACAGCATTCAGGAGTTACTCCTGACTCTGTACTCAAAAATTATCCCTGGCAGGCTCGGGGGACCATATGGGATGCCAGAGATCAAACCTGGATTGGCTGCGTGCAAGGCAAATACCCTAACCACTGTGCCCCACTGTGCTGTCACTCTAGCCCCTAAGGTTCTGGGTTATTTTGGGGGGGGGAGGGGTCACACTCAGTGACACTCAGGGCTTATTCCTGACTATGTGCTCAGAAATCGCTTCTGTCTTGGGAGACCATATGGGATGCCAGGGGATTGAACCATGGTCTGTCCTAGGCTAGCGTGGGCAGACACTTTACCATTTGCACCACTGCTCCAGCCCCTAAGGTTCTGTTCTTATCAAAAGAAGTTCAGGGACCAGGCACACTACCCACTCCTTCAAGGGGTCTGCAGTCTTAGTTTACCCCTCCTGCCTGACCCCCATGTATTCACTGCCCCACCCACCCAGTTATCTACTGTCAGTCAAGTCCTGGGTCCTTTCACTGCCTGGCTTCTCTGGGCTCCTTCCCTTAGTTCTCCTACTTCCAATCTCCATCCTTGACAAGATCCTGATTTGGAATATGTCAGTTGGCTGCAGATTAAGACTGCAGGGAGCGAAGTTAAAGTTCAGCCTAGACCTCCCACCCTGTGCCCCTCATCTCCCAGCTCAAAAAAACCCATTCCTCACTCCAGCCTATGCCTCCTGGTGGAGAAGAAGGGGCCCACCTGGTGGTGGTGGCCCAGTCCTCAAGGACTTGTGGGGTTGTGGGGGACACAGCACCCCAGAATAAAATGCTGCATATGGCAGGGCAGGCAGGAGGCCCCAAAGTGGGCATGGACCTGGAAGGAGCAGTTCCTGGGCCAGGAGCTCCCCGATGCCCCTTTGATCGCTTCTCGCCTGCTCCCTAAGAGGCTGTTAACATCCTTTACGGGCCTAGGGAGGCAGCCAAGACTCTCACCTCATCTGGGGCCCAGCCGCTGCCTTTGTACTTCTCCCTATGCCCGGCGCCTGCCGTGTAAGGCCGGGGGGGGGGGTTCTTCAAGGACTGTAAGTGAGCAGTAGTTAGGGGATCTGAGGGAAGGAGAAGTCAGGCTTGCAAGGAGATCCTGAACTGACAGATGGAAGAAGCTGACAAGGCAAACCAGCAGGACAAAAGTGTGAGAAGACTTAGGCAGACTTTCTGGGGGAGGCAGCAAGGAGACAAGTGGAACAGGGCTAAAGAAATGAGAATAGTTGGGGCTGGAGTGGTAGCACAGTGGTAGGGCATTTGCCTTTTACATGGCTGACCCAGGATGGATGCAAGTTCGATCCCTGGCATCCCATGTGATCCTTCAAGCCAGGAGTGATTTCTGAGCACAGAGCCAGGAGTAATCCTGAGCCCCACCAGGTGTGGCCATTAAAATACAAAAAAAAAAAAAAAAAAATGAGGTGCCAGAAACATAGCACAGCAGTAGGGCATTTGCCTTGCAAGCAGCTGACCCAGGACCAACAGTGTTCAAATCCCGGTCCCCCGTGCCTGCCAGGAGCGATTTCTGAGCAGAGAGCCAGGAGTAACCCCTGAGTGCCACGAGGTGTGGCCCAAAAACAAACAAACAAAAAAAAAAATGAGGTTACTGGTGGGCTGGAGAGGTAGGACAGTGGATGGAGCACTGTATGTGGTAGACACAGGTTCAATTCCCAGCACCCTATATAGTCCAGAGCACTGCCAGTAATGATTCCTGAGTGCAGAGCCAGGAGTAAACTCTGAACACAGCCAGGTATGATCCAACCCCACCACCCAACCTCCTGACACAAAGATTTCTCTGGTTATCCTTCCTGGGAGCCGGGAGGTTCTGCCAGCATGGCATTTGGCAGCCCTCTGCCATGCCAAAGGCCTCTTTAACCAGACCTAGGAAGGGGTGCGGGACATGGGTCACCCCAGCACCCCTCTACCTCCTTCCTCCGGTACTCTAGGGCTTTTCCTGGCCACATGGCTGGGCAAGCCATCGAGGTGGGTCCCTTGGAGAGTTTATTGGTTTTCCTAGGCTTTCCCCATTTCCCTCCTGGCTCTGACCTTTCGGCCTTCTAGCTCTGAAAGGATCTCCTTCCTTCCTTCCTGGGAGCCAAGAGGTTCTGCCAGCAAGGCGTTTGGCAGCCCTTCGCCATGCCAAAGGCCTCTTTAACCAGGCCTAGGAGGGAGTGCGGGACATGGGTCACCCCAGCACCCCTCTACCTCCTTCCTCCGGTACTCCAGGGCTTTTCCTGGCCACATGGGTGGGCAAGCCAGCGAGGTGGGAATAGCAGCACAATAGGTTCTGGCATTAGGACTTACCAGGGAAGTTTCTTTATTAAACCTGTGCATTGTGAAACATTATGACAAATATATGGATATCATTGTGTTTCATCTGCTTGTCATTATCTGAACACCGTCCAGGAGCTCGTTTTATTCCTTTACTCCCTCACTCCCATCTCTTGTTACCCCACATTTAACCATTTTTCTGTACTAATGATTTTTGTTTTGGCCATGGTGGATTACATATCTTTCACAGTAATTTTTGGGGTAGAGTCTGAAGCTTCAGCAGGCAACACGTCATGGCAAGATTTCATGCTATAGGCTTTTTGGCCAAGATAAGGTGAAGATGCAGCCTCGGCTGCCCCCCACAGCCTTTTCTCTCCTTCCTCCCCATCCCCAGGGTTATTTATGGACACCTGCTCAGGGTCCCAGCAAGTGGGTTCCAGTGAGGTGCAATTTAAAAGAGACCCCAGGCTTCCTTGCTCCTGCAAGGGGCTGGGAGGGGACTGGTGAACTTTCAACTTCCAGCAATTAGGAAGCAAACGCCTCTCGGGGAGTCGGAAGCTTCAGCAGGCAACAAGGGAAGGACATGACTCCATGTTCTCTTCACTTGTCCAAATCACAGACCAAAGTGGTGTCTTGGAAACACCCCCCTCCCTCTTGACTATTTCTAAAACACAAAAGGGACACGTGTATCTAGATCCTTTGTATATATCAGATGTATTCCCTTCACATCTATAACTCTTTTCGAACATCCTCATATAGTGACAATTTTGCCCACTGGATTTGTTATTTGATTGTTTGATTTTCCCCCTTTGAGATCTGTTTTATAAGCAATACTGGTAGAAGAGTATCTCTGTATAGATTTCATGTTTGAACCAAGTTACAGGGAATGTTGGACTTTATTCGTTGGCCCCCAGATACACCAACAATATCTTGTGGCATTGCTTCTCTTTTGCATAGGCACATTAAAATGTGCAAACAAGTTCTTATCTAGTAGAGATGGGAACATAAATTTGGTAATGTAATTAGGCCTTTTACCCTGAACATTGGCACAATGATTTGACTTAGGCCTCAGAAGAATGGGCATCGCCCACACACACCTGAACAATGGATACCATCTATGGAAACAACCACAATTCTCTATAACATTACCAGGATCCAAGCCTCTACCAGGGAAGACCTACCACTGCTTTGACATTGACTTACTCCAAAGAGTGCTCCCAACACCCAGACAATTCAGCAACAGTCTGCTTGCAGGGCAGATGGCTCCGCATTTAATGGTATGCTGAAACTAGAGGATGCTCCACATCAGCCTGACATCGATGAAAGAAATGCACAGAATCCAGAGTCTTTAAATATAAGAATCTGATACCAACAATAGCTAAAGTGTGAAAAAGTTTCACCGGGACCTTGAGAATGACTCGAGTAGGACAAACTGGTATGCCTGGAACCCAGAGTCGGTCTTATGCCAATAAACTTCTGGGGTGAGGCCTTTTTGTAATCAGGTCAAGGATTTTTTTTCCATTTTCCCATTTTTCTGGACCTATGCAAACAACAGTGATTGCCACTATCACACCTTTACTATATTTTTTTTACTCTTATCCTTTAAGGAAAAAAAAATACAACTTACTGAACTTAAAAACAAAAACTGTAGTAGAATGCCTGTCTCGAATACAGGCAGGGGATGGGAAGGGAGAGGGGGGAATGTTACACTGGTGAAGGGGGGTGTGTTCTGGTTATGACTGTAACCCAACTATGATCATGTTACTTAAATAAAAAATATACCTGCCAGGAGTTATTTCTGAGCAGACAGCCAGGAGTAACCCCTGAGCATCGCCGGGTGTGGCCCAAAAACCAAAAAAAAAAAAAAAAAAAAAAAAGAAAAAAAAATATATAAATATTAAAAAAATATTTATCTGATGAGATTGTGGAAAAGAACATGGAGCACAGGGCGGGGGTGGAAGGGAAGGTGGACTGAGATGACACAGATGGAGCTCAGTCAATTCCCCTATTTAAAAAAAAAAAAGGGTTGTCAGGAGGCCAGAGAAATAGAACAGTGGTAGGGCATTTGCTTTGCATGTGGCTGGCCCGGGATGGACCCAGGTTTGATTCTCGGCATCATATGTTGTCCCCCAAGCCTGCCAGGAGTGATTTCTGAGTGCAGAGCCAGGAGTAACTCCTGAGCACTGCAGGGTATGGCCCAAAAACAGAAAAGAAAGAAAAGGGTTATCATGGGCTGGAGCAGTAGTTTAGCAGGTAAGGTGCTTGCTTGCCTTGTACACTAGTCTAGAATAAGCCCCAGTACCCCCATAGGTCCCATTAGCCCTGTCAGGAATGATACCTGAGCTCAGAGCTAAGAGTAAGGCCTGAGCACAACCAACCAAGAATGGCCCAAAAGCAAACCAAAAATAGGATTGGCAGGATAGTTAAGGTGGTTGAACACATCCTCTGCTTGTAGGACCTGGGTTGGAATCCCAGTACTATAAGCCCCACCCCCCACCCCAGCCCTGCAAAAGAGAACTTTTGAGTAACCAGCACACAGGAACTGGTGCTCAAGCATCATGGGGTATGACCAACCCCCCCCCAAAAAAAAAGAGAAAGAGAAAAGTTCATTACCTGCTGTTGCTCCCCTCCATGGCTGAGTGTAGAGAACAGGTAGAAAGGGGGTCTGTCTCTAGAGGGCCTTTGCTAGAGACTCACTCTGCTCACTCACTTCCTGTCCTACCTCTTCTCCCTCTGTTCCAAGACCAAAGGGACCCGCATCTGGCATTTGCCTCATTTGGAAACATCTGCTCTCACACGAGGTCCCAGTTAAGACTCGGAAGAGGAAGAACTGGTGGAGGCAGGCAGTAGAGGCAGGCTGGAACAGCTGGATCAAGGGGCCTATGGGACATCTCCTCAGCCTATTTTAATCCAAATTGGTTCTTCTTCACCCTACCCCCGACATCTGCTTTCTCCCTCAGACCCTCAGTGTGGCCTCTTGGTTCTCCCAGACCCTGGCTAAGCTTCCTCTGGCCTTTCTTTCAATGACAGCTTTGTGGTGGATTCCTCAGTTTTGTTTTGCCAGTTCTCAGAGAGATAGAATTCAACAGCATCCCATTCCTAGTCTCTTCCCACATTGTAGTGACAAACCATCCTGGGGAGAGAGAGAGAGAGAGAGAGAGAGAGAGAGAGAGAGAGAGAGAGAGAGAGAGAGAGAGAGAGAGAGAGAGAGAGAGAAGAAACTAAATATACCTTTTATTTCTCCTGCTGCCACCATCCAGGGGTTACAGAAAGAGGGAGAAAGAGTTAGATGGAAATTCATTGGCCAGAAGTGGCCAGGGGAGGCCTGGGTTCGAGAAGAAGAAAGAAAAGAGAATAGATAAAAAGCAGGCAGCATCTCTCCGATGCTTTATCTCTGTCCCCACCCCTCACCCTACAGACCAGCAGGCCTGCTCTGTTCACACTATCCTCAGCCCCCTCCCAACAGAGTTTGGGAGGGGGCTCCCAAAAGTTTTTCCTTTTATAACTGGCACGACAGGGTGTGTCCAAGGGACATGTCCAGGGGCATGTCCAGGTTCAACTGTCATTACAGTGGAGGTATCCAAAGGGCTTATCCAAATTCAATTGCCATATACTACATAACATAAAAAGATTCTCTTTCCCAGTTCCATGATCGCTCATGGAAATGACAGGTTAAGTGATTCTGAGACTGGACAGATACATCAAGGGTTGGAGAAAAGCCAAGACTGGGTGGGTCCCTGGGTTCAAGTTCCAAGCCCCAAGTTTGATCTTTAGCACTGCCTGGACCCTGTAGCACTGTCTGGTATGACCCCGGGGTTGGAGAAAAAAGTACAGGGGTTAAGGCACTTTCTTTGAATGTGACCCACCCTTTTTAGATCCCTGGCACCATATGAGCCATGAGCCAGGCCGGAAGTGATCCCTGAGAACAGAGCCAGGAGTAAGCCCTGAGCATCTTTAAACTAAGTTTAACACCAAACTAAGTTAAAATAAAATAAAATGTATGATTCTCAAACTTTCCCCTGAAAAATCTGAGTACAAATTAGGTGCCACTTTTTAGCCCTGGAGTCTGTCAGCTGGAGCCGCTTAAGGAATGCCTGTGCTCAGAGCCTGGATGAGAAATAGGACATTAAGTTAACAACAACAACAACAACAACAACAACAACAACAACAACAACAACACA
Source organism: Suncus etruscus (assembly GCF_024139225.1). NCBI lineage: Eukaryota > Metazoa > Chordata > Mammalia > Eulipotyphla > Soricidae > Suncus > Suncus etruscus. The sequence continues at coordinate 183,709,256 of NC_064848.1, forward strand.
TGGGGCTGGAGCAATAGCACAGCAGCAGATCCAGGTTTGATTTCCAGCATCTCATATGGTTCTCTGAGTCTGCCATTGGTGATTTCTGAGTGGAGAGCCAGGAGTAACCCCTGAGCACCACCAGTCTGGCCCCCCAAAAAAAAAAATTAGAAAAGCTGAACAAATTATAGACTCAGTCAATAAGCATCTGTGTTGGCTTTGTTTGTTTGGGGACCACACCCAGCAATGCTCTGGATTTATTTCTGGCTCTGTGCCCAGGGAGCACTCCTAAGGAGCACCCAGGGAATCATCTGGGGTGCTGAGGATTGAAACTGCATTGGCCACGTGCAAGGCAAGCACCTCAACCTGCTATAGTCTCTCTCCAGGTAGAGATTTATTACAGGTCGCTTCTCTACCCCCACCTCCTCTACCCATCCCTGTCTTGGTGCCAGAACTTAAACCCAAAGGAAACAGTTAGAGTGATAGCACAGCGGGTAGGGTGTTTGCCTTCCAGCACAGTTTTGACCTGGGGTGGACCCGGTCAAGTTCCCGGCATCCCATATGGTCCCCTGAGCCTGCCAGGGGGCAATCTCTGAACACAGAGCCAGGAGTAACCCTGAGTACCGCCAGGTGTGGCCCCAAAAAACACCATTAAAAATAAAGTGAAAAAAAAAATGAAAATGAAAAAAAAATATACTCAGGCAAGGTAGCTGTTCTACCATTGAACCACATGCCCCAGTGTGCCTATTAGTGGAGAAAAAAGCATGAGGGTACCCCAAGTCCTGCCCTTCAGTCTGACTAATCTATGCTGGCCTCGAGCACCTTTGGAGATGAACCTGGTGACCAGATGGGGGACCCAAATAAGCAAGGTTCTGGGCACGCTGGAACTTGTCTCATGGAGAGTTTATAGCACCACCATAGAGGCAGGAGTCTGACCCAATAAGTCATGTTGGGACAGGAACGTTAAGTCCATCAATCCCTTACATGCAGGGGAAGCACTGAATGAGCCTTGGCTCACATCACACCACTGATTGATTCTTGAAAAAGAGGAAGAGGGAGGTAGCCAGGCAAGGCAGGATGCCAGTGAGGAAGTCAGCAGAAGTCCTGGACCGGAGCTGCTGTTCAATGCGACACTTAGGACCTTAGGTTGGAGGACATTCCTGACCCTGGACTGTAAGTCACAAAAGAGAGGTGGCCAGGCAGGTGGATACTGCCTTCTTCTGAAGGCTCTCCAGGCTGCCGCTACTGTGGCTCCCCCTCCTCCAACTCAGTGGGCTTCAGCACCCCACAACCCCCAGAAACTACTCCGAAGCGTGCTTGGGACATCCTTCCAGGTCCCAACAATATGTTTTTGAAGAGACTGTTTGGGACAGAAAAGTTTACAAAATTCTTTCATGCGCTTTTCAGGCTTTTTTACCCACATACTCCCTGGAGAGTTGCATTCCATGTGAAGCATAAAGAAGGACCCCGGGGGGGGGTGGGGTGGGGGGGCTGAGAGAAAGCAAGAGGAACTGAGAGGGATGGAGGGGACAGAGGGGAGCAGAGAAGGTACAAAGGGGATGAGGTCACACTTCACACTACAAAAAACCTGGATTCTATCAAGCACCCCCAGAAGTGATTCCTAAAGCAATAGAGAGGAAAAGGAAGAAAAGGGAAGGAGAAAGGAGAGAGAGAGAGAGAGAAGAGAAAGAGAGAAGAGGAGAGAGAGGAGAGAGAGAGAGAGAGCAGTGCAGAAGACAACCCAGGCAATCTGCCTAGCAAATGCAAAGTCCCAGGTTTGATCCCCTGCGCTACAAAACCACCACATCACCCCATGCCCAAACACTCCTGGGTAACAAGCCTGGAATCCCCTAAGGCACTGCCAGGTGTGGGCCCAAAGACTCCCAGAACCCCGTAGGCTTAAGCAATGGTCTATTCAGTCCTGCTGGCCCGGTACTATGGGAGTGGCCCCTGAGTGACCAAGCATAGTTTGAGAGGATCCCCTTCTTTTAACCAAAGGTCCTAAAAAAATCCTGCCAGCTTTGGAATGTTCGGATAGTCTTCACAAAACTGATATCATTGTGCACTATTTTTTTTGTGGGGAGTAGGAAGATGTGTTGAACCACCTCTGGCAGCTTATCCTGAAGCTTATCCTGGTCAGTGTGCAAGGAGTCCACTCCTGGCAGCGGTCAGTACTGAGAATCAAAGCAGGATCAGTTGCATCTCTTTACCACCATCCCTGTCATGCAGGTTATTTTTTTGGCAAGAAATATTCACTTGTACATAGTAAAAAAAAGTTCCGAGGACCTTCCTTTACGAAAACTGTGGTCAATTATTAAAGGCTAAAGTCCAGTCTTTCTTTCCTTCTTCCTTCTTTCCTCCTTCCTTTTATTTCTTCTTCCTTCCCTCCTTCCTTTTTTCTTTCCCCTACCTCCTTCCTTCCCTTCTTACTTCTTTCCCTCCCTCTTTTTCTTCCTTCCTTTCTTCCCTCCTTCTTTCCTTCTTTCCCTCCCTCCTTTAGACTTTTCCTTCCCTCCTTCTTCCCTCCTTTCTTCCTCCCTCCTTTCCCTCGCTCTCTCCCCCTCCTCATGTTCCCACCTCTGTCCCTATGCCCCATTCTTCCCCAATTCCTGTCCTTGTGTGCTATCTCCTCTCTCCTCAACAGAAGACAGGAGACTCTGAAATCACCACTGCCCCTCCCCACCTCTTGCAGATACAAGTCAAGCATCTCTGAGCCTCCCTTCACTTCAGCATCCTTGTGTCCTATTCCTATGCTAGTTTTAGAAATGCCCTCTTGGCACCCCCAAAGCACCAGCCTCTGCATTTGCAGCTTCTCTCCTATGTACCTGTCCCAGGGCCCTCAGCCCCTCCTATGCAGCCTCCTGCTGTGGTCAGCAATAGTTAACTCGAGATATGACAGATTGTAGTTTGTAGGTGTTCCTAGTATCATCCAGGACCCCACAGGACTCTAGATTTTACCGAAACCTTGGTGGATGGATCTAAGCCACAACCATCTGGCTATGGGGGAAGTAACCCCACATTCTCACAGCCCCTCCAATGGCTTCCCGGGAGTGAGAATTTTGATCTCTGCACTCGTGAGTTTCTTCCTCTTTCCAGGTGACTACTAGCCCAGCAGGGCAGGGGGCCCCAGGTCTGCCTTTCACTGCTTCCCCTCCCCTTTTCTTTCCATCACCTCCTCACTTCGCACTCCAGGTGGCACCAATTTTGCCTGACCCACTGCCATTCAGATCCTAACAGCGGGGGGCCCCAAGTCTCCCTCCTGTACCTCCAATCAGCAGCCAAGACTCTTCCTCCTCCAAACACAACTTCAAATGCACGGTGGCTGCCTCTGTTTTCAGATCAAGGTTTAGCAACATGCCCTAATGAAACATGGATGGCCAGTCCTCTGCCCACTTGTCACACTATGTTCTGCTCTTGCTCTTCGTTCACATCCAGCTACATCAGCCTCTTTCTTCGTAGCCCCTGAGCATGCTCCCTCCTGCCACAGACCTTTGTGGGCCTGGAGAGATAGCACAGCAGTGTTTGCCTTGCAAGCAGCTGATCCAGGACCTAAGGTGGTTGGTTTCGAATCCCGGTGTCCATATTGTCCCCGTGCCTGCCAGGAACTATTTCTGAGCAGACAGCCAGAGTAACCCCTGAGCACTGCCAGGTGTGGCCCAATAACCCAAAATAAAAAAAAAGGGCCTTTGCATGTGCCACTTCTGTCACTGGACTAGTCTTTCCCTTGCCTGGGCATCACCTCTCCTGAGAAAGCCCTCTGAGCACTTCTTGGAGGTAAAGTCCTCTATCTGGTTTTTTTCCTCTCTTCTGATGGGCCATGATGTTTGTAGCAGCTTATAACCAATGTCTGCTCTCCACTTGAGGGTAGGTGCCTCTTGGATTTTATTCTCCTGTGTCCCTGGCACAAGTAAGTGTTGGATAAATGGCTGGTGTCTGACAGAGTGGGAGGGCAGTTAAGGGAGATGACTGGTGGATATTCTTTGCAGCTGGGTCCTATCCTAGCCGGAAACTCAAGAGTTCTTGGGATACCTCCCAGGGCTGTGGGGGAAGTCCCAGCCACCTGCCCCTCTACCTCTCTGCTTGACCCAGGGACAGAGTGAAGGGAGGTGTTCTTAAGAGTCTATGGCTCCTGCCTGGGACCCCTCTGCTGTTCCTTTCACTTGTGACATACACCCTCATATATACCCAGAACAGAGAAAAGCTGGGGGTGGGGGTGGGCAGAGGCTGGATGTTGGCCATTTGGGAGACACTGGAAGAAAGTGACTTACTCTGGCTGGTCTTTGACTTGCTGGGGTGGGGAGCAGGCGTCATAACCCCCCTCTTTAACCTCATTCTCTTGTTCTTTTATGTGGGGGCACACCTGGCAGCACTCAGGGGTTACTCCTAGCTCTGCACTCAGAAATTGCTCCTGGCAAGCACAAAGCTGGGGAGACCATATGGGATGTCGGAATTCAAACCACCGTTCATCCTCGATCAGCTATGTGCAAGGCAAATGTCCTACTACTGTGCTAACTCTCCAGGCCTCAACCTCACTCTCTTGGGAAATAGAAGAAAAAGAAAGAAAAGAAAGAGAAGGAAGGAAGGAAGGAGGAAGGCAGGAAGGAGGAAGGAAGGAAGGAAGGAAGGAGGAAGGAAGGAAGGAAGGAAGAAGGAAGGAAGGAAGGAGGAAGGAAGGAAGTTAGGAAGGAAGGAAGGAAGGAGGAAGGAAGAAAGGAAGGAAGGAGGAAGGAAGGAAGGAAGGAAGGAGGAAGGAAGAAAGGAAGGAAGGAAGGAGGAAGGAAGAAAGGAAGGAAGGAGGAAGGAAGGAAAGAAGGAAGGAAGGGAGGGAGGAAGGAAGGAAGGAGAAAGGAAGGAGGAAGGAAGGAGGACGGAAGGAAGGAGGAAGGAAGGGAGGAAGGAAGGAAGGGAGAGAGGAAGGGAAGAAGGAAGGGAGGGAGGAAGGAAGGGAGAAAGGGAGGGAGGAAGGGAGGGAGGAAGGAAGGAAGGAAGGAAGGAAGGAAGGAAGGAAGGAAGGAAGGAAGGAAGGAAGGAAGGAAGGAAGGAAGGAAGGAAGGAAGGAAGGATAGACACCTACTCTCCGACAGAACCAGACTGGCCCCTCTGAGCAGCCTTGGAGGACTTTCTGAAGTAGAGGAGAAGCCTTAGAGGACCTACAAGTAGCTAAAAAGGTGGCTGAGAAGCAAGAGTAAAAGGTGAGGAGGGACAAAATGTGGTCAAAGAGGATGTCCAGGGGACAGAATTCACCCTGCCACATTAGTCAGTCCAGTCATCTCCTTCTCTATTAGATTCCTGGAGGATCCCAAACCCCATCCACCCACCCAGGTGAACTCCTCCTCCACTGCTCTATACCCTGCTCTGCAATCCAGACCCATACTCCCTGGGTTGTTTTTACTTTCTGGAACCGTTTTCCAAAAAGACAACCCATCTCACTCCCTTGCCGCCTGCAAGATTCAAGTGTTTCCTTATCTCAGTAGCAGCCTTCGATAGTCCCACCCAGGCCCTTGTGATGTCCTTCACCTTGCCTCCCCTGCCCTGTGGACCCACACCTGTCCATTTTGTGCTCGCAAGAGCAAGCAAACTGTACTGTGGGGAAGTAACAAGGGTGGTGGGCTGTTCTGTTGCAAGAGCAGTTAGTAGGTGCTCAGTAAAGTACCAGGCAATAACTGCTGAAGAGAAGAAGGAGGACTGGGGCTGGGACTGAAGCAGGGTGCATTTTCCCAGCTCCTTCACTAGCTGGGCAATGCAGAAGAGGCGTCCAGCTTATGGGGAGCCACCCAGATTGCCAAGGACAGAATTGTCCCCCATATTTAGCACGTCTCCCCCTCTTCCCTCTCCTCAGATGGTGCTCCTGGCATCTGGCATCCATTAGTCCCCTCCAGAAGTCCCTGTTAGAAAAAGGGGGGTGGCTAAAGTGATCCCAGATTGGGGTAGGTGGGTGTGTGGCGTGAGCTGCCCCAGCCCACAGTCCCCACCACCCCAAGCTTGCCTAGAGCTACGAGCCCACTGGCTTCACCACCCCCAACACCCCACGGGTTTGGAGGGGGTTGTTACCAACCACACACAGTTCTGGCTGCGGACAGGACGGGAGGGAAGCAGAGGGGGGCTGGCAGGAGAGAACAGGGGCCAACAAATGGGACCTGACAGGGGCCGGGCACCCTCGGGCAAAGAATGTAAATAGAAATCAGTAAATATTTAGGGGAAGTGCAGCGGGAAGTCAGAGATGGAGGGTGTAGGGGACGTGTTGGATTTCCAACAACATCTGGAGGGCAGTCCCTTCCCTTCCCCCGTGCCACGTCCCATCCCACGATGCTGGTTTGTGGGTGTCTGGAGCCGTGCTAGGCTGTCTGGATGCGTGGGTGCTCAATGGTGAGGCTGATGGTCTGGAGCGCTGGCCTGGTCGGGCACACTGAGGCTGATGCACCCAGTTCCAGACCGACTTCTTCACTCTAGGCCCTTCATGTCTGCAGGACTTTGTAGAAGCAGTGGGGAATCTAGGATGATGGGAAAGAGACCCTATTCTGTTCCAAGGGAAAGAATGATAGCAACCCATGAAAATCAGCTCCGTGAACTATGAACCCAACAGGGCAGGTGAGGATAGAAAGTGCAGATCGAGGACTTAAAGTTCAGAGGATTCTGAAAGTATAGTGAGACATGGAGGAAAGATTAGGTGTGGGGCCAAAGTGATAGCACAGTGGTAGGGCGTTTGCCTTGCATGCTGCCAACATGGCACAAACCCAGGTTCCCCAGCATCCCATATGGTCCCCACCCCCATGCCTACTAGGAGCGATTTCTGAGCACAGAGCCAGGAGTAACCCTTGAGCACCACCAGACGTGACCAAATAAATAAATAAATAAAGATTGGGTGTACTACAGAGGTTCATTTTAAGGAACATCTCTGGGCAAGGACTAAAGAGGACTGAAACTTTGCCTCCCTGCAGGAGAAAACTCTAGTTCTACAGCCAAGGACAAGGAGAGGAAACACCAGATGAGCCAGATTCCATCTCACCATCCTTCTCTTCTAGAGCTTCCTGATGAGCCTATTCCTGGGCAAAGATCTCCCCCTTTCCCTGTAGCTTCTGCCATAGCCTGGCACCTAGCCCTGGGATCTGCCCCCAGTTTCTACCCAGCTGTAGGGAATTGGGCTCAATCTGAGCACCCTGGAATCTCTCACTCAATAGGAGAGGAAGTGGAAGCCTTGGAAAAGAAAATAACTTACCAAGGAACCAAAGATTGGGAAGTGGTTGGCAGAGAAAGACTGGAAGCCCCAACTCCTGCCAGGCCACTGGAGAAGGATGGGGTTGCTCCACCCCACTTCAGGATTTGCCCCTGCAATTGAATCTGAACTGGAAATCTCAACTTAATACTTCTAAGTCACCATCTAAGTCATGATGTATTTTGCAGAGGCCCAGCCCCAGGGTCTCATGGGAGTGTACCCCTGAAGTGGGTGTGGACACACTAGGATCCAAGAACAGAGGGGATGTGGGAGGAGGAACACAGGAGCACAGAGATGTATACCCGAAGTTCCAAGTGCCAAGACCAAGGCCATGTGCAGGATGTATTTAACAGCCAGATTCTCAGCTGGCGCCAGCCTGCTTGGGAATTAACTTGAGAAGCAAAGCAGGGGAAGCCGAGTCCCAATAGTGTCTCCCCATCTGCCTTCAGTGTGATCCTGGAGGGGCTGGAAGTGGGGTGGGTCTTGAGGACCCCCTGCTACCCGCCAACATCACCTTCCCTGCCTCCTAACCCAAATAACGGCCATGCTCCTGAGATTCCTGCTTTGTTGATCACACTTCTAGAGGATTTCCTTCACAGGTCCCAACATCATTAAGATGAAATTGTCCAGAACTGAACCCTCTTGGGGAGACTGAACGTGGGAAACAGACAGGATCTTCCAATTAGAAGAACTACATCCAGCTATGTTCAAGTCTTGTTTTTGTTTTTGTTTTTGTTTTTGGGCCACACCCGGCAGTGCTCAGGGGTTACTCCTGGCTGTCTGCTCAGAAATAGCTCCTGGCAGGCACGGGGGACCATATGGGACACCAGGATTCGAACCAACCACCTTTGGTCCAGGATTGGCTGCTTGCAAGGCAAACGCCACTGTGCTATCTCTCCGGGCCCCTATGTTCAAGTCTTACTCCTGGCTCTGCACTTAGAAATCACTGCTGGCAGTGCTCAAGGGACCATATGGGTCACCAGGGATCAAACACAGGTGGGCTTTGTGCAATGCAAGTGCCTACCCACTGTATATCACTCAAGCCTGGACCTTCCCCTTTAACACAGATTATGTATGCACAGATGACAGGTAATGTTAACATGCTGCCGCATTTAGTTTTCCCTATTGTATGTGGCTAAAACTTGTTTATTGTTCTGTTTGGGGAAGCTCCCAAAAACCCAGCCACTCCTGATGACCCCTCAGCTAACCCTACTGGCTGATTCAGGCCGAGGCCCTGAGAGAGTTCCAGTCCTACTTGGAACTAGCAGAGGTTGGGGCCCTCGAGGGACACCCTCAAAGGACTCTGGGGGCCCTGTGGTGCCAGGGATGGAACCCACGTTCCAGTGCATACAAAACACTTGTTCTTGATAGCTCAGTTATTTCCCCATCCCACTCAAGCTTTTTACTTATTTTTTTTTTCATTTTTGGGTCACACCCAACTGTTCTTGGGCATCACTTCTGGTGGAATTCGGGGGACTATCTGGACTGCCAGGGATCAAACAAGGTCAACTGCATGCAAGGCAAGTACTCTACCATTTCTTCAGCCTCCTTAAAACTTTAATAAAAACACATAACATACATAAAAATCCATCTTTTATTGTGTGGTGGGACAAAACCAAGTGGTGCTCAGGGCTTACTCCTGACTCTGCGCTCAGAGATCACTGCTGGCAGTGCTCAGGTGTGCTCATTATTGTGTGATGCTGAGGATAGATTCCAAGTGAGCTCTCTGCAAAGCAAGTACCCTACTCACTATACTATCCCTTTGGCCTTTAGCTTTTTAAAGGAATGAAAAATCAACTTTGTAAGTCCTTATTAAATATCTTATTTCAACCTCAGTTTATCACTAGTCACATCTTATCTTCTTTGTTTAAATTTCCACTTTATGAGGGAAATTGGTGCTTCCTTAAGCTTAAATCTAAGTATTTAAGACTTCCCACTGTCACAGGGAAAGGAAGAAGCTTCCCCTCATTCCCTGCCACCCCCCAAGTCTCTGCATTGATCTTCAGTCACCGCTGGACTCTGGGAACAACTGGGCCATATTTCTTGGCTTTTCTCTTGTCCTCCACATGGGCCGCCTCACCTTACAGAGGCCCAATTAGCCACTGCACACAGCCACCCCAGAGGGGCCAGGATAAGACCATCATCCTCCCACCTCCTGCTCCCAGACCAAGGAACAACCGGGTCCTTTGTCCATGAGAGGATGCCCAAAGGGTGAGGTCACCCCAACATGACTCTTTCACCAAGGCAGAGACCAGACCCCTCCCCCAGCCCCTGGACACTGACCCCCAAGAGGCACTTCCCCAGGACCCAAGAAGGAGCCAAGGAGGGAGGGTCTCTGTGGACACTGACAGAGGCAGAGAAGGTGCCAGATGTGGATGCCCAGGAAAGGGCATTGATCAGAATTCTAAGTTGGGGTGGGGCTTCGTCTCCTGGACCTCTTGTTCGACAGACAGTTCCAACCCCCAAAGAAAAAGGAAAGGAAAAGCTCCTAGAGGCTTGAGGGGAAACTTCTCTGAACCTCTGACTCAGAGGTCTGTGGGAAGGAGGTGAGTGGGTATGACTGGAGAATTCTGCAGGTTCCGACTCTGAGAAGGCTCCGAGAGAAAGCTCTATTCAGTGCTCTGCCCCTACATGTGTGATGCTGGGTAGGGGCCTCAGCCTACAAACAGACAAAACCGGCTCCCCTACCCCAACGGCTAAAGAAGGGAACTGTGAGCTGAGGACCCAGGAAAGGAAAGTGGGGCAGAGAAGGTGGGAGATGTGGCCTGGAAGGGCAGAGAGTGGAGTATGCATTAGGAAGACCTGAGACAGACTGAAAGGGAGGGAGGGAGGAGCCACTGAGGCGAGGCTAGAATCAAGGACATTATCCTAGTCTCACTCACCCAGCACTTCCGGGCCTCAGTTTCCCCCATCTGCACAGACATCCCTCTGTACCATAGTTGGGAGTTAAGTTAAGCAGTCATTGGCAGATCAGAGGCACAGAGACCAGGAGATCCTTGGTGAGGGGGGGACATGGCAGGGCAGTAGGGGCCCCTCAGAGCTTCAATGAGTGACACAGTGATGTGGAGGGGAGGAGAGAGAGGAGGCAGATTAGTGCAAGAGACCCCATGCTGGGCTGGGGGAGGATAGCAGTGCCATTGGTGGAGCCCACAGATGTCTGGAGACCACAGAGCAGGGGTGGGGTCACCCTGGGGGGCTGAATGGGAGGCCAGAGAGAGGGCCAAGTGCATGCTGGGAGCAGGGCCAGTAGCAGGACATGGACTAGTCTGACCAGGTCAGCCTCTAAATATGGATTCTCAGACTCAAACTCGATGCCTCCCTGCCCCCCACCCCATTCATGCCCCCATCCAAGCCCCACCCTATCTGGGTGGAATTTTGTCCGAGCTGAGAATAGTCTTAGCTGGGGTCAAGGAAGGGAGGGTCGCCAGGGACTAATTGCCCTAAATAAATGAGCAATTAAGGCTGTTACAGGAAGTAGTCAGACCTCCCCCCCCTCTTTGTACCCCCCACCCTGAAAGATCACCTTGGCAACCACTGCTGACTCCAGCCCAGGGAAGACAGAGCCTTTTGGTTGGTCCACTGGTCTGTCATTCGGACAGTGGGTGTGGCTCCTGGTTAAGAAAGCGGAAAGAGTAAGAGATTGCAACTAAGGGAAGGCAGAGCATGAGTGGGGACCCTCTGGCTGAAACTTCTGGGTGATTCTTCTGCGTCAGCGGGGAAAGGGAAAAGTCTAGAGCACACGCAGGGCCCTGCTGTGAGCCAGGCAGTGGTCACTCCAGGATGAAGAACTCCCTGCTGCCCCCCTGTCATAGTGCACCTGCCAGGTCCCCATCTCTGCACCTGCCCCTCCCCCTACACTTCCTGTAATGGCGTCTCCAATGGGGAGGCCATTAGTCTTGCCCCGGGCAGCGCCTAAGTACTGTGGCTGATAAATATAACATGAGCCCATCGATTAGACGCCTCTAGTCCTGCAGCAACCTGGCTCCCTAAAGGCTCCCCTTCCCTCCACATACTACTCGCCCCCCCCCCCCGCCCCCAACCCGACTGCTTTTCTTGCTGACTGGGCTGGGTGCAGAGTTGATAGGAGGAGCAGAGGTGATGGAGCCAACACCCAGGAGCTGAGTCCTAGACACACAGGACAAGTCTGAGCCCTCAGGTTGCAGGCTCAGGTTGGCGACATTGGAACCACAATGAATGGCCAGGTTCAAATTATTGAGCAGGAGAGAAGGAAGAGGAAAAGGGCTGGAAGTTTCCCAGAGCATGTGATGGATCTTCAAAGCAGGATTCCAGAAACCTTGTTCCTTTCATAGCTTCTTCACCGGAGGAAGACAGGGGCACTTTTCATTGGGTTGAAAGTGTGCAAGGCAGTAAGGCAGGGTAGGGTACAGGAGGAGGTTGAGATGAAGATCTTCTGGTTGGTCCAGATTATCAGGCCCATTCTCATGATGTTCCACCTTCACCTGCCTGTTTGGTCTAGCTTTGCCTCATCCCCCCATTCCTGTCACTAACTGATCAGAGTTAGAAGGAACGAGGGAATGAACAACCCTGGCCCAGCACACAGATGGGAAAGGTAGAAGGCAAAAGGCTCTACCACCCAGGAGGTGAGGGGCTTGGGGATAGGGGTACTCCTGATGTGTGTTTGGTAAAGGAACAGGGATCATACTTGCCAGGCATGCCTGCTCCCCCTGACCTCCATCGTCTGCTTCTTGATGAGTCTCCAAATAAATCTGTCATGAAGCAACTTAGACTCACCATGCCTCCTCTTGCCTGACATCTCCCTGCCACTCTAACCCCTGATGCCCCTCCTTCATTTCACCCACCCCCAAGGAGACACCCTCCTTCCTTAGATTAGGGTTTCTGAGAACAGAGACTGTGTCTCCCCCAATAATCTGGGGCTCCCGGAAGGGTGGGAACTGTCCTCTTTAGGGGAGAACTCTGAAAACCTTGAGCATTCTCTCTCTCTCTCTCTCTCTCTCTCTCTCTCTCTCTCTCTCTCTCTCTCTCTCTCTCTCTCTCTCTGCAAACTTTCACATCTGAACTTGGAGCTGCAGAGAGTAAGGTGATCAAACCAATTAGCCCTTTAGATGCCATTAAGCATCTATAGTAGAAGCTGAGACAGCAGAAGCAAGACAGCTTGAGTATGTGTATCTCTCTCTCTCTCTCGCTCTCTCTCTCTCTCTCTCTCACACACACACACACACACACACACACACACACACACACACACACACACACACATACTATGTGGAGCCTTGTAAATCTCCTGCCAGCTCCTCTAAACATCTGGAAGGACCTTGGAACAGCTCTTGCCTGGGCGCTAGAAGAGGGCAATAGTGAGTGGGTGAGGGGGGTTGGACCCCGGACCAGGCTGTGGTTTTGGAGAGCCCAGTCTCTGGGCAGAGGCTACCCACAGAATCCTCTAACAGGAAGGCTCAGCCAGGCTGGCTGCAGCCAGGAAGTAAATCCTTAACATGCATCTGGCCCTGCCACTGTGCAACCTCACCACTTAAACACTCCAGGCTGGTGGGGATGAGCCTCTAGCCCGCACTGCACAGGATGGGGTTTCTGCCACAGCCAGCAAAGCACCAGCGATACGTGTGCTTGGTTTATGGGGGTGCCTGTCTGCCTGCGTGGCTTTGTAGGAGAGAAGGGGGCGAAGCAAGAGGCTAAGGGTGTCTCCACCCTGTGCCTTCCCCACTCCCCACCTCTTGGGGGCCCTCCTGCTCCCAGATGTGTTCTTGTGGTTGGAGGCTGGCGCACTATTCTTCTTTCCCAGCTAGTTGTAACTAGATTGCAAGAAGACTTTCTCAGGCACACTGAGTGGCAGACTCGTGTGCCCATCCTGCAGGGAAGTGAAAGCTGGCTCTTTGGAGAAGTTTCTGGAAGGGAAATTGCCTCGAGAAGAAATAAATGAAAGCAAAGTGTGGGGATAGGAAGGTAAGTTATATATAAGTCAACTTGGGCTGCCTTGTCCAAAAAAAAAAAAAAAAAAAAAAAAGGCAGGCTGGATAACTTCAACAACCAACATCAATTTCCTTAAGGTTTTGACAGCTGGAAGTTCAAGTCAAGGTTCTTGCCATTTCAGTTCTGGATGCAGCCTCTCTTCTTCCAGCTTAGAAGAGCTTTTGTTTTGGTTCCCAGCTTTTCAGGGTGTCAGGGTTGGGGATGAACTCTTTAATGTCTTTTTTTTTCTTTCATTAATTTTGTTTTCTTGAGAGGCCAACCCAGGTGTGCAGAGATCAAATCTAGGGCTCCTACATGCAAAGACTACACTCCAGCCCTTTGAGCATTTCCCCAGCCAGGAACTTTTCTTCCCACATTCACTACATCTCTTTTTCCCCCTTTTTTCTATTTTTGGGGTCCCTCTGAGTACAGAGCTGGTGTAGCAGGCTAGGGTTCAATCCCTCCTACATCTGATCTCCCAACTATTCAGCAGTTTCTCCTGCATGCAAATCCTCTGTTCAGCTTATCTGGTAGTGCTCAGGGGTTACTCCCAGCTATGCACTAAGGAATCACTCCTGACAGTGTCCTGGGGACCATATGGGATGCCAGGCATTGAGTCCAGGTCAGCCTCGTGCAAAGCAAGTGCTTTACTCGCTATGCTATATAGCTCCAGCCCCGTTGTCCCTTATTTTTCAGGAGGTATCCTTTGGATCATCCCCATCCAATTTACCAAGCCACCCCTACTCTCCCACCCCTACTCTCCCCCTGGGAGAGTCCTTCACCAATTCCCACACCCTCACCCCTCTCTCCCAGCCTCCTCGTCTCCAGCCCCTCTCTCTGGGGCCCTCAATAGCCTGAATTCAACCCCCAACTCCTGCCCAGGCTATATTTAGCCTCATGCCTCCAACACTGGACAAAGCCACTTCCCAAAGAATTTAGTGGGGACAGAGTGGAAAGGGGATTGTCCTTCCTGCCCCTGCCCCTTCCTGCACTGGCTGCTCCTCAGTGGCCCTCTGGGGTCACTACAAATGCTACTGAGAGGCTACGGGCCAGGACTTATGTGACTTGCCTTCTATTTCTAGATTATCCACCAGGAAGAGAGGCCGAGCCTGGGTCTCAGCCTTCTGGGCCAGGCACCTCCTACAACAGCCTTTCTTCTTTCTTTCACATCCTTATGATGCCTCAGAAGCATCCAGAAACTTCTTTTTGGTGGTGGTAGAGGGTGGGGTTGATCCACATCTGGCTATGCCCAGAGCTTCCTCCTAGTTCTGCACGGAAAGGTCACTTAGAGGATTTGGGGAACCATAGAAGATGTGGGGATTGAATTCCGGTCAGATACATGCAAAGCAAGTGCCCTGCTCACGGTGCTATCACTCCAATCTTCATACAAAAACTTTAAATCCTTGGCTGTCCAAGTTCTGCTCCCTAAATCTTTTATTTAAGAGGCCAGAAAGCAGGATAATAGTTAGGGGGCACATTCAAGCACCACATGGTCCCCTGAGCATTGCCAGGTACTGTCCTACTACCCCCCCTCAAGCTCTTTTGGAGAGTCCCAGATAATCCTCAGCACCACAGGGTTCAAGTATTGATCCATCAGTCCAATTGGCTGAGAAGAGCTGGTGAGGTACCAAGGCCTCCTGAGCATGACACAGGAGCCCCCAAAATATAAATACATGAATAAATTTCTAAGTGCTCATTTAATAATAGGTCTGAGATGAAATCTGAACATTCTTCTTTCCTTTCTTTTTCAGTCACTATTGTCATCAGGGTCACAACTTAAGTGCTGGGGGCCACAGACTCACTGTCAGAAGTGTTGGGGTGCAGTGCTGGAGATCCAACCTAGTGTTTCATATATGCAAGGCCTGTGCTCTACACCTGAGCTATGTTCTGGCCCTTCTTTTTCTTGCTAATTTCTCTCAAATAATCCTCCCATGTGGTAATGATGAAGCTCTGTCCTTGAACCTTGGCCTCGAAGTGTGATTTTTGGCTTGGAGGCTATATTGTCAGACGAAAAGGAGCCCCTTAGAAACACAAGTCATTAGGCCTGCCTCCAACCTACAGATCCCAATTTCCCTTCCATTTTTACATTCTTCCCTTTTATGTTTATTTGTCTTAAGACCACAGCTGGAGGCTCTTAGGAGCTACTCCTAGCTCAGTGCAAAGCATGTCCTCAGCCCACTGAACTATCTCTCCAGTCCCAATTTAACAAGATTTCCTAGGGAATCCACTTTGAAGTTGGAGGGTCGCTCTTCTAGAACTTTTGACTGGAGTGGGCAAGATTCCACAGGTGTGTTTGTTTCCAAGTTGGATAGAAAAGGTTTCACTCAGGTTGGAGCGAAAGGTTCTGGCCCCCTTGCTGACTGCATCATTGTGAGGGGAGGATCCCATGGTCCTGAGAGTTGTCATCTGTGTGGGGACTGTCCCTCCTCCCTGCCCCAATAATGGGCAATGAGAGTGACCTTTACTCCCACATTGCCTCACACAGTCAGAAGGCAGGCTGTATTCCCAAGACTAGCAAGGTGTCTACATTAGCCTGGCAGTGTGCAGAGAACCCCGAACTTCATTCAGGTCAGGTAATTAAACTCCCCTGTCTCAGGAGGACTTGCCACCCTTGTCTCTCATTCCCACCTGGGAGTGCTCACTGGGTCCTCCAGCATTCAAAGGAGTCTTCTCAGCATCCCCTGGAAGAAACCCCAGGCAACTTAAATTCTCAAGATCAACATGACTGTCTTATACGTGATTCAGGTCTTGCCTTAATTTAAAGTCACCACAGCAAAATGTCCAGTCCTCGGAGGGACATTTCAGACCCTGCTCCTCTCCAAAGCTTCACCTACAGTTTTTCCCTTTGGAACCCCAGAGTCCGGTCCAGCACCACACCACCTGGCTATGAAATGCCTGCAGCTCCCTGGATGATGCTTCCTTTACTGTTTGCATTTGATGTTGTCCAGGTGGAATGGCATTCATCTCTTCTTTTCCTGTCCCTACTTATCTTGCCAGACCATGATAAGGCCTCCTCCTCCAAGACACCTTCCTGAATTCTCCATTTTCCAGTTTCCATTGCTGGTTGAACAGGGCCCTCCCACACCTGATATATTGTGTTTGTCCATATCTACCTTTCCCACTGTCTCTGAGGGAAAAGAATCCACAAGTACATTTGGGAATCCTGCATCTCAGCCTCACCCCTCCCTGGCAAGGAGAAGCAATAACAGAAGCTGACACATACATAGTATGTTCATCCTGTACTTGGCATGACCCGCCATGCCCCTGTGTCAATCATTACTATTGCCAACAACCCTACAAGACAGTCATCTTCATCATCCTTATTTTTGATGCCAAATCTGAAGCTGAAATCTCTTGCCTGAGGCAACACAGGGGATCCTAGCAGAGCTGGGGTTTGAACCATTGGCCTCTGTGGAAGTCATGAAAGAAATGCTTTCTGAGGGCCCGGAGAGATAGCACAGTGGCGTTTGCCTTGCAAGCAGCCGATCCAGGACCAAAGGTGGTTGGTTCAAATCCCGGTGTCCCATATGGTCCCCCGTGCCTGCCAGGAGCTATTTCTGAGTAGACAGCCAGGAGTCACCCCTGAGCACCGCCGGGTGTGGCCCAAAAACCAAAAAAAGAAAAGAAAAAAAAAAAAAAGAAATGCTTTCTGAGTCTTGGCAGAATCTCCCAGAGGCACCTCTAAAAACAAACAACTCTTCACAGGACTAGCTCACCTTTCCAGCCTCTTTGTTCCCTCCATTGCAAGAGTCCTAGGCCAGAGACAGAACAGGACTTAAGGTATATGCCCTGCATGTGGCCGGCCCCAGTTCCTTCCCTGACACTACATGGTCCCCTGCGGTCCTAGCAGCATCCTTGACTCAAGCCTTGAACCAATGACCCAGTTAGTGAGAATCCCAGAAGGGGCCCCTGAGTGCCACTTGGGAGCCCTCCTCCAAAACAAATCTCAGAGAAGAAAGAAGAGGATGCCATCAAGGGCCTGCCACTGTTGGCCTGGGGCAAGGAATGAAATGTCTTTCTGGAGCTCTCAGGTCCACTGGTCTCTCTGTGTGGTCATAGGTGCCCCCACTTAGTTCCCTCAATGTCTTGAAGCCTCAATGGTATATGGGGAGAGTCATTAAAACAGGAAAGGAACCGGGCAACTAATAAAGGATGGGGGAGGCACAGTACTTTAGGGGAACTTTAGCTTCCGGGTTCAACTTTTTACCTTGCCAAAGGGCCAAACAAGTAACAGATATGGGGAGAAGGTGTCCTTGTGTGGCTTCCCTTTGCTCAGATTGAGCTGAGGTACCTTTCCCATATACTGATCCCAGGAAGAACTGAGGGATGAGGATGAGTTTGAGGTGAATGCTCTGCTATTCTTCGGATGCTGTTGAGGGTGAGTGCAGGGGAGGTGGCCGGGGAGCCCATGGTACCCCTCCAAGAACCTCTGCCCCAGTGGATGGCAACACAACCCTCTCTGACCTCCAGGCGCTGTGGGTGCTGTGGTCAAGGCTGGAGGTATCCCCTGCCACATCCCCAAACAGGCCTTCCTCCTCAACTCTGTGCATGCCCTGACTGGCACCAAAAGGCTGGTGAGAGCAGGAAGCTGAGACCTTTGTCCAAGCCTCCAGTGACAACCACTCATGGGGTTAGGGCTGGCTCCTTCCCTCTGTCCTTCTCTGCCCAAGAGGAATGTGTGCTCTGAGGCTGCCCAGCGGTCATCTCTGGCTCACAGAAGGGGCTTGTCCCCACACCCGTTCCCCTCTGAAGCCCCCATTGTCAGGCCAAAAGGGTTTTGGGGGCAGACAGGGGACATGTCTCAAAGGCCTAATGTTCTCAGAGGTGGGAAGGCCGAGAGGCCCCCTGGAGGGACGGATGCAAGGACACCTGGGTCCCCTCTGCCCAGAGCCCCTACAGGAAGATGCATTGGCAGGAAGTGAGCAGTCACGGAGCCTCCTCTGTGCCTGCCTCCTTGGCATGAACAATGTAGGTTGGAACCTGGGGGAGGGCACAGATCCAGTCTTATGAGCCTGAGAACTCAAGTTCAATCCACAGTATCTCCCACATGCACAGTGTGAGCACTGTGGCTGGGAGTAGAAATGGATGTGGGCCAGGAGAGATAGCACAGCGGTGTTTGCCTTGCAAGCAGCCGATCCAGGACCTAAGGTGGTTGGTTCGAATCCCAGTGTCCCATATGGTCCCCCCGTGCCTGCCAGGAGCTATTTCTGAGCAGACAGCCAGGAGTAACTCCTGAGCATTGCCGGGTTTGGCCCAAAAACAAAAAAAAAAAGAAGAAGAAGAAGAAGAAGAAGAAGAAGAAGAAGAAGAAGAAGAAGAAGAAGAAGAAGAAGAAGAAGAAGAAGAAGTGGATGTGACTATTATCATCATGATGAGGATATGACGCCCATAGGTGTCACACAGCAGTTTGATGCTGAGGCCACGTCAGCAACGACCACATGAACCAGAAGGGAAGAGAATTGAAGCGAAGTGAGAAAGTGGTTCATGAGCCCGTCTGAACCCCTCAGTCATCCCCATGGCATCTGCATTGGACCCTCAGGTCTCCTACCCCCAATGGAAATCCCCAAAGCTCTTGCTCTCTTTGGATTTTCCAGCTCCAGTTTGTAGTTCAAGGGTGAAGCCCAGTAGGGACAAGACATGTACTTGCTGCAGTGTCTCCCCACGTCCCTTCTGGTTGGGGGTGAAGTTCTAGAATTTTTCTACTCCTGTATCCCTGCTGCACAGGCAAAGGTCCTACAAGGTAACATGATGGATGGCACTGACAGCCCTGATGAAAGTGTCAGGACCCAAAAGGGAGGGGGCAGAGTGATAGCACAGCAGTAGGGCATTTGCCTTGCACGAGGACTATCTGGGATGGACCAGGGTTCAATCCCAGCATCCCATATGGTTCCCCGAGCCTGCCAGGAGTGATTTCTGAGTATAGATCCAGGAGTAACACCCATCACACAGCAATGGCATCAGTACTTGCCTGGGCACCAGGCCAGGATCCGGGAGCAACAGGGGTAGCCCAAAGAGGCCAGAAGACCCAGGACAGGAGAGGGAAGACTCACTGCTCAGAAGAGGGAAAGGCCCATCCCTAGCAGCTTAGGAGTGTGGACAAGTGGGAGAATGTTGGGGGCCAGGCAGAGCAGGAGAAAAGTCTCCGAGAGGGACAATCCCAGTCAAACACAGTTAGAAGGTGAGTGCTGGCATGTAAGAGGGGCTGACTAGGGTTGATGGCTCAAGTGGGGTCTTGTATAGACCTAGCATATGTTTCTGAGTTCTATCTCTGGTACCACATGCCCTGAACATGGGGGCCCCTGCCCCCCAGTAAAATGACTGAAACAAAAATAAAACTAAATCTAGACTGGTGTTCTAGAGCAAATTGTTTTGCCTTGGTTTTAAAGGGCTGTGTAAGACCTGAGTCATAGCACAGCAGGTAGGCAGCACAGTCTTGCATGTGGCTGACCCAGGTTTGATCCCTAACATCCCCAGAGCCTGCCAGAAGGGATTCCTGAATGCAGAGCAAGGAGTAACCCCTGAGCATTGTGGGTGTGTCATCCAAATGAACAAACAATAACAACAACAATAACAAACCAAGTCCAGGAGAAGCTGACACTAGGGCCTGCCTCCTCCAGGCCCTAAACTACTTGGTCCCATTTGCTTTCTACTTTTTTTTTTTTTACATACATCTCTGCCTTCCTTTTTCCCTTTCTCTTAGGCCAATGCCCATAATGCCAGCTCAGATACCTCCCTGGGCCCTCCCTGTCTGTAATGCTCTTCAGCAGAGGCTCAGAATTGTCTCCTGGAATGGATGTGCAGTCAGAATGAAAGCTCTGGGCCATTGCTGTCTGCAGCCACACAGCATTGTTGGGGACCACCCTCGGGCAGATATGGCTGCTGAAAGAATCTACCGAGCACTGCCCCCCACCACCACCCAGATAGAGCCGGGTGGGACTGCAGAGCCTCCACTGAGCCTGGCAGAGATGCCAGCAGCCGGATAGAGCCCAGGCAGTCAGTCGCACTGGCACAGCTCCGCTGCCGGAGATGAGGGTGAGACAAACAGCAATTAGCCCGGCACAGGCTGGGCTCTCAGCACTAATTACCAATTAGATGGGCCGGGCGATTAGCACTGTGAAAGGGACAGTCAGCAAATAGTTCGTGCCAGTGGCAGGGGGTGGGGAGTGGGGGGTATGTCGCTGTTGCTGCCAGGATCCAGGTTACTCAGAAGTTAGGGCCCTCTAAGAGTGGGGAAAGGGTTCCTAGATACCAAGAGGCCAGGGAGGCTAGGGACCATGGCAGATGGTTCTTTCCTTTTGATTTTCAAAATCAAACCATGTGGGGTGCACTGGGACTGAAGGCCTGTTTTAAGGGGTGTCTCAATGAGGGGTAAGTACTCAGGTGAGCCCACCAGGTATGGGGCACTTGGAGCCTATATATATGCCAGATGCCCGAGTTGGTACAAGCTGAGTCTAAAGAAAGGAGAGAATCTCTCCCTCCTCCCGCTTCTTCCCTCTCTTCTTCTTGGCTCTCAGTACTTCTTCACTGTCTCCAGCTCCCTCTCCCTGCCCTGTCCCCCCTGTCTCTCACTGCTTCCCTCTCCGGCTTCCTGTCTGGGCCTCTGACTATCTGGGGCTCACTTTGTTCATCTGCTAATCTCAAAGGGCCTGTTTGACTAAGGGCAGGGCCATCTCTGCAGGAGGAGACGTTGGAAAGTTTTGGCACCCTGACAAGGAAGGAGCTGTCCCTGGGGGAAGGAAAGAGGAGCATGGGGACAACGTGGCAGGACCCCATGCTGGGATTATGCAGAGACAGAATTCAGACCATGTTCAAAGCAAATTTGGTGACCAGATTTCCCCCCACAACCTACCCACCCCCCATCCTTCTCTCTGATCCCTGGTCCACTTAAAAGCTTAAAACAAGGCCTGGTTGGGATTGACATGACTGGGGACCAGATCTGCCACCAGCCCCCAACCAAAGGCCTAGTTGGGTCTTCCCTTCTGGGGTGCACTATGTACCGTGCATCTGGGTGCCTCTGCATGTGTGTGGGGGGGCTGGGGTGACTTCTGGGGGTCTTGTGGTGTGGGGACAGGCCTCTGCTAACCCTAGTGCTTGGTCAGGGCTGGGAAAGGGAGCAGAGAAGTTAATTGAGGAGAACACCCACGTCTGGAGACAACTCAAGGAGGAGGAGGAGGATCCCAGTGTGTTCCCAGCCCCTCATGCCCATAGGCACTGGCCCTGGATATCAAAGCACCACTTCAGTGTGGTCCAGGCCAGAGGCAGGTACCAGGACTCTGCTTCCCCTCTGCCCATGTCCAGAGTCCCCAGAAAGTGGGGGTCTGATGAGCTTGCTCTGGGTCGGAAAGGAAGAAGCATATGAGGGTAGGAATAGGGGGCCACATCAGCAATCTTGCTACGCTGTGCTCAGAGTGGGTGAATCTGCAAGGGTGCACACACATGTTCATCACATGTGTATGGCATATGCATATGCATGAGCCTAAACATTTGCATGTGATGGGTGTTCTATAGGAGTGTCATGAGTGTATGTCTGAGCACACTGCGAGAATATGAACGAGCAAGTTGTGAGCATGTCTGCATACTTGTACATTATGTGTGCACGCATGTAGTATTCATGTATGTGTATACATGTGTTTGTCTGTGGTCGTGTGTGTTGTGTGTTTTTGTATGTGGCCCTGTGTGCGTGTGTGATCTTGCATGAACACATGTGGGTATATGATCCTGCATGTGTGGTCGTATGTATGCATGTAGTTGTGAGTATGTAATCATGTGTGGGCATATGGTCATGTGTGTGGGTTTATGACCATGTGTGTGGTCATCTGTGAGGTGGTGAGTACATGCATATGCATGCATGTTTGTACGTTTCCACTGTGTGTACGAGTGCCTTAGAGTGGGCAGGCCAAAGGGCAGAAGGCAGCTTCTCCTGGCTCGTGGCTCTGGGAGCTGCTGGCCGCTCATGCGACTGCTGTGGTCACAGAGCCAGGGGCCAGCTCAGCGGTGACCACTTAGCGGTGACCATCTCTGAACTCACCCCTCAGCTATGCCCCAGGACAATGGGGTCTTTTCTGCCTTCGATGAGCACGCTGGACACACGGGACCGGGTCATAGTCTTGTGGCCTGCGGGAACTGCCCCCTGGCAGTCCCAAGTCACAGTCATCCTCTTGGCTATGACTGGCCTTGAGCCAGGGTGGCAGAAGAGAAAGAGGTTCCGCTGCTGTCTGCCTGGAAGGCTTCCTGGAGGAGATGCCAGGGCTGCCTTCCAGTTGAAGACACACCCAACCTAGGTCCCTGCTCTGGCACTGACCTGGTGGGTCAACAGTGTGCCAATGCCTAGTGCTGGGAGGGCAGCGAGGGGAAAGTGTCCAGGGTCCCGAGGTGTTGAGTCTGGGAGATGGGTCCCCAGTCTGGAGACGAGGAACACTCATCAGAGATCTCGGTTCTTTTCCTGGCTATGTCCCCTCCTATTCACAGACACACACACCCTTAATGGAAAAAGGGCCAGCCTTATTTTGGGGTTGGCACACAGAGCCCCAAACGCAGAGTAAAGTAACTCAAATGACTGAGAATGGATAAGCTGCATATGGGAGCAGGGGAAGGCTCCCCCATTAAGACTCAAGCAGGCTTCTTGGAGGAGGGATCCTGGAACTGAGCTAAAAACCATGTTGGATTCTGGGTCTGGAGAGATTTCTGGCCAAGGCTCAAAGTGTGTGTAGGTGGGTTTGAAGGTGCAGAAGAGCTTCTGGGGTCCCCATCTTGTGCTTATCCCCAAAAACTGGCCCAAAAGAGAGCTCTCACCCTCGAGGTGGCCCCGATGCCCAAGGCAGGGAAAGGCACAAGTGCCCAAGGCAGGGAAAGGCACAAGTGTCTCTATCCGGGGTCCCAACCCTTTCCTTTGCAGCCTCCGCCTGAGTTCTCAGCACCGGAGCAGGAGGCGCTGGTCGTGGACAGCTGTTGTGCGCAGCTGCTGGGGGCTCTGGGGGTTGCTGCGGATTTGATTCGAATCAGGCCCCAAAATAGCCCCGGGAGCAGGAAGCGGGGCCTCCCCCAGCCCCTCCAAGACACTCCATCCGGGGGCTGCATTGACACCTTGGAAGCTCTGCCTCCTCCCGCTTTCCCTGCTTGGGAGACCCTAGCTTGGTTTTTGATATCCGGGGCGCTTAGCCCTTCTGCTCCCTGCGCCTCCCCTTCTCTAGGAAGCCTGCCGGCCCCGTCCTGTACTCTCGGGGCTGGGGGTGGGTGCAGAGGGCACACAAAGCGGGGTGCGCGGCCTTTGATGAGTAATCGCCCTTCCCTGGAGCCACGATTCCACTGGGCCGCCGCAGCCCCCCACCCCCGCCCGGTTGGGGCTCCTCAAATAAGACTCGTTTTTGTTCCGAGGACACAATGCGAGAAAATGTCACCCAGGGGGCGTGCCCCTTGGCCCGGCCCTGACAACCGGCCTCTTAATCACCAGCCCCCTTCCTCCCTGTTTCCCTCCCTGGCAGCTGGCCCAAGGCGGAGGGGGTGCTTAGGGATGGGGGACGGGGCGACCACCTTCTTGGTCTGAGCCTCCTCCCCGCTCCCCTTCTCCCTGGCTTTCTTCTCTCCAGGGCCCCCAATTCAGAGTTCACTCCTAGCCCTTGGCATCATTGGAAGCGCTTGGAGATTGGCCTAGGACACAGGCCCAGGACTTGGGCAAACATTAGCAAGAAAGTAAAAGAGAAAAAGGGGAGAAGAGAGATAGTCTGGCCAGGCCAGAGGCTTCCCCAGGGATCACGTTCTGGGCAGAGGCCTCGTGACAGGCCCTGGGAGTAATTGCCAAGTGGAGGTGCATGGGGCACACACCCTAGAAGCTGCCACAGAACCAGCTCTGGGTTCAATCCTGGCTCTGATCCCCTCCCTCACACCACATACATCCCACACACACACAAGAAGTTTTCTTACTTGTTTTAGTTTGAGACTACACTCTAAGGCAGGGGTCTCAAACTCAATTTACCTGGGGGCCGCAGGAGGCAAAGTTGGGGTGAGGCAGAGCCGCATAAGGGATTTCGCTTACCAAATATTCGCAATAAAAAATTGCATTAGGACCCGGAGAGATAGCACAGCGGCGTTTGCCTTGCAAGCAGCCGATCCAGGACCAAAGGTAGTTGGTTCGAATCCCGGTGTCCCATATGGTCCCCCCGTGCCTGCCAGGAGATATTTCTGAGCAGACAGCCAGGAGTAACCCCTGAGCACCGCCGGGTGTGGCCCAAAAACAAAAACAAAAACAAAATCGCATTAGTAAAAAAAAAAAAAAAAATCACAAAAAATCACATTAAATATTTGCATACCCCGAACGGAACTGGTCGGGGTATGTGTATGTTTAATGCGATTTTTTTTTTCTTACTAACGCGATTTTTATTGCGATTATTTCGTAAACGAATAATTGCGAATACTGTGATATTTGAAGGCCGGCCCCGGGCCACAAAATGTTGGACAGAGGGCCGCAAACGGCCCGCAGGCTGCGAGTTTGAGACCCCTGCTAAGGTATTCAGGGGTCCTGGAGGTGCTTAGGAACTTGTGATATGGTATAAAACCAGGGCCTTGGGTGCAAAACAATACTCGCCTGTACTTTCTCTCTCCTGCCCTCGTAATGAAAAGATTTTTTTTTTTGTTTTTTTTGTTTTTTGTTTTGGTGGGGGTCACACCCAGCGGTGCTCAGGGGTTACTCCTGGCTATCTGCTCAGAAATAGCTCCTAGCAGGCACGGGGGTCCATATATGGGTTGCTGGGATTCGAACCAACCACTTTAGGTCCTGGGTCAGCTACTTGCAAGGCAAACGCTGCTGTGCTATCTCTCCAGCCCCAAGATTTTTTTTTTGTTAAGGAAAATAAAGTAAGGGCTGAAGAGATAGCACAGCCTACAGCTGTAGGGCATTTGCCTTGCACACAGCTGACCCAGGATGGATAGTGGTTCGAATCCCAGCATCCCATGTGGTCACCCAAGCCTTCCAGGAGCAATTTTTGAGCTCTGCTTCTTCTGAGCGCTGCTAGGTGTGACTCAAAAACCCTAAATAAATAAATAAATAAATAAATAAATAAATAAATAAATAAAGTAAGTAAGTAAGTAAGTAAGTAAGTAAGAAAGTGACTTGGCACAGGAAGGGACAATATTCCTCCATCAGACCCACCCCCTGTGCTTATAAATTATAAAGGCTCAGAGTCTCTAAAAAGTTCCTTGGCCCCTTCCAGTCAAACGACAGTCTCAAACTTTTAAGGCAGAAATTCTGGGGTTTCCTCTCAAACCCTGGCCAATCTAGACAAACTTGCACTGACCGGTGCCTGCTTCCTCCACCTGACACTGTTCCTCTTTTGTCCCCTCAGCCCAGGCTGGGGTCCTGGGTCCTCCCCAGGGAGCTTTTTTCACCCAATATTTAATGAAAATCAGACCCTGGAACTCCCTGGCTTAACAGCCTCTCCACACTTTATCTCCTGGCTTCAAGATAGAAACTGATTCTTCTGCAAACAAAAGCAAATGGTGGAGAAGTGGCATGAGTGATGTTTGAGCCAAGGAGAGGATTTTGAAGGGCTTCAGCATTGCACGTAACAACTTGAGGTTCAATCCCTGAAATTGCATGGCCCCTGTGCCTCTGAGCACTTAGCTGGAGGTAGCCCCTGAGCACAGCTTGGTGTGGCCCAAAGACAAAAGAGCAGAGCAATGTTTATAGGTTTTCACTGTTTGGAGAGGAAAGACCTCCCCCCTACAAGAGCCCCAAGCACTGATGATGGCATCACTAACTGATTAACTATGTGTATACAATAATAATAATTACCCAAAAATAATTATTATTATAAAAATATACCCAGAGTTTTTATCTGGGTCCACAAGGCTCCAGCTGGCCTAACACCCAACAGGGTCTCCACTTTATCTCCAATCCCTGTTGTCTGGCCTTTGTCCCAGGGAATGCTGCAGAGGAAGAGGGAAGAGTCCAAGCCAGGGAGATTTCTTCCCAGGCCATTCATATTGTTATTCATTCATTCAAACTCATGTATGAATCCCAGTCACACACCCAGCATTGATTAGCTCTGGAGATATAGCACTCAATAGGGGCTCAGAGTCCAGTGAACGAGGCCTCCCAGGGAGAGATCAATAGGGAGTGTGATGGCAGCTGGGCCTGGGAGGCTGGGGAAGGACCTTGCAGGCTGGAGCTCAGTTTTCAGGAGTCTTAGTTCACCTTGCAGACTCTAGGCTCAGTGGCCTGCTGGACTGTAGGCACAGTGTCAGCAAAAGCAAGCACCTCAAAAGAGAAGAGCTGGGCCCGGAGATAGCACAGTGGCGTTTGCCTTGCAAGCAGCCGATCCAGGACCAAAGGTGGTTGGTTCGAATCCCAGTGTCCCATATGGTCCCCCGTACCTGCCAGGAGCTATTTCTGAGCAGACAGCCAGGAGTAACCCCTGAGCACCGCCGGGTGTGCCCCCCCCAGAAAAAAAAAAAAAGAGAGAAGAGCTGCTTCAGAGAGGGACTGATCTAGTCCTGCCCTGCTGAAACTCCAGCATCTCACATCCACACCCCACAATCAGAGCTATGCCAAGGCCTCAACTTCACTGCTTCATGATTAATCTCTGCAGACACCAAACTGATAACCACTCCAGGTATGACAATTTGGGGGGCTGAGAACTCTGGGATCTTCTCAGAATGGGGTGAACAGCACCCCCACCCCACTCCCATACTTCCAGAAGCCCCAGCAGACACACCCACATCCCACAGCTGCTGTCCCCAAATCCTTGCTCATTGGCCCAGCTCCACAAATTCTGAAATTCTGATTGATACCCCAGTAGGCACACCAGTTAGATATGAATGCAGCATAGAAGCCACTTAAGCTCGACAAACAAAATTGATAACAGAATATTCAACCATCAATAAACAGCTTAGTAAACCTTCAGACAATGACTTAATGACCCATTGTGAGATATAACAGTTTTCACCAATTTTCTTTTACTGGAGTGGTATTTTTTTGTTTTTGTTTTTGTTTTGGTGGGGCACACCCAGTGATGCTCAGGGGTCAGGGGTTACTCCTGGCTCTGAGCTCAGAAATTGCTCCTGGCTTGGGGGACCATATAGGACACCAGGGGATTGAACCATAGTACGTCCTAGGTCAGCCGCATGCAAAGCAAATGCCCTACTGCTGCGCCACTGCTCCAGTCCCATTTTTTTGATAATCCCGTTTGATAATTCCAAGGGGGGGCAGGTTTGGGGGTGAGAGAGAAACTGGGAAAATGATCAGAAACAACTGTTTTATGAACAAATTTGTAAATCTCAGTGTTTGAGTCAGCCATAAAATTACAAAAAAAAAAAAAAGTAAGAATGAAAGAAATGGGCTGGGACAGCTGAGTAGAGGCGTGTGCGGGGCCATGAACTTGGATGTGGAAGCCAGGGCTAGGCCCTGAATAGACTCAGGAGTCTCGTCAGAAGTTGGGCTGTGTCTTTAGGCACAGGGCCACAGCCAAGACTTGAAAGCAGGGATATATACATAATGCGATTTGTGTTTTAGAAAGAGCTTTCTGGCAACAGCAGAGATGGATGATAGATTAGAGAGAGGACAGCTTGTTCCGGAAAGAAGTCACGCAGCCCCCGAGTGGGGCAAGTCGGGCCAGACAGAGGAGCAGTGGGCACAGCATGGACCATGATGAGAAGGGATACCCAGGAAGGGCACTACCTTCTGAGAAGGACCTCCCTGGGGGACCCTCCTGAAGTAACATGAAGGGTTCAGCTGGGTGGAAGTTCAGAGGCCTAGGAGGGGGTTAGCAGATGGGGGTGCTGAAAGCCCCATGTTGTTGGAGAGTGAAACCGAAAGGCGGTGGAGAAGAAATCCACATTCGTGGTTTTGGACTCAGGGAACCCGGGATTCTATCTCTCAGGTTACTGTGGGGGAAAGTTCTGGGCTGTACTGAGATGGAAGCCAGTGAGGGCCAAGGGAGGGGAGGGTGGGTGTACCCTTAGGGATCCTCACTTTGAACTGGGAATCATTGGGCCAAAGAGAAAATGTTCACATCTTACAGATGGGGAAATGGAGACTCCAATGGGAAGTTTAGCCTAGCCACATCTGCCCCCCAAGTTATAGGGGGGCAGCTATAGAGTACACAAACGAACTGTTGTTTGGTTTCTTCACCATCTGCCTATTTTCACAGCACCTGCACCCCTCTCCCCATCACTCTCACGAGTGTCTCTTCAGCAGGAACCTGAAGGGACTTAAAAGAGAGGCTTCTCAGACCCCAGACCTGTGCACACACTAACTGCCCCGAGATCGCCACCCACCCAGCACTCGGGGATGCTGACTCCGCCTAGTGGTCACATGGAGCACTACGCTTGTCCCAAGTTGACTTGGTGTCTAGGTCCCTAGGGGGACCTAGGAGGTAGAGGGGGCCTGAGCTCGTTTGGAAAACCCCCAAATGTGCCCTGCCTCAGTTTACCATTCCCCACCTTCCCGAAACCCACTAGGAGCCATTTTTTGTTACCAGAACTGAAAGCTGGCCCTTCCAAGATGGGGCATGTGCAGCCAGAGAGATAGTACAACAGGTAAGTCATTTGCCTTGTTTTGTGGCTGACCTGGATTTGATCCTTAGCAGCCCAAATGGTCCCCCCAAGGACAGTTCAGGAAAGAGTGACTCCTGAGCACCGCCATACATGGGTCCTTCCCCACACACACACACACACACACACACAACAAAAAGGATGGGTGTTGTTTCCAGGCAAGATCCCTGGGGCAGGGCCAGAGAGATAGCACTTGCCTTGCAAGCAGCCGATCCAGGACGGATGGTGGTTTGAATCCCAGGATCTCATATGGTCCCCAGAGCCTGCCAGGAACGATTTCTGAGCACAGAACCATGAATAACCCCTGAGCACCACTGGGTGTGGCTCAAAGACTGGGTGTGCCCCCCATAAAAAAGATCCCTGGGGCTTATGATGTGGGTAGAATCCATATGCTGCTATCCTGAGACTTCAGACCAAGCTCCTGGAGGGCAAGAAGCCCTACATCAGTGCTGGGCCTCATATGTCTGCTGGAAGCAAAGCTGTCCTGGGTCAGCAAGAGCCCCTCCCTCCATCCACGTTTCTTGTTTCAGTTCCTCAGAAAGTTCTCTGTAAAATAACACCAACGGGGTTCTCCTTATGACCACTTCCCAGGGGGCACCCAACTTCCTGCTGGGGTCTCGCCCAGCTGTTCCCACCCCCATCCCACATACATGTGACACACCATGGCATGTCCTGGAAGGGCACTAGGGAGTCAGAATTCTCCTTCCTGAGCTCTGGGCTGTGCCAGTGTGTCTTTCAGAAGTTGAAGGGTTCAGTCAGCTGATTCAACCATCCCTGGCTCAGACAGATGGGTGCTGTGATGAGGGGACCCTGACTTCACTTCCTCACTGATCCATGTGACAGGTGAGGGGCACGTGGCATCCAATTAAGAGGAAATATTTTCAGGGGCCAGAGAGAGTTTGTGCAAAGGCGTTTGCTTTGCACATGACCAACCAGGGTTCAATTCTCAGCATTCCATATGGTCCCCTGAGTCCTGCCAGGAGTAACCCCTGACTACAGAAAGAATAAGCTCTGCACACTGCCAGTGAACACTTTCCAAAAAAAAAAAGAAAAAAGAAAAGGAAGTGTTTTCATCATTTCTTGCTGTGATTGTATGGGGGTGGGATAGGACTTTGACTCAAGAAGAAAAGGGTCCTGAGTCAGAGACATGACAGCAGGAAAGGTGCTGACCTCGCATGTGGCTGACACAGGTTCCATTTTTTTTTTTGTTTTTGGGCCACACCCAGCATTGCTCAATGGTTACTCCTGGCTGTCTGCTCAGAAATAGCTCCTGGCAGGCACGGGGGGACCATATGGGACACCGGGATTCGAACCAACCACCTTTGGTCCTGGATCGGCTGCTTGCAAGGCAAACGCCGCTGTGCTATCTCTCCGATCCCTATCCCCCATCTTCTTATATTTGAGTAACACCCCATGGTAGTTGGGGACATGCTCCCAGTGTATCCTGAGATACACTTCCTGAGGGGGGGAAGTAATAGTACAGCAGGCAGAGTGTTTCCTTTGCATGTGTCCAACCCACATTTGATCCTCAGCATCCCACATGGTTCCCCCAGCCTTCCACGAAGTGATTCCTTAGTGCAGAGCCAGAAGTAATCCCTGAGCACTGCTGGGTGTGGCCCAAAAACAAAACAACCAAAATAAGAAGATCTGGTGGTCGAGGCAATAGTAAAGCGAGTAGGGCCCTTGCCTTGCATGCAGCCAACCTCACATCCCATATAGTTCCCTAAGTACCATCAGGAGTGATCCTTGAGCTAAGAGCCAGGAGTAAGTCCTAAGCACTGCCAAAAGTAGGACCCTCCAGGGGCCGGAGAGATAGCACAATGGTAGGGCGTTTGCCTTGCATGTGGAGTCCCAGCATCCTATATGGTCCTCCAGCCTGCCAAGGGTGATTTCTGAGTGTAGAGCAGGAGTAACCCCTGGGGCACCTCTGGGTGTGGCCCCCAAAACCAATCAATAAATAAGAAGTGGGACGCTCCAAAAACAAAACAAAACAAAAAGATGGAAGCCAGAGAGATATAATCCAAGAGCAAATCTCAACTCCCTGGGTCACCTCTGGACTCTTCTCCCTCCACTCACCATCCACCACCCAGGAGACCTGGGCCCACTAGTGGTCCTGCCCCTGCACTGGTATCCACCCTGCTCCTATTTGCAGCCATCAGCCATCGCTCACCCGCCTGTGCCGAGATCCCTGGCCTTGGCTGAGCCCACGATCTACAGCCAACATCCAGGATCCGGTACCTCCCAAGGATGGGGGGCCCTGCTTTCCCACACATCCTCCAGCCCTCCTCAATTCTCTTACCCCCTTGCCCAACTGATTGCTGACACAGATTTTCGGCATCTTCACTTCCTAGCCTAGTGTGCTCCTCCCCCTCACAAAGGTACTTAATGACGGGAAAAGTCTCACAAGGGAACCCGACCCGTGGGAGAAAGGCAGGATCTAAACCAGCCCCTTCGGGCCCAGCCTCACTCTGTCTCTAATCATTCCTGAAAGTGGCTGGTAGAGGTGATTCTTTTTCTTTTTTCTTTTTTCTTTCTTTTTTTTTTTTTTTTGCTTTTGCTTTTGCATGCTTTTCTCTTTCCCTATAACTCACAGTAAGACAGTTCCCATTTTATCCTTCAGACCATGCAAAGAAGAGAAAAAAGCTACCTTCTCAATCAGTGTCTGTGCCCTGGAAGAATATGCATCTTTTTCCAGCTGCCTTTCATGATCTTTATCTTCCGGAATCATTAGCAGCAACTCTGGAGGACAATGTTCGTCCTGTGTTTTTTGCCTTTCTTGCTTTTTATTTTCCCTTTATGCCTACTTTCATTTCATTATTTATTTGGGGATTTGGTGGGTTGTAGGAGAAATAATACCGGTGAGGGTGGGGCTGGAGTAATAGCTTAGCAGTAGGGTGTTTGCCATGTTGCCTCGATCTGGGAAGAGACCCGGGTTCCATCCCAGCATCCCATATAAGGAAGGAATTTGCCTTGCACACAGCTGACGTGTCTCTCCCCTGTACCCTTGAGCATAGAGCCAGGAATGATCCCTGAACATAGAGTCCAGAGAAGTAGGTCCAAGCACTGCCAGGTGTGGCCCCCAAACTAAATAAATAAAATCGGGGGTTGGGGATGTTTGATTCATACCTGATGTTGTTCCTGGCAGTGCTGGAGGGACCATTTGCAGTTCCAGAAATAGAACTGGGTTTAGGCTGTAGGCAAGGCAAGTACATTAACTTTTGCACTATTTCTCCAACCCGGCCCTTTCCCTTTCTTTTTCCTTTTGTTTTTATTTTAATAAAAGCCATCATATGCTATGGTAATGTGACAGTATAAGATAATATCTTTATAATATAAAAGGTATAACAAAAGTCATATTTTTCAAATATATATAAGTGCATGCCTAAAGAATCCAAAGAGGAAGGTCAGAGAGATACTACAACCGGTAAGTTACTCACTTTGTTTTTTTTTTTGTTTTTGTTTTTGTTTTTTCTGGGGTTTTTTTTTTTTTTTTTTTTTTGGTTTTTGGGACACACCCGGCAGTGCTCAGGGGTTACTCCTGGCTGTCTGCTCAGAAATAGCTCCTGGCAGGCACAGGGGACCATATGGGACACCGGGATTCGAACGAACCACCTTTGGTCCTGGATCGGCTGCTTGCAAGGCAAACACCGCTGTGCTATCTCTCCGGGCCCAAGTTACTCATTTTGAATGCAACCTACCCAGCTTCAATCTCCGGCATCCCAGATGGTCTCCTGAGCACCACCAAAAGTCATCCATGAGTAAAGAGCAGGAGTAAGCCCTGTGTGCCATCAGGTATGGTCCCAAACAAACTAACCAAAAACTAAAGAGTTCAAAAAGTGCCAGGAAATAGGGTACTTGGCTTGCACACATTCAACCCAATTTTAATCCCTGGCACCACATATGGTCTCTAAGCATATCCAGGAATAACCTTTGAGTACTGCTGTATAAAGCCCCAAAAGCAAAACAACAACAACAACAACAAAATTACTGAGGCTGGAGAGAGAATGCAGTGAGTAAGGCACTTTTCTTGCATAAGATTAACCCTAGTTGGTTTCCTGGAACTTCATAGGGTCCAGCAAGACTGGCAAGAGTAATTCCTGAGATCAGAGCCAGGAGTAGGGCCTGAGCAACGCTAGGTGTGCCCCCCACCAAAATAAGAAAAAAGAATTAGGGGCTGGAGCAGTGGCACAAGCAATAGGGTGCCTGCCTTGCAAGTGCTAACCTAGGACGGACTGCGATTTGATCCCCCATCATCCCATATGTTCCCCCAAGCCAGGAGTGATTTCTGAGTGCATAGCCAGGAGTAACCCCTGAGCGTCACCAAGTGTAGCCCAAAAAGCGAAAAAAAGAAAAGAAAAAATATTTTGTTTGCTTTTTTTCTTTCTTTCTTTTTCTTTTTTTTAAATTAGTATCTTTATTTAAACACCTTGATTACAAACATGATTGTGGTTGGGTTTCAGTCATGTAAAGACCATCCCCCTTCACCAATGCAACATTTTCATCACCAATGTCTTAAAAGGAAAAAATAATTAAAAAAAAAAACTCAAGTCCAGAAAAAGTAGATGCTTTGCATTCAGGAGACCTGAATTTGATTCCCAGGACCAAGCATTTCTGGGAGGACCCCCAGCCCCAGAAGTACACACCCCACAAAAATTTTTCAGAGTTCCAGAAGGTTTATAAAAAAAAATTCCCTAAGTCCCTGCCCTCATCCCAATTCCTGTTTCCCAGAGACCAATACTTTCTATCTTTATAAAATCTATTTCTTTTGGTATTTCCTTCTAAATCTCATGCTCATGCAAAGATTTCCTGATATTTCAACTGTACGTATTACTTTGAATTTTCCCGTCATGGAAGCTGAAGACTGAGGTTATGCACACATACACCATCCTCCCGCCTTCCCAGTCCAACCATTAGCTCATATTCTGGGAGCTCTTTAAATTCTTACATGATTAGGACTGAAAATTTCTTCCCAGCTGAGCCCTGTAGCTACTACAGATACTATTTCCTGTCTTGAATAACTTTATTTTTCATTGGAATTAAACATGCCTCTCTTTGTTAAAATTATTGTTTAGGGGGTCTGAGAAGATAGTGGGAAGGGCTAGAGCACATTCTTTGCAGGCTGAAACCTTGGAACTCTTCTCTGGTACTGCATGAACTCAAGAACACTGAGCCAGAAGTAACTTAACCTCTACAGTCAGGTCTGATCACAGAGAAAAGCCTAACTTAGATCTGGGGATGCGGTTCAGCAGGAGAGAGCTTACTTGCAAGTGTGAAGCCCTGAGTTTGATCCCTGGAATCATGAAGCAGAGGGAGGAAATGGCTTCTTTTTCTAAGTACTTATTGCTAAGTCATTCCCACTCTCTGACATAAAGAAAACTCTTTTTCTTTTGGAACTGGAGCAATAGCATAGCAGTAAGGTGTTTGCCTTGCACGCAGACAACTCGAGACAGACTTGGGTTTGATCCCTGGCATCCTATATGGTCCCCCGATCCTGCCAGGAGCAATTTCTGAGCAGAGCCAGGAGTAACCCCTGAACACCTTCAGATGTGACCCAAAAACAAAACAAAACAAACAAACAAAAAGGAAAGAAAACTCATGTTTTGTTTGTTTGTGGGCTACGCCTGGGAATACTCAATGCTCCATGCAGAGCTGGAATCTAATAAGGTCTTCTTCATGCAACACATGTGCTTCAGCCCTTTGAGACATCTCCTGGCCCCCTCAAGTAATTTATTTTTCTTTTCTTCCCAACATCAGAATCCCACCTGGCCTGCAGCTTTTCTAGGTGATGTAACTCACTTCACATCATTCCAGAGAATTGTTCTGTCTCTCAGGGCTTTATTTTTATTTTGTTTTATTTTTTGGTTTTTGTTTTTGGGTCACACCCAGCCGCATTCAGAGACTGCTCCTGACTCTGCATTCAGAAATTGCTCCGCTGGCAGGCTCAGGGGACCATATGAAATGCTGGGATTACGAAACCACCATCCGTCTGGGTCAGCTACATGCAAAGCAAACACCCTAACTGCTGTCCTATCTCTCCAGCCCCCTCTCAGGGCTTTTAAACATTTTTCTATTGTCTAAGGTAACTTATCCTTAAGTAGCTTCCTGAGAAATGGGACAGTAATACTTTTGAAACTACATTCTCTTGGTTTTAGCTTTTCATTGCTCCATTGATAAACTGCATATAGAATACTAGGTTACCAACCAGTTTCCTTGAGAAGCATGACTTCATTATATTTTAAATTCCACTGGGACTTGACAAGATTTTCAGGACATTGGAGGCTGGGGAAATAATGTAGCAGGTAAGGGCAAATGCCTTGCACAAGGCCTGACCAGAATTTGATCCCCGGCATCTCATGTGGTCTCATGATCTCTACCAGGTGTTATCCATGAGCCCAGAGTCAAGAGTAAGCCTGAGCACTGCCGTGGATTTACTTTCCCCAAAACAAAGATTTCCAGGTCATCCTGATATCCTGACTTCAGCTTTTATTTTTTCTTCTCTAAGTATTTAGCATCTTCTTTTGTTCTCATAGTTCTGGTTTTTCTTTTGTTTTGTTTTGGAGTCACACCTGGCAGTGTTCAGAGCTTATTCTTGGCCCTGCACTCAGGAATCAGTCCTTCAGTCCTGGTAGGACTGGGAGACCAGAAATTGCACCCAAGTAGGCTGTGTGCAAAGCTAGCACTCTACCTACTGTACTATCTCTCTAGCCATTGTCCTCATGGTTCTGAAAGTTCAGGCTTGCTCTCAATATTTTTATCCATAACTTTTTTTTTTGGTTTTTGGGCCACACCCAGCGATGCTCAGGGGTTACTCCTGGCTGTCTGCTCAGAAATAGCTCCTGGCAGGCACTGGGGGACCATATGGGACACTGGGATTCGAACCCAACCACCTTTGGTCCTGGATTGGCTGCTTGCAAGGCAAACGCCAGCTGTGCTATTCTCTCCGGGCCCCTTTTATCCATAACTTACGTTGGTGAAATCTTTTAGTTTGAAACACAATACGTCAGTGCATTGATTCATTATTCAATCCCCTTCCTCTGCTTTCTGTTATTTTCTTAAATCCTAATTAGTAGAAAATCAGGTCTGAATTGAGTCTATGTTCTTCTATTATCCTTCTTTTATCTTTGGCTCTCTTTATTTTCTTCCTTTGATTTATTTTTTTATTTATTTTATTATTTTTATTTATTATTATTATTTATTTTGGGGGGTTACAACTGACAATCCTCAGAGGGGGGGGGAATTACTCCTGGCTCTGCACTTAGGACTACACTTCCTGGCAGGCTTGGGGAAGTATAGTGGGGATATTCAGGGAACCAAACCCGGATCAGCTATATGCAAGGCAAATGCCTATCCCCGCTGTACTATTGCTCACGCTCCGTGGTTCTCTATCTCTTTCTCTCTCTGTCTCTCTCTCTCTGTCTCTCTGGTTTTGGACTATATGGGATGCTGGGGATCAAACCCAGGTCAGCGAGGGACCAGAGTGGTGGTGCAGGGCGTAAGGTGTCTGCCTTGCGCACGCCAGCCTAGAACGGACCATGGTTTAATTCTCCTGCATCCCATGTGGTTCCTCAAGCCAGGAGCGATTTCTGAACACATAGCCAGGAGTAACCCCTGAGCATCACCGAGTGTGGCCCAAAAGCAAAAACAAGACAAAACAAAACAAAAAAAAACCCCAGGTCATTGATATGCAAGACAAACACCTTACCATTGTGCTATCACTCCAGCCCCTCTCTTTGTATTTTAATCTCCCAGGGCCTCTATTGAATTTACTTTATTTTGTTGGTTTTTGGGCCTCAGGCAGCTGTGCTCAGGATCTATCCTTGTACTCAGGAGTGACCCTTGGTGGTGCTGAGATCAACCCTGAGGTCATTGGGCATGCAGGCAAACCTTACCCTCCTGTGCTTTCTCTCTCAACACTTAATTTTTTTCTTCTAAAATTTATTTCAGAGGCTGAAGTGATAGTACAGTGGTAGGGCATTTGCCTTGGAAGCAATCAACTTGGGTTTGATCTCCGGCATCCTGTATGGTCCCCCGAGTCTGCAGGAGTGATTTTTGAGCGCAGAGACCGGAGGTAACCTCTGAGTGTGCGCTGGTTGTGGCCAAAAAACCAAATAATAAATAAATAAATAAATAAATAAATAAAATACAGGGGCTGGAAGAGATAGCATGGAGGGTAAGGTGTTTGCCTTGCATGCAAGGAAGAACAGTGGCTCTAATCCCAGCATCCCATATGGTCCTCCAAGTCTGCCAGGAAGCGATTTCTGAGCATAGAGCCAGGAGGAACCCCTGAGCATCACTTGGGGTGTGACCCCAAAATAATATATATAATAATAATAATAATAAAAATATGGGGCCAGAGCGATAGCACAGTGGTAGGGCGTTTCCCTTGCACACGACTGATCCAGAGCGGACCACGTTTGAATCCTCCGGCGTCTCATATGGTCCCCCAAGCCAGGACCAATTTCTGAGCACATAGCCAGGAGTAACCCCTGAGCATCACAGGGTGTGACCCAAACACACACATTTCATGCTAGTGGGAGGAGACTGTAAAAATAATATAGGAGTTAAGTCATTTGCCTTGAATACATTTCACTTGGCACTATCATGACTCCTGAGCACAGAGCCAGGAATAACCCCCTGAACATTACTAGAATGGTACACCATCCTTGTCAAAACTTGTTTTTTTTGGGGGGGGGGGGGTTTGGTTCGGGGCCCAGGGGTTACTCCTGACTGTCTGCTCAGAAATAGCTCCCGGCAGGCATGGGGGACCATATGGGACACCGGGATTCG
This sequence comes from Suncus etruscus, assembly GCF_024139225.1. Taxonomy (NCBI): domain Eukaryota; kingdom Metazoa; phylum Chordata; class Mammalia; order Eulipotyphla; family Soricidae; genus Suncus; species Suncus etruscus. Next base: position 183,746,724 of record NC_064848.1, read on the forward strand.
AACCAACCACCTTTGGTCCTGGATCGGCTGCTTGCAAGGCAAACACCGCTGTGCTATCTCTCCAGGCCCCCTTGTCTAAACTTTTATCTCTTACTGAGAGATGGGCTCATTGATGGAATGCTTGCCTTATTTTGTATACATGAGGTCGGGGTTTTGATCCATTATTATTGGATTTCATTTGGTTTTTTAATCTTTTTCTTTTTTTTTTTTTTTTTGGTTTTTGGTCACACCTGGTGGTACTCAGGACTCTGCACTCAGAAATCACTCCTGGCAGGTAGGGGAGTACCATATGGGATGCCAGGATTCGAACCACCATCGAGTCCTGGATCGCTGCATGTAAGGCATAAACCCTACCAGCTCTTCTATCTCTCCAGCCACTTAAATCTAATTTTTAAAAATTTAAAACATACCTCAAATATATTTAATCTCCTTGTAGGGTTTGTTGTTTTTTACTTGGGGGCCATACCCAGGAGTATTCAGGGCTTACTCCTGGCTCTATGCTACAGGGAATCAGTCAAGTGCAAGGCAAGTGTCTTTTTTTTGTTTGTTTGTTTGTTTTTTGGGTCCACACCCGGCAAGCGCTCAGGGGTTACTCCTGGCTCTACACTTAGTCATCGCTGCTGGAAAGGGGCTTGGTTGCCTGCCAGGGGCGATTTCTGAGCGTAGAGGCCAAGAGTGACCCCTGAGCGCTGCCGGTGTGGACCCCCCCCCCAAAAAAAAAGAAAAGAAATCGCTCCTGGGCAGGCTCTGGGGAACATATGGGATGCCGGGGGATTCGAACCACCGTCCTTCTGCATGGAAGGCAAATGCCTAACCTCCATGCTATCTCTCTGGGGGGCCCCACAGTGTTTTTCTACACCATAGATTAGTACTGTCATCTGTCTTTTCTCATGTACATGCAACCAAAATGGTTTCTTTCTTTTCCTTTCACTCAGATTAAATCTTTGCCATTCCTCGTGTACTGTACTGTACTGGGTACTGTGTGCATCTGTAACTTTTCTCATTTGCTGAATCATGTCCCATCATATGCTGCTCCTCATTCTGAAATTGTTAGGAAGAATAGATACAAACCTTTGCACACAATTTTTTGAGGGACATCAGCATTTCATTCCCTTGGAAATGAAGCTGTTGAATTTTCAGTTAAATATATGATTCAAAATATATATGATTCACTGTATAAGAAACTGCCAAAGGCCAGAGAGATGGCACAGTGGGCAGATACTTGCTTTGGATGTAGCCAACCCATTTTCAGTCCCTGACATCCCATATGGTTCTCTGAGCCCCAGGAAGTGCTCCTTAGGCACAAAGCGAAGAGCAACACCAAATGTGGCCCAACCTGAACGATCTCTCTAGTCCCTGAGTGAGCATTATTTGTCTTTTCAATCACAGTCATTTTAGTCGATATGCAATTGTCTCTTATCGTGGTCTTAATCTGGATTTTTTGAGGATTAATGCATATATGATAAAGAGCATCTTTTCATGTCTCAGTCATTCTTTCTGGTGCTGGGAATTGAACCCAGAGCCTCACACATACAAAGCCTCTAGTCTACATTGATAGCTGTATTCCTGGCCCCAATTTCCTCCATTCTTCAATGATGCATCTATTCAAATCCTTTGCCTACTTAAAAAAAATCACACTAACTTGGTTTTGTATTGGTGTTCTTTTTATTTTTATTTTTTGGTTTTTTGGGCCATACCCATTTGATGCTCAGAGGTTACTCCTGGCTAAGTGCTCAAAAATCGCCCCTGGCTTGGGGGGACCATATGGGACACTGGAGGACTGAACCATGGTCGTTCCTTGGCTAGTGCTTGCAAGGCAGACAGACACCTTACCTCTAGCAACACCTCACTGGCCCCTGGTATTCTTTTTATATGCTAGATGCAAGTTGTTAATCCTAGAAATATTTTGCAGAGTTGGGGATGTGTTTCAGTACTGATTGCATCTTGCATCTTACATCTTGCATGCATGAAAACTATTTTTAACCCCTGGCACCTACCTCCAGAAAAAAAAGTTACCAATATTTTTTTTTAGCAGTTTGTAACTTAAAGGCTTTTTCTTTCTTGTTTGACTCGTTATTTATTTGTTGTTGTTTTTGTTTTTTTTTGTTTTTGTTTTGTTTTTGGGTCACACCCGGCGGTGCTCAGGGGTTACTTCTGGCTCTAAGCTCAGAAATCGCTCCTGGCAGGCTCAGGGTACTATATGGGATGCCGGGATTCGAACCACCGTCCTTCTGCATGCAAGACAAACGCCTTACCTCCATGCTATCTCTTCAGCCCCATTATTTATTTGTTTTAAGGCCACACCCAGAATTCCTCAGGGATTACTCCTGGCCCCCATGTTCAGGATCACTCCTGCAATGCTAGGGGATCATATATGGTGCCAGAGATCTAATCCCGGGTCAGCTAAATGCAAGACAAGCACCCTTACCCCACTGTACTATCGTTCTGGTTCCTTACAAAAAAATTTTTTTTTCCTATTGTGCTTTGTACTTTTTGTATAAGAAGTCCTTACCGTAAGGATTTTTTCCTACATATTTTAGCTTCAGGGCTGGAGAGATGGCTCAAAAAGCTGGAGCACATGCTTGACATGTGGATGCCCTGGTTTACATTCCTCAGCAACCATGTTGGGCTTCTGAACACCAGGGTGTGGAGGGACACCCAAGTGTTCAAGACCAGGGACGCCTATCAAACATCAGGTGTGACTTAAAATCTAATGTTATGGAAATAGTGTTTGCCAGGGGTTGTATGGTGCTCATACACAAGCTCACCAAAGACTGTAGCATCTTGCTTATGGAACTCTCATGTCTTTTTAGTTGTGGATGCTCTCTCAGGGTATCAAACATTTTACACACCCAAGACTCCACAACTGCCAGAAAGTGATGGGTGGCATTTTGGTAATTGCAAATAGTGGAGCTGCCAGCACACTGGACGCATATGGTGGGACACCAGGGCTTCAATTTTAAAACACACTGACCACACGCTTGCCATCCCACACTCACGCTTCCAAACAAGGCTCTAAATCCATGCCCATTCCTCCAGGCCCAGTGTTTTGGTGTTTCCTATATACACAATAACACTGGCAGTTTTTCTTCTCATTTTCCTGTTCGCGTGCTTCATTTATTTTTCTTCTCTAATGAGGTCTATTGTCCTGGCTAAAACCTCCTCACGTGGAATAGAAGTGATGAGAAGTGGACATCTTTGCCTTGTTCTTGATTTTTATGGGGAAAACAACCCGTCTTTCCATATCCACTTATTTTGTTAAAAGCATCTTGTTCTCTGTTTCATGGATGGTAGTAGCTTACCATTTATCTGAGGTATCAATTAGAGGACTGATTGGTTTGTTTAGATTTTTCCATGTGTTTTGCTTGTTCTGATCTTGCCAAGCAATTCATTTGGGGTTCTTTTATTTTTCTTACTGAGTTATTTATTTTTTAATTTAATTTTTTCTCTTTCATGTTGTGGCTTTTCTCAAATGGACTTATGTCTCTTGTCTAATTATTCATATTTGAGTGGATACTGCAGACGGCTGGTTTATTCTCAAATTCCTTTCTTTTCCTGGGCATTTGGCTGTCCAGCTCGATATATATTTTTTTTTTCAATCTCTTTTGTGACTAGATGAGGTCATATAACAAGTTTTCACCAATAAAATGGAATGGAATTTATGTGTGCTGCTTCTGCCTTGTTTGCTTAAAAGAAAATTGCTGCCCTGGATTTCCTCTGTTTTCCCTTCCTGCCAGCTGGGACACAGATGGCCACGGTTAGCTGAAGACAATCTTTTCAGGGATGGCAGAGCAATGAATGAGAACTGGGTCTGTGAATGACCTGGGGAGCAAAGACAAGTTAACTTCTGTTTTCTCTGTGAAGTGGGGAGTGTGGATGTATGGGCTTACTCTCAGCTCTGTGCTCATGGGTTGCTCCGGGTAGTGCCAGGAACCCAACTAGGATCAGCTGCTTAAAAGGCGAGACCTTGGGGCCCGGAGAGATAGCACAGCGGCGTTTGCCTTGCAAGCAACCGATCCCAGGACCAAAGGTGGTTGGTTCGAATCCCGGTGTCCATATGGTCCCCCGTGCCTGCCAGGAGTTATTTCTGAGCAGGACAGCCAGGAGTAACCCCTGAGCAATGCCGGGTGTGGCCCAAAAACCAAAAAAAAAAAAAAAAAAAAGGCGAGAACCTTAACCATTGTACTATCTCTCCCGCCAGTCCCAAATCCTATTTCCTTAATTATTTGAGGGTCTTCTTGGGATAGCAACCTAGACATGGTTATCAAACACTCCCCACCTAAGAGAGGCACTGAGAAGCTTGGCTGTTCCATTCATGTTCCATTTAGCACTGAATCATTGTCTGAAGTGGATCAAAGATAGTGAGTGGCTCTCCAGATGTGGTCTGTGGAGCCCTGAGATCCTTCCAAGGGGTACTTGAAGACACAATTATTTTCCTGACAACAGTAAGTAATTATTTATCCATTTAAACCTGGTTTCTGTTTGTGCATTTTGAGTCACATCCACTGGTATTCAGGGAATATCCTGCAGTTCCACCAGGTGGCTCTGAGGTACACAGGTCAAATCTCGGGACTCCTTGTGCGTGAAATTTGTGCTCCAGCCCTTTGACTGTCTTTTCATTTTTTCCCCTGAACAAACAGCATAGTGTTCTAACAACTCCTTAGCCTGTGATTCCTCACAGAATAAAGAGCCCAAGATTTGCAAAACTGCAAAACAATGGCATTCTTCTTGCTCATCTTCTGTCTTTGGGCCATACTCAGAGGTGTTCAGTTACTTCTGACTCTGTGCTCAGGGAACTGCTGATGAGGCCTCAATGGACCTTAAAGATCTAACCTGAGTTGGTTCTGTGCAAGGCAAATGCCCTGGTTCTGCTATTTCACTGTCTCTGTGCTAATTATTTTTGTTTGGGTAAACCCAGCTTGCTTTTTTTTTTGTTTCGTTTTGGTTTTTGGGTCACACTCAGCAGCGCTCAGGGGTTACTCCCTGCCTCTATGCTCAGAAATCGCGGGGGGCCGGGTGGTGGCGCTAAAGGTAAGGTGCCTGCCTTGCCTGCGGCTAGCCTTGGACGGACCTCGGTTCGATCCCCCGGTGTCCCATATGGTCCCCCCAAGCAGGAGCGACTTTCCAAGCACATAGCCAGGAGTAACCCCTGAGCGTCACCGGGTGTGGCCCAAAAACCAAAAAAAAAAAAAAAAAAAAAAGAAATCGCTCCTGGCAGGCTTAGGAGACCATATGGGATACTGGGATTCGAACCACTGTCCTTCTGCATGCAAGGCAAATGCCTTATCTCCATGCTCTCTCTCTGGCCCCCCAGCTTGCTTTTCATAAAACTATCTGAAGGTGTGATGCATTATCACTCTTTCTAAATGAGTTCAGTAAAATATTTTAAAATATTCCCCGTTAAATTGGGAATATAATGCATCTTTTAAAAGCTCTCAGTTGTCTTCAGAAACCAGTCAGGATCCCCAGTGGGACCCTAGTATTACAAAGAAACCATTGCAGGGAAAAGGAGGCAGGGAAATCTCCATGGGCCTTTTTTCCTGGGAATTGTCTATCCCTGTGTGCGTGGTTCTTTTTTACTTGTGCTGGCTACTTTCTTGTTTTCCCCAGAGGCAAATTAGCCACTGTCCTGCTGAGAAATTTGCAGGAACTTGCATGGTTCATGGAGCTTCTCAGCAAAGCCTGCGACATCAGCACTGGACTCCACATCTTCCATCCTGTGAGCTGGTGGGAGTCTCCCCTCCTCTCTGAGTCTGTTGGGGTGGGGGGGCATCCCATATCTGCAGAGCTCAGCCTGCCTCTGGCAATAAAGTGTCCCCATGGGGCTCCCTGATACAAGACTCCACAGAGCAAAAGGGCTATTGCATGAGTATTGTCAGAGCCCTTGAAAGCATCCTGCAAACAGAGCAAGCTTTGAGGAGCAGCTACAGCCAGTCCTCACACACTCTCCCCTATGCCTGCTCAGCAGGAGTATTAGGAACCCTGCAGGTTCTGGTTATATCCAAGAATCTCCATCTCTCACCCCCTCTTGGGCCCCAGCAGTAAACAACCATCCTAAGTAAGTAATCAAGTAGCTGTTGGCTTTAAAATGTTCTTTGGGGACTGAGAGATAGTAGAGCAAGTAGGGCACTTGCCTTGCACAAAGATGACCCCAGGTTTGATCCCCAGCACTTCCTATGATCTTCCAAAATCCATCAAAAGTCATCCCTGAGCACAACTAGGAGTGTTTCCCCAGAAAAACAAACAAAGCAAAAAGATTTTTTTGGCTACTGCTATAGGTGGTGCTGGGGCACATGCTTGACTCACATGAGCTGTTCACTTGGCCTGGCTATCCCACTTTTCCACACCCCTTCCCCTTAGATCTTCCCAGTATCATCTTCTTCTTTGCTTATCTTTAATCAACTCAACCCAAGACAGAGCCCTCGCAGCAGACTCTACTGGCAGCGGCAATGCCAGCAACCATTCTCCCTTCTAGCCTATCTCTGGCCAACTTTTGCTTTGCTAGGGCTCTAAGTGGCCTTGCACTTTCAGAGAAGCCAAGCCCCTTCCAATCCCAGGACCAATTGAGCTCCAGTGCAGCAATGCCAATCCTGGGCCCACAAGTAGGTAAAAATGGGGAGACAATACTACTCTTGCATATAAGGCGTGGGGCTATCTTGAGGGTACCTCTGCAGACTTTCTCATTCTTTTTTTTTGTGTGTGTGTGGTTTTTGGGTCACACCCAGCAGTTGCTCAGGGGTTTTTCCTGGCTCCCGGTGCTCAGAAATTGCTCCTGGCAGGCACGGGGGACCATATGGGATGCGGGGATTCAAACCGATGACCTCCTGCATGAAAGGTAAACGCCTTACCTCCATGCTATCTCTCCGGCCCCAGACTTTCTCATTCTTCTTTTGTTTCTGGTCACATCCAGTAGTACTCAGGAGCTACTCAGAGCTCAATATTAGAGGGTCACCCCTTGGGCTTCTTGGGGGACTGTGTGGTGCTGTGGATCAAAACCAGAGCTCCTGCAGGCAAAGCATGCTCTAGTCCCTAAACCATCTCTTTGGTCCCTAACTTTAACTTATTTTATAAATGGGTCACAACACGCATAATATTCATCTGTCTTCTTTCTGGCTTTGGTTACTTACTGGCTGAGAACACTTCAGGGAATTTCTTTTGAATGTGATCTTGAGGGCAACGACATAGGGTGCCATAAATTTTGAAGGTGGCAGAGTTGAAAACTAGAAAGAATCCAGGACCAAAGGTGGTTGGTTCGAATCCCGGTGTCCCATATGGTCCCCTGTGCCTGCTAGGAGCTATTTCTGAGCAGACAGCCAGGAGTAACCCCTGAGCATCGCCGGGTGTGGGCCCCCCCCCCAAAAAAAAAAAAACAAAAAAAGAAAAAAAAGAAAACTAGAAAGAAGACGGGGCTGGGCAGTGGCGCTAGAGGTAAGGTACCTGCCTTGCCTGCCTGCGCTAGCCTTGGACAGACCGAGGTTTGATCCCCCAGCGTCCCATATGGTCCCCCAAACCAGCAGCAACTTCTGAGCGCATAGCCAGGAGTAACCCCTGACCGTTACCGGGTGTGGCCCAAAAACCAAAAGAAAACTAGAAAGATTCCATCATAGAGACCATGGAGCACCCCTCAGCTCACCAACCCCAGCACTGCCTCCCTGGGACTGTGTTCTTGTCACACCCAGCTACTCATTTTATTTTGAGTTTTTAGATCACACCCAGAAGTGCATCAGGATTACCCCTGCTGCACTCAGGAGTCACTCCTGGCAGGACTCAGGGGATCATATATGGTGCTAAAAATAAAACCAGGGTCATCCATATATAGCATTTAGGCAAGCACCCTACATGCTATACTATCTCTCCGGCCTCTCATCTTTATTTTTTAGCAATAAAGTATTTTCCAATAAAGGTGTCTTTTAGACATACTGCTATTGCAGTATAGGAACATAATTTTTTGAAGGGGCCACACCCAGTGATGCTCAGGGGTTACTCCTGGCTAGGCACTCAGAAATCGCTCCTGGCTTGGGGGACTATATGGAATGCTGGGGGATTGCCGGGGTCCATCCTAGGCTAGCGCACACAAGGCAGACGCCTTACAGCTTGCGCCACCACTCTGGTCCCAATAACATACATTTTTGTTTAGTTTTGTTTTTTGGGTCACACCTTGCAGTGCTCAGGGGTTACTCCTGGCTCTATGCTCAGAAACCGCTCCTGGCAGGCTCAGGAGACCATATGGGATGCTGGGATTCAAACCACTCTCCTTCTGCATGCATGGCAAATGCCCTACCTCCATTCTATCTCTCTGGCTTGGAACATAACTTTTATTTGCACTGAGAAATTCAAACTTTGTGTGGCCTGAAGTGTTGTGAAATGGGCTTTCCAGCAGCAGTCTGAAGCAGACAAAGTCTCCATACTGTTTCATTCAGTTGTGTACATTCTTATATTACCTGAGGTCATATATAATATGTAATAATAATACATAATATTTAAAAATTTATATATATGTGTGTGTATTTATATATAGGGGGCCAGAGCAATTGCATGCTACTGATCTGGGATGGACCTGGGTTCGATCCCTAACATCCCGTATCCTCAGGTACTTCAAGCCTGCTAGGAGTGATTTCTGAGCGCAGAGCTAGGAATAACCCCCAGGTGTGACCCCAAAACAAAACAGAATAAAAATATTAAATATTTATATATAACTATGTATAAGTAACATATATAAACATATATATATATAACACATATATATGTTTTGGGGCCACATTCAGTGATGTTTAGGGGCTAATATGACTGCACTCAGGAATCATTCCTACCAGGCTTGGGGAACCATGTGGGACACTGGGGATCAAATCCGGGTTTTGTGCAAGGAAGATGCCCTACACATGTTGTACTCTCTGGCCCCACAAGGATACCAATATTTTTAGGTCCCCATTCCTGCTAGAATCTACTTATTCTATTATGAAACCTTCTCAGTTTCTTTTCTTATGAGTTTGTTGAATAAGCAAGGCACCCTGAGATCCATTCTTTCAAGACATGGTTCTTCTCTTCTTAGTCACTGTGGTCCAGTAACCAGCATGATGTCCAAGCTCTGATGCTGGGCTATCTTCTTGCTCCATGATTTTACCTGGCTACCCCTTGCCCAACAAGCCCCTTCAATGCCCTTCATTCTTCATTCAGTAAATACTGAGGTTCCACTCTGCCAATCACTGTCATAAATAGAACTATAAAACAGCTGGTTAAGCCAATCAGAGAAGTTTGGAGTCGGTTCTGAAAACTCAGACCACCTGGGGTGTACTTCCAAGGACAGTCTCAAATCATTTGATTTTGGCAGGTGGGGACAAGCAAGGATAGAGGGAACAGGAGAAAGGCGGGGGAAGGGGGGGTTGAAAAACATCCAGCCAAGCTGGAATCCAAAAATAAGCCTAGTTTCTTCAAAAGTAAGTGTCCAAACAATGTTTAGGTAATAACCCAGAGAAGAACTAAAAACCTAAACCTAATCATGAGGAAACATTAGACAAACTCCAAACAAGAGGCATCCCCCCCCCCTTTTTTTTAAGTACTAAAAGACAAGAAAGGCTGAGGGCAATCTTCAGATTACATGAGACTAAAGAAACATGAGCAATAAATAGAGAACCTAACCTTAGATTACATCTGTTGAACCCCTGCTGGGGGTGGGGGAAATGACTTATGAAGTTCATTATTGGGTCAGTGAACAAAACTGGAATGCAGTGGGTAGGAAGTATTTACTTAAGGTTATATACAAAGATGTGCTATTCTTAGAAAAGGAGATGGGGAGGAGGGAAGGGAGCAAATGAAAAAGCAAAATAGCACAAACTGCTAGCAAGAGAGGAATTTCGGTAAAGAAGAAAGTGTTCTTTGTACTATCCTTTCTACTTTCCCAAATAAGATATTAAATGTTTCAAACTGCAGGCTAACTCTATACTTCGAACGCAGGAAGTCAGGGTTAGATCCCAGCCACCACACCAAGAACACAAAATGAAGTTGTCCCTGAGTGCCCCAGGAATTGTTCAAAAACCAAATTGTATATAGGTTACCTGGATCCTAAACCAAATCCTGGGGCCAGAGAGATAGCACAGAGTAAGGCGTTTGCTTTGCATGCAGCCTACCCTGGATGGACCCAGGTTGGATTTCCAGCATCCCATAAAGTCCCCCAGCCTGCCAGGAACGATTTCTGAGTGCAGAACAGCACAGAGCCAGGAGTAACCCCTGAGCACAACTGGGTGTGATCGAAAAAACAAAACAAACAAACAAACAAAAAAACCCACCACCACCAAAAAAATCCTTTTGCTAAACCTCTGGGCCTTGTTTTTCTAATGCAGAACGTTTCCAAGTTTCTCTGTGGCTCTGACAATTAGTGTTCCAGAGCTCTAAAGACAAGCTTGAGACTTCCCAACCAAGTTGCAAGAAGACTTTCCTTAGGTTCTCTTAGCCTTAGCTTTCCTGAGGTCTCTCAATCCATTTGTAACGTCACTTCACATTTTTCCAAAGTGCCCGCCCATCCTTCTCATCTGCCTTTTACCTGCCCCATTTATTTACCTTCCTCTCACCGGTCCAAAGGTTTAATCGATTTCACTTCCTCAGCTTTCAGGACCTACACGTGCATTTATCCCCAAGAAACTACAACACCCAAAAGGCTAAGCGGCAACCTTTCATCAGTTACCACCAAAGAGAAAAGACTTTTCAGCGAGGACCTGACGCTGCAAAGGTTTCTGGGAATTGTAGTTCCTCTATGGACATTCTCGAGGCTAGCCTAGGGCTGCACGCCACCCTTCCCAGGATGCACAGCGCCAGCCTCCACTAATCGCAGGCGCGGTTCTTGGAAGGGGCGGGGAAGAGGCGGACTATCCCGCGCGTGCGTAGTGCGTGCGGCTGAGGAATTCATGTGGAGGTCAGAGTAGAAGCAGGTGAGAATGGAGGGGAGCGTCCAGGGCCGCCTTGTTACACCTCTGCAATCCACCTTTGCATTTATTTTTGCTATTTGAGCGGGTGGGGTACGTGTATGGGTGCATCTCATGGGGGAGAGGTAAAGGGCTTGAATCTGGGACAAGCCACAAGGAGTTAAGAGAGGCGTGCATGGGGAGGGGGGGCAGGGTGAGGAATAATCCAGAAACTGTTAGAAATGGAAAATTTGAGGAATCCGGACTGTTGCACCCTGGTTTCGAGGAGAGAATATTTTTTAAGTGCATGAGGACATGAAGTGTCCTAAGGAGTTGAGGTCCGGGTACTAGAAGCAGAGTTGGAAACTAGTTGGGGGGATCATGGCTCTGCAAAGTTAAGTGCCTGCTGGTTTTTGCTTCTGTTCCTGCACTGCTGGCCTTGGCCTTACTCTCCCGCCTTTTCTCTGGCTCTCTACCTTTTTGCCTGGGGAAAATCTTTCTGCCCAATGGGCTGCCTCGTTATCTGGGTTATTTTCCCTACTGGGATCAAGATGTAGCATGATCTTGGAGTTCATTTTACCAATGAAACTTGCAAAGCCAGCCCGTAGTTTATCTCTTGGGAGAGAAAAAGTGAGAGGGTGGTTTTAAGCGTGGTGCTAAGTTCTCTTTGGGGATCTATTCTGTGCCTCATTTCCAGAGTATTCCAGATCCTTGTTCTTAGTGGTGGGAAAGAAAGAAAGAGAAGATCCGAGTGAGAACTCAGCAGACAGTTCATACTGCATTTGCCGGAAACTCAGATCCCTTCCCTGGCATGGCCCCTGGAGCTCTGTTAGGAGCTATGCTCTAAGCACAGAGCTAAGAGTAGCCTTGAACCCAGGGGTTATGGCCCCCAGAAAAGACAAAGGAATCGATACTTCCAAGTTGTAGTTTTATTTTATTAGGTGCCCTTGGGAGGAAGTAGCCAGATTGCTAAGTATACCTCGGAGAAGGCTCTTGAGGATTTGAGGGTCAGGCTGACTTGTTTTCACCTCTCCAGGTGTGAGTGGGTCCAACAGAAGGAGACATGGCTGCCAAAGTGTTTGAGTCCATTGGCAAGTTCGGCCTGGCTTTGGCAGTTGCAGGAGGCGTGGTGAACTCAGCTTTGTACAATGGTGAGATGCTGGGGGTGGGAACACTGCCCTTCCTGGAAGGTTTTGTTTGGTCTTCACGGTCCACGTAACTCCTCATGGCGCTTCATCTCTTACCATCTCACACTGTGTTGTGTGTCTGACATTTTATTGTGGGGTCTGGGAGGGATGCTTTCAGTAATATTTGGCCTGGCTGTATCCCCTAATAACTTCATTGATACCGGTGATGTTCTGGCAGTGCTGGAGGTCAACAGAGTGGCACCCAGTGGTGCTGGAGGAATGAAACTTACAGTGCCAAGGATCTAACTTGGGGATCTCCATGTGCCAGGCATCTCTCTAGCCCCTCCTGCATCTGACCTTGGAGCCCCAGGTCAGAGCCTTTATGCAGAAGGAGCTTCTCCTCAGCCTCTTGCCTCTGAGATGTTCGTAACTGCTCTGGATGTAAGGGACTCCAGCGCAAGGCTTTCACGGGAGGTGGGATGAGCACCCATTGCTCTTTCTGTCTGTGGAATCACTCTGCAAGCTTTTGGACCGTGGAGACCCCAAAATAGTGGGGGATTTCTCAAGCAACTGCTTAAATGCACTGCCTGCTGTGCACATGGGACTAGGGGTGGAGGCGCTGGTTTCCCACTTTCCACAGGTCACTGCCTCTTCTCCAGGGGGGCCTCCAGCCCCACATGCATGCTCGTGCTCTCATTGTGGAGAGGAGCAGATTTACCCACCATTTGTGGCTGTCTGATCACTAGAGTTACTTGTGGAGGGGAGATATTTGGGTCAACTCTCAAGACCAGAGAGGCAGGCAGAGTTCAGTGGATCAGAAAGGCTGGCCAGGAGAGACAGTCCAGCTTTCCACCTTGATCTTTTTTATTTATTTTTTTTAATTGATTGGTTTTTGGGCCACACTGGCGATGTCCAGGAGTTATTTCTGGCTCTGTGCTCAGAAATCGCTCCTGACAAGCTCAGGGGACCATATGGGATGACGGGAATCGAACTGAGTCTGACCCGGGTTCGTCCTAGGTCGGCTGCATGCAAGGCAAACATCCCACCACTATGCTCTCTCTCCGGTCCCGACTTTGATTTCATTTTTTTTTTTTTTTTGACCGTATCTGCCCACGTGTCCTTGCCACCATCACTGTTTTCTCCCCCAGTTGACTGGGAAGCTATCTTACCTCTGAAAACCTTAAGAAATCAGGGACTGGGGAGTGAGAGAGGCCATCCAGTGTTTCATATGCCTGATTGGGGTGCTGTAACCAGGCTAGAGAAAATGACAGGGGACCCTCTCTACCCCACCTCCGTGAGATCCAGGAGGCAGGGTTGGACCCTAGAAATGTATGAATGGGGGCTAAGAGTAAAGGACAGAGTGTCTCAGAACAGCAGCAGCAAGGACAAAGCTGAGGAGTAAGTCTTGTTCCCGAAGTCCTTCGAAAGACACAAGGGCCAGAGAGCAATAGCTTCCTTTTGTAGCTAGTTACATGCCTCTAGAGACAGCAGTGTAAGAAGAAAAGAGCAGGAATGGGGAGATCTATTAAAGGAACCAGGGAGTGGAGCCGCAGTGATAGCACAGCGGTAGGTATTTGCCTTGCACGCTGCCAACCTAGGACGGATCCTCAGCATCCCATATGGTCCCCTGCTGCAGACATCCTGCGTCTCAGGAAGTCTATTGGGATGGAGTCCTTCACAAGAAGGAAAGCTGGAGCACCGGCGGATGAATGGACTAATATTGAGAAAATAATCACATACAGAGTGTGTGGGGTCAACACATCTACTAGCAGGAGTGCGACGACCTTATTCTCAAGACAGGTTTTTATAGTTGCAAGCCAGTCACAGGTGTTAAGGATGATAATTATAACAACGCATCCTCCGATTTTTTTCCTAGTGGACGCTGGGCACAGAGCTGTCATCTTTGACCGGTTTCGTGGTGTGCAGGACATTGTGGTAGGGGAAGGCACTCACTTCCTCATCCCTTGGGTACAGAAACCAATTCTCTTTGATTGCCGCTCCCGACCTCGTAATGTGCCTGTCATCACCGGCAGCAAAGGTGAGTCTGGGCAAGCACATAGCAGGGGATGGTGCACTTGAGCCTGTCCCTGAAACCTCTCAGAGACGCTCGACTCCAGAAGAGGTTGAACTGCACACACTGAGAATTGCTAGCATTATGTTCTGTATGAATTTATAGGAAGAGATGGTTAAGGGGTCCAGAGTGATAGCACAGCGGCAGGGCATTTGCCTTGTAAGCTGCTGACCTAGGACAGACCCGGGTTTGATCCCCAGCACCCCATATGGTCCCCTAGCCTGCCAGAAACAATTTCTGTGCACAGAGCCAGGAGTAATCCCTAAACGCTGCTGGGTGTTGCACACACACAAAAAGAGGCAAGGCCCAAGAGATAGCATGGAGGTAGGGCGTTTGCCTTGCATACAGAAGGATGGTGGTCCGATCCCGGCATCCCATATGGTCCCCTGAGCCTGCCAGGAGCGATTTCTGAGCACAGAGCCAGGAGTAACCCCCGAGCACTGCCCGGTGTGACCCAAAAACCCAAAAAAAAAAAAAAAAAGAAGAGAGAGATGGTTTAGAGACACATTTACAGGCAATTGTAGAGAAGCCATAGTCTTACCCCCCTCCCCCGCAGCCAGTCTATTGGCCTTCCTCACCCACTCACCCTTTCCCTCTATTTCCAAGGCCTCTGTTACCCACAGAGCTGACGTCATGTGACTTTCCCAAGGTCTGTGACACAGTCCTGGACTTCTGGTCAGAACCTAATGTAGACTGTTGTTCTTTTATTGGTGTTTGGGTCACACTCATGCAACATGCTCAGGATCACTCCTGCTGGTGCTCAGGGAAGCATTTGGGATTCTAGGGACTGAACTTGAATCAGTGCCCTACCTGCTGTACTCTTGTCCCTATCCTCCACACTGGTGCACAGACAGGCTGGCATGGATTCATGGTAGTGCTACTTATTTAGTAAGGCACTGGCCTGGAAGGGACAGCAACCCTCCACCATTCTGTTCAGTGGTGTTCTTGATTTGGTTTACTTCCTGGGAGAAGGCCAGTCTTTGTGCAGGAAGAAGGGTGCTCTCGCTCAACAGTCACTAAAGTGCTGTAGAGGTAGCACAGCGGAAGGGCTTTTGCCTTGCATGTGGCCAACCCAAGATGGACGGTGGTTCGAATCCTAGCATATTATATGGTTCCCCCAGCCTGCCAGGAGCCACTTCTGCGTGCAGAGCCAGGAGTAATCCCTGAGAGCCCCTAATGTGACCCCCCCCCCCCCAAAAAAAAACAGTCATTAAAACCAGGACCCTTGAAGTGTGGAGTCTCTTTTGGAGATGGACAGGTGAACAAACCATACAGTGGAGAGTGAGGGGGCCCCAAGACCAGTGTCTGGAGCTGCAGTTAGCACACCAGCACCCTCTGGTGGTAGGGCAGGTTCCAGTGTGGAATCTTTTTTTGGGGGGGGGGGGGAGTTTCGGTTTTGGGTCACACCCGGCAGCGATCGGAGTTACTTCTGGCTCTATGCTCAGAAATGGCTCCTGGCAGGCTCAGGGGACCATATGGGATTCCGGGATTCAAACTACCATCCTTCTGCATGCAAGGCAAACGCCCTACCTCCATGCTATCTCTCCTGCCCTTCCGGTGTGGAATCTTTTTTTTTTTTTTTTTGGTTTTTGGGCCACACCCAGTGGTGCTCAGGGGTTACTCCTGGCTATCTGCTTAGAAATAGCTCCTGGCAGGCTCGGGGGACCATATGGGATGCCAGGATTCGAACCAACCACCTTAGGTCCTGGATTGGCTGCTTGCAAGGCAAACGCCACTGTGCTATCTCTCCGGCCCCTGGTGTGGTGTGGAATCTTTTTCTTTTTTTTTTTTTTTTTTTTTTTTTTTTTGGTTTTTGGGCCACACCCGGTAACGCTCAGGGGTTGCTCCTGGCTTGGGGGACCATATGGGACACCGGGGGCTCGAACCGCGGTCCGTCCAAGGCTAGCGCAGGCAAGGCAGGCACCTTACCTTTAGCGCCACCGCCCGGCCCCGTGGTGTGGAATCTTTTTTTTTTTTTTTTTTTTTTTTTTTTGGTTTTTGGTTTTTGGGTCACACCCGGTGACGCTCAGGGGTTACTCCTGGCCTCCTGGCTATGCGCTCAGAAGTCGCTCCTGGCTTGGGGGACCATATGGGACGCCGGGGGATCGAACCGCGGTCCATCCAAGGCTAGCGCAGGCAAGGCAGGCACCTTATCTCTAGCGCCACCGCCCGGCCCCAAAATCTTAACTGGCACTGCTTGGTCCTACAGCAGAGCCCGGAGTAACTCCTAAACTCTACCAGCTGTTACCCAAAGGAAATAAGGGATATTTTCAAAGTCTGGATCTGAACAGCCTGCCCTTAGAGAGCCAGAGTAATAATGCAGAAGGAGAGGCACTTGGCCTTATACACCTGCAACAGTCGTGACTCTAGTTTAACCATAAGTCACCCCTGAGCACCCCTGGATGTGGATGTCCCTCCCTCAAATATACCCACAAGTGGGCCAGAGCAGAGGCACAGCGTTTGCCTTGCTGTGCTCTAACCTAGGACAGACCTCGGTTCAACCCCCTGGCATCCCATATGGTCCCCCAAGCCAGGAGTGATTTCTAAGAACATAGCTCAGGTAACCCCTGACATCACCAGGTGTGGCTCAAAAACTAAAAAAAAAAAAAAAAAAACTCACATAGGGGCTGGAGAGATAGCACAGCGGTAAGGCAATTGATTGTCTTGCACATAGCTAATACATGACGGACCCGATTCAAATCCCAGCATCCCATATGGTCCCTTGAGCCTGCCAGGAGTAACTCCTGAATACTGCCAGGTGTGACCCCAAAAAAATCCAAAAGAAAATCTCACTTTTATGAATTATCAACAACTTTGAATGAGTGGCAGAATTGGTGTAGCAGAGGTCATGTGAAAGGTCATGGTTTGACACTGGCACTCCCCATCCTCAGACTTACAGAATGTCAACATCACCCTGCGTATCCTCTTCCGGCCAGTGGCCAGCCAGCTCCCGCGCATCTACACCAGCATTGGCGAGGACTATGATGAGCGCGTGCTGCCCTCCATCACCACAGAGATTCTCAAGTCCGTGGTGGTAAGTGAGCAGGGCCTCTACCCCACAACCGCGAGAGCGTGCGTGCGTGCGTGCGTGCGTGCGTGCGTGCGTGCGTGCGTGCGTGTTTTCCTCCTTTTTTCTTTCATTTTCATGACCACACCCAGCAATACTCAGGTATTACTCCTGCTTCTGCACTCAGGAATTATTCCTGGTGCTTGGTATACCATGTGGGGTGCTAGAGATCCAACTCAGTTAGGTGCATGTACCCGTACTGTACTGTAACTCCAGCTATGTGTGTGTCTCTCTGTCTGTCTGTCATTTCCTGACTCCCTTTCTGTTCCTCACTACCCCACTCTGCTCTGTTCCATCTCTGCCCCACCAGGCTCGCTTTGATGCGGGAGAACTGATCACCCAAAGAGAGCTGGTCTCCAGGCAGGTGAGTGACGACCTGACGGAACGAGCAGCCACCTTCGGGCTCATCCTGGATGACGTGTCCCTGGTGAGTTCTCAGGGTGCCCGGCTTCCTTTCTGGGCATACAGCCTCGGGGCCTTCCCTCTGCTGTCCCAGACATGAGGCTGGAAAACACGGGGGCTTCTAGGCGGATTCTTTCCCAAATGAGGGTCCTTGAGCCTCCCCGCACTCTGCCATATAGTTTTCTTTTGACTTACAGCCTACCCAGATGGTCCCAACCACTCGATTTTCCACTTTCTCCAAGCTCCCAATTGGTCTGTCCCCCTGCGTTACCCTTGTAAATGACGTCTCACTAGTGCACAGAAAGAAACTGCTGGGAGGAAACAAGAGAATTGCGAGGTCTTCCCTTCTGGCGCCAACCTCCCGGCCTCACTCCAGGGAGTTCCCCAACACTTGGGTTCTGGCGCTCAGCAAACTGAGCTCTGGGAAAGCCCATGAAAGGTGATAGAGTGTAAGTGAAAGGTTCAGTTCCCTCCTCTTCCTGGTAAGGAGGGCAAGGGACATCTATGAGGCGTCAGCGGGCCTCTGGAGAGAGTGTATTTATGTGACATCAAATGCCATAACTCTCACACAGAAGGCCGTGTCTGCTGGGTAGCGTTTCAAGTTGGTAGAGGGGGTCTTGTTTCTGGATTCTCTGGGAAAAATCACTCAAGAGTGATTTGTTCGGGTAGCAAGGTGGAGGGTTTCCTCTTAGGCTCTGCACAGCCTCTGCACAGCTGTTTCAACAGTCTCTCTCCCCAGCAAGCCAATGCTAACCGGTGCACCAGCATCCAGGACCTCAAACTAGGTTGGCATATGGCTCCCCCTGCTGGCGAGATGCCAGGCTGCAGCCTTTTCTCCTCTTCCCGACACGTTTAACCTAAAACACCTTGGTGGTGGGAAATGTGAAGTGAAAAGCTTCGGAGAGGCTTGGCGTTTTGCTCAACTTAAACCACATGCTTTTATTCCGGGGCAATGTGAGCTGACCACAAGAAACCCTGTCTTAAGAGGTGTGAGAGGAAAATTAGATTTCACGGGGAATTTGCTGCCCTCAGCTGGCCCTTGTAGAAAGAAGTTTTATTCCCTAATTACACATTTCGTTTTTTCATTTCTTTGGACTGTGTGTGTGTTTTCCCCCGCTCTGTATAACTCGGAGCAAGGGTCCAGAAGGGGAGCAGGCAAAGCAGAACAGCTGCAGTTTACGAGTGTTAAAAATTCGAAAAGTCCTGAGGACAAGGGTTCATGCCTCAGGAGTTCTGAACTTCTCTCAAACGCTGGGAGGAAGCGCAACATAGGATCTGGTTATAAAAACCATCATTCTTTATTTCTTCTTAAGAAATTGCATGAGGGGCCGGAGAGATAGCATGGAGGTAAGGCGTTTGCCTTTCATGCAGAAGGTCATCAGTGTGTGTGTGTGTGTGTGTGTGTGTGTGTGTGTGTGTGTGTGTGTGTGGAGGTAAGGCGTTTGCCTTTCATGCAGAAGGTCATCAGTGTGTGTGTACTTGCTCATGGTGAAACTGCTGGTGGTTTGTATTCTCGGCTGTCACTGCAGCTGAGTGGCATTTCCGTGCAGTCAGGGCAGCCGGGGGTAGTTGGAATTTGACTCTCACCTCAAGCAATAGCTTTTCCTGCCCTTGCTCTCCTCTGAGTCCTTTCCCACAGTCCTCGCATATGGGAACTTCGGGCTTTACAGCCCACCTTCTCGTCCCCTTCCTGTTTTGTGCAGGGAGAGAGCGGGATGGTTAATCTATAAGCAGAGCCTCAGACTTGCATCAGCCCTGAGAACCTGGTGCTCCACTCCACGGGGCTCGGTTTTTCCATTTGGCCTCCCTGGGGACTTCTGAGGGGCCATCAAAGGAATGTGGTGTGTCCCTAATCCCACCCTACACACACACTTCACTCTGGAGAGGTAGAGACCAAGCAGGTGCCTGCTGGTGTCATTTCCTCCTGGAAGCCTTTGACCTGAGCATGGCAGAACGATGCCCACAAGCAGTTGGAGTGGCAGCAGTGGCGGTTTCTGGGGAGTGGGCTCGTTTTGCTTGGGGAGGTGCAGGTGGGAGG
Source organism: Suncus etruscus (assembly GCF_024139225.1). Classification (NCBI taxonomy): domain Eukaryota; kingdom Metazoa; phylum Chordata; class Mammalia; order Eulipotyphla; family Soricidae; genus Suncus; species Suncus etruscus. The sequence continues at coordinate 183,766,324 of NC_064848.1, forward strand.
GTGTGCTGGCCTGACGCCGCTTCCAGCTGCTAGAACTATTCCCAGCCCCTTCCTGCCTTCGCCACGCTGGTGAAGTGATTAGGTGGCCCCATCGTACTCTCTCTCTCTCTCCCCTCAGACACATCTGACCTTTGGGAAGGAGTTCACAGAAGCAGTAGAAGCCAAGCAGGTGGCTCAGCAGGAAGCAGAGAGGGCCAGATTTGTGGTGGAGAAGGTGAGTGTTCAGCCAGATGGCGGGGGCCTTTCTTCCCTGCTCCCGTGTTCGGCTGTTGTTCTCTGGGTGGCCTGGAAATTCATCATCTGTCATCTCTGCTTCCGGGATCATCGGAAGGGGATTGAAGGGACCCTCTTCCCGCAATTGGTTCCAGAGTCTTTGGGGGCTAGAGGGGGACATGTGAAGTTATGTTCTTAAGTCACAGAAGGGTAATTTATATACTTCTCCCCCCCCCCCCCACACACACACACACTTCCCCAAGATCAAACACTCTCTCCTCTCCAAGTTAAAAAATGTGTTTCTCCTAGAATGTTTTCAGTTTCACTCAGATCATTTGTAAGCGGGGTTACTGCCCTGTGAACACTGGCAGGAGAAAGGCTCAAATGTTGCTCCGCTTTTCCGGATGCTTTATCATCTTTGAGTTGTTTTGTTCCGTACCCCCACCCCTACCCCCCAAGCTGTAAGTCCCTCCAGATGTACCAGGGACAAAGTAAGCTGCAGCTGAACCTGTTCTTCATGGGTTTTGCAAAGGGCATTGATGGTTCACTGTCCCTCAGAATCCATCACTAATTTTTTTTTTTTTTTTTTTTTTTGGTTTTTGGTTTTTGGGTCACACCGGCAGTGCTCAGAGGTTACTCCTGGCTCTATGCTCAGAAATCACCCCTGGCAGGCACAGGGGACCATATGGGATGCCGGGATTCGAACCGCCTTACCTCCTTGCTATCTCTCTGGCCCCTCCCATCACTAATTTTTACTATACTTCCGTCCTTGGAATTTGGGACAAGAGGGATTTCTAGGCGGCCAGCATTTCTTTTTGGGAGATGAAAGAAAGGTGGGGGCAGAGGCCAGAATGATACCACTGTGTGGGTAGGGCATCTGCCTTGCATGCAGCTGAACCTGGTTCAAGCCCCTACATCCCATATGGCCCCCTAAGCCTTGCCAGGAGTGATTTTTTGAGCTCAGGGTCATGAGTAACCCTTGACCACCTTTGAGTGTGCCAAAAAAAAAGAGAGAGAGAGAGAAGAAATGTTGGGGCAGACTTGTAGTTTCTTTTTTTTTTTTTTTTTTTTTTTTTGTTTTTTTGTTTTTTTGGGCCACACCCATTTGACGCTCAGGGGTTACTCCTGGCTATGTGCTCAGAAATCGCCCCTGGCTTGGGGGGACCATATGGGACGCCGGGGGATCGAACCGCGGTCCGTTCCTTGGCTAGCGCTTGTAAGGCAGACACCTTACCTCTAGCGCCACCTTCCCGGCCCCTGACTTGTAGTTTCTTGTATCTGCCAATCTCCAGAGCCTGAACAGTGCCACAGGGTCCTTGGTGTTAGAGCACCATGTCGAGCGAACAGTCAGAGCATCCAAGTTTTCACACCCGATTTGAAGGCCGGAGAGATAGTACAGTGGGTAGGAAGGGTGCTTGCCACACAGGCAAGCTAAATTCAATTCCTCACACATCTGGTCCCACCCCACCAGGTGTCATTCCTGAGCAACACTGAATGTGACCTCCAAATAAAAACAGGCCAGTTTTGGGTTTTAGATGGGCTGGAGTAGGACTGCCTGCCTCCCCCCTACAGCCTTCCTTTCTCTGGTTTTGAGCTCCTGGCGGGGAGCAAGAGTTGCTCACTCTCAGGAAGTACATAGGCCTGCCGCTCTGCCACCACACTCAGTTTTAATTTGTCTCATTTGGGTGGTTGTTCCCCAGGGGTATCTAATGACCAAGTGGTGCCAGGGACAAAACTCGGGCCTCCCTCCTGCAAGGTCTGCATGAGACATGCCCTGGGTTGGGTTTTTGTTTGTATTTTGGGCCAATTCAGTGGTACTTGGGTGTTGCACCTCGAGTTGCATTCAGAAATCACTCCTGGTAGACTTAGGACCATATGGGAACCCGGTTGGGCCACGTGCAAGGCAAATGCCCTAACCACTGGCTATCACTCTGGCCCCTTTATGCTGGTTTTAATGAAAGTCACTTTAAAAAAAGGTGGGGGGTGGAGTGATAGCACAGTAGTAGGGCGTTTGCTTGCACCTAGCTGACCCGACACAGACCCCGGTTCGATTCCCGGCATCCCATATGGTCCCTTGAGCCAGCCAGGAGTAATTTATGAGTGCAAAGCCAGGAGTACTCCCTGAGTGTCACCAGGTGTGGCCCAAAAACAAACAAACAAAAAGAATAAAAAAGAAAGTCACTTTGACTTGTAGCTGGATGGGAAGCTGAGCCTTGATTCCACTTTTCTGTTCTGCTATTTTTCTCTTCGAGTTTGGCTCTTCCGGTTCAGGGTCAAGAGGCTTGCCTGGGATGCTATTAGGGTTGGTGTGCAATTTGCAAGAAGACATACTTGAGGGGCCGGAGAGATGGCATGGAAGTAGGGCATTTGCCTTGCATGCAGAAGGATGATGGTTCGAGTCCCGGCATCCCATATGGTCCCCCGAGCCTGCCAGGAGTGATTTCTGAGCATAGAGCCAGGAGTAACCCCTGAGTGCTGCTGGGTGTGACCCAAAAACAAAACAAAAAAGACATACTTGAGCAGATGAGGAGCAGGTAGCACATGCTTGCCGTTCACCTGGGGTTCAGGATATAATCCTGTCTCTCTGTCATTCCCATGCTCAGGCCGAGCAACAGAAGAAGGCGGCCATCATCTCTGCAGAAGGCGACTCCAAGGCTGCGGAGCTGATCGCCAACTCGCTGGCCACCGCAGGGGACGGCCTGATCGAGCTGCGAAAGCTAGAGGCAGCAGAGGACATCGCCTACCAGCTCTCGCGCTCCCGAAACATCACCTACCTGCCAGCCGGACAGTCGGTGCTCCTGCAGCTGCCCCAGTGAGGCCCAGGCTCTGCACATCGCCTTGGGCTGGCTAGACCACAGCCCCCCTGATTCTTGGCGCCGCCTTCCTCCTGCTGCCCCCAACACCCGCCCCAGAAATCACTGTGACAATTTCATGATTGGCTTCGAGTGAAGGAAATAAAAGTAAAAATCATTTTAGACCTCAGCTTGCTCTCTTGAAGCAAACTCTTTCTTCCCTCTTCTTCCCATTCACTTTTTCATCCACCTCCCTGACAAATGGCCAAGTGACTACACAAGGCTCAGCCAGCTGGCTCCCACCACAGTGATCGCTGGGGCACTGGCATTGGGCAGAAGAAAGGCAGGGCTGCGTGGGATGGGCCAGGAGCGTGGCGCTGTCCACCTGGCCAGAGGAAGATGGCACATGAGGCATCATTGTCTCATCATTGTCTCGCAGCAATTCCTATAACACCACAGAAAAGGTGCCAGGGCAGGTCAGAGTGGACGGGGCCTGTGTGTTTCCATTCAACTGATGCTCTTAATTGTGGGGCCCAGACGGAAGGATCTGCCCGTGTGAATGTGGGTGGGCCCCAGATGCGGGCCCCCACCTCCAGCTCCTGAGAGCAGGCCTGGACGGAGATGTGAGTCCTGTGAAGACTTCCTTTCCGCCCCCACCTGGTTCCAGTGCCCGGTGGGATTCCAGCTTGAAGGATCGCATCCTGCCGGGCCCAGACACCTGCCAAGGACGTGCAGCGCTCTTCTGCGCCTCCGCCCCGGGACTGCCCTCTCCCAGGTTCTGGCGGAAACAGCCCCGGGGGAGAGAAAAAGTGTGTGAACCGCTGTCAATAAATGACACCCAGACCTTCCAGCCAAGGCCTCCGGGCTTGGGAGTTTATGGGAGCTGTGGGAGCCGAAGGGAGTGTTCTAGCAGTTTCAGTTGTGTGTATGTGTGTGTGTGTGTGTGTGTGTGTGTGTGTGCTTGCATGTGTGTGTGGAGGGGGTGTTTGTGGGAGCCGAAAGGAGTTCAGTTTTGTGTGTGTGTGTGTGTGTGTGTGTACACAGCAGTTTAATCACATGCAAGCACACACAAATCCATTGTGTCAGTTGGAACCCTCCAGTGTGGCAGGAAATACTGTTCCAGACCTGGGTCACTCTAACCTGAAAGGAATCTTGTGGGTGCGGGCAAGATTTGTCAGCAGCTTGGCTCAGAGCAGTCAGGTTTTCAGAGGCAATAAAGGAACCTGGTTCACCTGAGAGCTAGGATTGCGGGAGGACCTTGCAACAGCTGCTCTGATTCGCTGAAACATGAGTACGCTGCTTCGGTGAACCCATTGGCGCTGCCTGGCTGGCAGGGGTCGCTCGCGTGCAGATGTGTGAAGCTGGGGAGGGCAAGCTCACCCCCTGGGTAGGGCACCATCTCCCTCCATCCCAAGCTGGGTGACCCTCCTTCCCCTCTGCTCTGCTTGCTCACTTGCTCACTCAACACCTGCTGAGGGGAGAGGCCGCTGCATGTTGCACTCTGACCCGGACCCCTGTTCCCTCCCTCCCCAATCCTCACCCCACCCCCGGGGGGGTTGGACCAGCTGTCAGCTGGCCAGGCAGAGCTGGGGTGAGCCTGCCCCAGCCCCTGCTAGAACCTCCTTCCGGTGCCCCTGTGACCACACACGTGTATAATGGGTGCTTCCCTGCCCCCTCCAAGCCCCTGCACATCCATCCTCCCAACAGCAGCTCTTGTACCCCCTCCCACCCCTTCCATCTCCTCAAATGACCAATCTTGTTCACCTCAGCCTTCAGGATACCCCTTCCTCACTTTTTTATTTTGCAGTAAGACGAGGAGGTTTGTGAGTGATGAGGTGCCTGGGCTCCCCCAAGTGCTTCTGGGACTAGGAGCAGGAGGAGGCAATGCCTAAATGGGTTCCAGGCTGCTTCCTCTTCCTCGGCTGCTGCTGCCCCCCCCCCCAGACCCCCTTCGTGCTTTATTGCTCCACACACCCTGTGGGGGAGGGAAGGCCCCCTCTCTCTGGCCTTTTGAACAGAGCACTTGTGTTTGCTCAGGCCCTGCTGGTTTTGCCGTTAGCCTCCCTGCCAAGGCTGGCCCGGGGCAGCCCAAGGGTCTCATTCTGCCTTGACTTTGGCCGTATTAACTCTTTTCACAAATGTGTAACGGCTGTGATGCTGGCCTGGCTGGCCAAGTCTCCTGATAGCCCCTGGGTTTCTCTGGAAGCCTCCACAATGGGCCTTTATCAGCCCGGGAGAGGCTCATAGGCCACGTCCTGTACTGGTCAGAGAAGGGGGCTGAGCAGAGGGCTGCCGGCCAGGCTGAATGATTCCCTTGTTCAGGCGCTGAGGGGGCATTTTCCCAGCAAGCAGTGGGCCTGACGAAGGAACACAAAAGCCAACAGGGCTGCAGCATTCCCTCCTGGTGCTCCAAACTCAGCCCATGTGGACCGATGGGACAGGGATCCCTTGATGGGTGGATCTGAAAGATGAAAGACATGGACACCCAGACAGTCCTGGTGTAGTAAATGCAGTTCTGTCAGGATATTAGCTATAGCTGCCAGATGTGCTATCAGAACTGCCCTGGGTGCCAGCTGGACAATGACTGTGGGGAAAAACCTGGGTATGAAGGTTGCAGGAAGCTGAATGGCTCCCTGTTTTTTAGCTCCCTGTATCCTGCTCCAAACTTAACTGTCTCCAGCAAATTTCATTCTCTCCTTACTGAGAAAATGCAGCATTCATGCTTGCTTAATCAAGATGCGAGCTAGGGGGACCAGAGTGATAGCACAGCGGTAAGGTGTTTGCCTTCCTAGAAGTTGATCCAGGATGGATGGTGGTTTGAATCCCAGCATCCCATATGGTTCCCAGTTCCTGCCAGAGGCAATTTCTGAGTCAGAGCCAGAAGTAACCCCTGAATAATGCTGGGTGTGACCCAAAAGCCAAAAAAATAAAAGATGTGGGCCCAGAGAGATAGCACAGCGACGTTTGCCTTGCAAGCAGCCGATCCAGGACCAAAGGTGGTTGGTTCGAATCCCGGTGTCCCATATGGTCCCCCATGCCTGCCAGGAACTATTTCTGAGCAGACAGCCAGGAGTGACCCCTGAGCACTGCCGGGTGTGGCCCAAAACAAACAAACAAACAAACAAAAAATAATAATAGATGCGAGCTGGGGCCAAAGTGGTCCTGTGCTTGCCTTGCATGTGGCCAACCCAGGTTAAATTCCCACCCCACCCCCACCTCACCCCCACCCCCACACAGCATCTCATTTGGTCCCCTGTACCTTACTAGGAGTGATACCTGAGCCTAGAGCCAGAAGTAACCCTGAGCATCTCTGGGTGTGGCCCAAAACAAAACAAGAGTAATAAGGGCAAATCAGGTCAAAGAAATAGGACAGTAGACAGGGTGTTTGCCTTGAACATAGCAGATCCCAGCTCCATCCCCAGCACTGTCTCTGGTCCTTTCAGCCCCTCCAGGATTGCAGAGACAAGAGCAAGTTCTGAGCACAGTCAGGTATGGTCCAGAAACCTAAAGAAAAAAAAGTGCAAACCTGAGCTGGGGAGATGGGACAGGCATTTTGTGTGTGGGAGGCCTGAATTGGATCCCTGGCACTGTCTGGTCCCCAGCACTGCTGGAAGCAACCCCTGAGCACTGAACCAAGTGTAACTATATGAGGCTCCCAAACCAAACAAACAAAATTTAAAAAGAGGGAAGTGGGACCAGAGCAATAGCACAGTGAGTAGGGCATTTGCCTTGCAAGCAGCTAACCTGTATTCGATTCCCGGCATCCCATATAGGCCCCGGAGCCTGCCAGAAGCTATTTCTAAGCGCAGAGTCAGGAGTAATCCCTGAACACCTCCAGGTGTTGCCAGAGAGAGAGAGAGAAAGAGATGATAGATGGATAGACAGATAGACAGACAGACAGACAGACAGACAGACAGACAGACAGACAGACAGACAGACAGACAGACAGACAGATAGATAGATAGATAGATAGATAGATAGATAGATAGATAGATAGATAGATAGATAGATAGGGGCCTGGAGAGATAGCACAGCAGCAGCGTTTGCCTTGCAAGCAGCCGATTCAGGACCAAAGGTGGTTGGTTCAAATCCCGGTGTCCCATATGGTCCCCGTGCCTGCCAGGAGCTATTTCTGAGCAGACAGCCAGGAGTAACCCCTGAGCACCGCTGGGTGTGGCCCAAAAACCAAAAAAAAAAAAAGATAGATGATTGATAGATAGATGATAGATAGATAGATAGATAGATAGATAGATAGATAGATAGATAGATAGATAGATAGATAGATAGATAAAAAGAGAGAAGTGTGCAGAAGACCCCCTGCCAAGAGGGGCCTTCTGGGTTTGGCCAAGCCCAGGTGCTCACAGCTGGAAGAACATGAGTGAAGAACATATCCTGAAGAACATATCCTCCCAGGAAACCAATTTATTATAGACAGATTATCTGTACACAAGAGATACAGCGAGAGGGAAGTACAGCTCCCACTGTCCAGGCTACTTCAGAAAAGCAGAGCTAGAAAGCAAATTTCCCTTCTCTGAAGGAAGTTAGAGCTGCTGCAAACCTTGGAGGATGAAAGAACCATGGAGATGGGCCAGAAAATCTATGGCCAGTGAGAGTCAAAGCAACAAGACAGCAGGGAGTGTGTTTGCTTTACAATACGGTCAACCTGGGCTTGATCTTGGCATGCTCATATGGTCCCTGGAGCACCATAAGAGTGATTCCTGAGAGCAGAGCCAGGAAAAAGCCCTGACCATTGATGAATATGTCCCTCTCCCTCTCCCCCCCCAAAATAGATCAGTTAAAAGAAGAGAATTAGGGGCCAGAGAGATAGCATGGAGGTAAGGTGTTTGCCTTTCATGCAGAAGGTTATCAGTTCGAATCCCGGCATCCCATATGGTCCCCCGAACCTGCCTGGAGTAATTTCTGAGCATGGAGCCAGGAGTAACCCCTGAGTGCTGCTGGGTGTGACCCAAAAACCAAAAAAAAAAAAAAAAAAAGACGAGAATTAGGGGCCAGAGAGATAGCATGGAGGTAAAGTGTTTGCCTTGCATGCAGAAGGATGGTGGTTCGAATCCCGGCATCCCATATGGTCCCCGAGCCTGCCAGGAACGATTTCTGAGCGTAGAACCAGGAGGAATCCCTGAGCGCTGCCGGGTGTGACCCAGAAACAAACAAACAAAAAAAGATCAGTTAAAAGACAAGAATTAAGTTTGATTGAATGAGCTTCTGCCAACACAGGGCAGGCACAGCAAACTCCTGTTTGTATATCAATAACACATGAGCAAATCATGGTTTGTTTTGGTCCTGAAGGTAACGTTAGAACACACTCAGAATTGTTCAATGGCTATTCTTGGTTCTGTGTTCAGGAGTGATCCCTAGAAGTGGTGTAGGGATCAAACCAAGGTCAGCTCAAATGGCTTCATGTCAGGCAAACACCTTAACCTGCACTATCTCTCTAGCCATCCCCATGGTTTCCAAACCTAAATGTTCAGAAAAATAAACACAAAGTATTATTTCATGACTCAGAAGAATGGCTCAGAAGAAATTCAAACTTCCGTGACTGGAGCAAAGTTTCCCAGAAACAGTTGTGGCCATTTGTGCTATTACAGCAGAGTCGTCTTAAGAGACCATCTGGGGGCTGGAGCAATAGCACAGCAGTAGAGCCTTTGCTTTGCACGTGGCCAACCCAGGACAGAGCCCAGTTTGATTCCCAGCATCCCATATGATCCCTCGAGCCTGCCAGGAGCAATTTCTGAGCACAGAGCCAGGAGAAACCCCTGAGTGCCATGACCCAAAAACCAAACAAACTAAAAAAAAAAAAGAGACCATCTGGCCTGCAAAGCCAAAGTATTTATTCTCGGTTCCTTGACAAAGTTTGCTGACCCTTAACTAAGAAGATTAGGGAAGAAATCTGGAATTTGGACAGCCCAGGGGTGCTAAGGGCTTTAAGTCTGACCCTGCTGCAAAGTCACCAGAGAATCTGTCAGGGCCTTGCACTCACACTGCTAACACCCACTGCTCTCCGTGCCTCACACTTGGTGATAAGAAACAGAGGCAATGGGCCCAGAGAGATAGCACAGCGGTGTTTGCCTTGCAAGCAGCCGATCCAGGACCAAAGATGGTTGGTTCGAATCCCGGTGTCCCATATGGTCCCCTGTGCCTGCCAGGAGCTATTTCTGAGCAGACAGCCAGGAGTAACCCCTGAGCACCGCTGGGTGTGGCCCAAAAACCAAAAAAAAAAAAAAAAAAAAGAAAGAAACAGAGGCAGAAGGTGGGAACTGGAAAGAATTGATGGTCTCCTGAAGGAGTGAGGAGCCCAGATTTGGGGTTTAATCCTTTCTCCTATTCCTCTGCCCTTCATACAGGGCTTGCTGTAGGATGTTCCTTCCAAACAGGACTCCACTGTAATGACACTTCTCCAAAGCATCTGTGTATATGTGTATGTGTGTGCATCTGTCTTGTGCACATGTGTATGTGTTTGCATGTGTTGTGTATATGTGACATGTGTTTATGTATGAGTTTGTGTGGATGTGTTTGTGTGTAACATGCGTGTTATGTGTGTGCATCTGTATATATATTGTGTGTGTCTAGGTTCACCCCAGGCCTGTCCCAGAGAGGATGGATGACCCCAGCATTCTACAGATGTTCCTCTGTGCGTAGTGCCTGCCTCACCTCTGCTGATCTCAGGAGCCAGTGAGGAGGCACTCTGAACACCAGCTGCTCCTTTCCTACTGGGCCTCTGCCAGCCCCCGTGTGAAATGCATTTCCTCCTTCTGCATGCCTCACCCTGCCCTCCCCAGATTCTGTCCTGAGCTGACAGGCTCTTTTCCTGTCTGCCTCCACCCGGCTGGAACTACAGTGGCCCTGGCACAGGTCAGGACTTTCAGATCCTTCAAACAGCATCTTTTTTTTTTTTTTTTTTTTTTTTTTTGGTTTTTGGTTTTTGGGCCACACCCAGCGGTGCTCAGGGGTTACTCCTGGCTGTCTGCTCAGAAATAGCTCCTGGCAGGCACGGGGGACCATATGGGACACCGGGATTTGAACCAACCACCTTAGGTCCTGGATCGGCTGCTTGCAAGGCAAACGCTGCTGCGCTATCTCTCCGGGCCCCAAACAGCATCTTTATTAAAATGAGGAGGGGGGAGTTTTCCCATGTCCCACCTGATACAGGTGACCAGGTCAGGGTGGCACTAGTCTCCTGACTCTCTATCTAAAGTGCTCCCCTCCTCCCCACCTAGGGTTCCAGAAGATTTTGCTTGGGGCTCCTGAACCTGAGAGTCTAGTCTTGGTTTGTTTGGGGGTATACACCAGGTTGCACTCAGGGGTTACTCCTGGCTCTGCACTCAGAAATTACTTTAGCAGTCTCAGGGGACTATGGGATGCTGGAGATCAAAGTTGGATTGGCCAAACACCTTACCTAACGCTGTGCTATCGTTCTCCAGTGGTCCTCAAAGTACAGCCTGAGGGCCACATATTGTATTTGTTTCTTCACTTCAACATAAGATATATGCAGTGTGACCAAAAAAAAAAAAAGATATATGCAGTATGCATAGAAATTTCTTCATAGTTTTTATTTTTACAATAGTCCGGCCCTCCAATGGTCTGAAGGACAGTGAACTGGGCCCCTGCTTAAAAAGTTTGAGGACCACTGCCTCTAAACCCTAAGAATCCTGTCTTACCACTCACAGGAGGTGAGTGTGTGGTGCTTGCATGGTGCATATACACGCCCTCTGCACTCGAATATGCTGGCACTTCAGCCACAGTGGTCAGTAGAGTCTTTCTTTGTAGAGTCATTAATGCTGGACCCCTATAAGTCTGCTTTGACTGAGGATCCAGGCTAGTTGGGGCTTCCTAGAGTCTCCTCCAGGAAGATCTCAGCTTATAGAATACCAGTAGGGAACATGGTTGCAGATGTAGCAAGATTTGAGTCTGGATCCTCACTGACTAGGTTGGGAGACATTCATTGCTATTGCTAAGTCCAGGAGAACGATGTGCCGTTCAAAGACACCAAGACCACAGTCTCATGCAAAAGCAGGGGGTTTATTTTCTTACAAGCATATGCAGGGGCTGCGCTAGAATCCAACATAAGCCAGAAACTGCCAGCCCTGAGCCATGAGTTTACAAGCTGTATATAGCATTTCAAACAATAGAAAGTTACAGTAGATTGATTTGCTTTAGGAAGTTCATGATATCTGGCATTTGCTCAATCACATTTTTGCAAGGTGCAGGTGTAAGCTTACAGGGTTAACATGACCAGGTTAGAACCATGTCAGAACAGAAAGAAAGTTGAACTGTAACTGGGTCTACAAGTTCCCACAATTGTGAAGGGGGGTAGGTGATCAGGGCAGTCAGGGAACTCAGGGGAAATTTTTCCTTTACACTATAAGCATTCTTAGCTCTTTTTTATTTTGCTTTGGGGCCACACTCGGTAGTGCTCAAAGGTTTGGGTTTTGTTTTTTTTTTTTTGGGGGGGGGAGGGTCACACCTAGCAGCACTCAGGGGTTACTCCTGGCTCTATGCTCAAAAATCACTCCTGGCAGGCTCAGGAGACCATATGGGATGCCAGATTTGAACCACCGTCCTTCTGCATGCAAGGCAAATGCCTTAGCTCCACACTATCTCTACGACTCCAGTGCTCAAGGGTTACTCCTGACTCTGCACTCAGGAATTACTTCACTTGATGTTCATATGGGATGCTCTGCATCAGACCCAGGTAGGACATATGCAAGGTGAGTGCCCTAGACATTGGGCTATTGCTTCAGTTCTCTGGCTCTTTGTGTGTGTGTGTGTGTGTGTGTGTGTGTGTGTGTGTGTGTGTGTGTCTGTTTTGGGTTCATACCTAATGGTGTTCAGGGGCTGTTCCACCACAGTCCTGGCAGGGGGTAAAGTGTCCTGGAAACCATGTGGTGTCCTGCAAATCATACACTTCAGCCCTTTAGCTATGCTTCCAGGCCCTAGTATTGTATTGAATTATGTTATTTTATTGTGTGGTCCTGAGAGTTGAACCCAGGGCCTCACACATGCAAACAACCTCTTATTTGGTTTCTATTTCCCACTAGATTGAGTAATCCAGGTCAGGCCCTTGTAGGGATTTAAAAACCTAAAAGCATTTGTCTTTATTGTGGGGAGAGAGGGGCAAAAGGAGAGTCATACCTGGTAGTGTTTAAAAGCTGCTCCTTGTTTAGTGCTTTGGGGTCACAGGAACCATGGAGGATAGGAATTTGGCTTTTTTCCTTATTAAAAAAAAAGGGGGGAGCAAAGAGAGGTAGTACAGGAGTTAAAGACTACTTTGTATGCAATTGACATAGGTTAATTTTTTGTTTGTTTGGTTGGTTGGTTGGTTGGTTGGTTTTTGAGCCACACCCAGTAGCACTCAGAGGTTACTCCTGGCTATGTGCTCAGAAATTGTTCCTGGATTGGAGAACCATATGCTCGCCAGGTGATCGAATCATCCTAGGCTAGTACATCTAGCAAGGCAGATGTCTTACCCCTTGTGCCATTGCTCCAGCCCCAGACATTGGTTAACTTTTGACATGGCATAGGACCCTCTAAATGCTGCCAGGAGTGATTCCTTTTTTTTTTTTTTTTTTGGGCCACACCCAAATGCTCAGGGGTTACTCCTGGCTGTCTGCTCAGAAATAGCTCCTGACAGGCACGAGGGACCATATGGGACACCGGGATTCGAACCAACCACCTTTGGTCCTGGATCAGCTGCTTGCAAGACAAATGCCGCTGTGCTATCTCTCCGGGCCCAGGAGTGATTCCTGAGCAGAGAAAGCCTTGGGCACAGCTGAGTGTGATCTTCCCCAAATTAAAAAAAAAAAAAAAAAGGGGCCGGCGGGGTGGCGCTAGAGGTAAGGTGTCTGCCTTGTAAGCGCTAGCCAAGGAAAGGACCATGGTTCAATCCCCCGGCGTCCCATATGATCCCCCCAAGCCAGGGGCAATTTCTGAGCATGTAGCCAGGAGTAACCCCTGAGCATCTAACGGGTGTGGCTTGAAAAAACAAAAACAAAAAAACAAACAAACAAAAAAAAATTCTCACCATAATATGGAGCCTTTGGGGACTGGAGTGATAGCACAGCGGTAGGGCATTTGCCTTGCATGCAGCTGACCCAGGACAATCCCGGGTTAGATCCCTGGCATCCCACATGGTCCCCTTAGCCTGCCAGGGGTGATTTCTGAGTGCAGAGCCAGGAGTAACCCCTGAGCACTGCTGGTGTGACCCCCCCAAAAAAAAGAAAAAGAAGATAAAAGAATATGAAGCCCTGTATTGCTGGGCTGTTGAGAAGTAAATGAGAACACTTTTAGTTCAAATTTTTCCTTCCTCCTCTAGATGTGTCCTGGGGACACTGCCTGCTTGGGATGCCAAGACAGCAGTGGATATCCGAGGTCCCCCTTGTGCCACACTGGCGGAGGGTTGAACCTGACTTGATTCAAACTAGAAGATGCAAGACGACTTGCATTCCAGGGCCCTGTTTCCCCAGGGTTCTGACTTTTGGCTCAGAAGCTGCTTGTGGCCCTGATTTGAGGCTGAGGTGGAGGGTGGACTGTGGCAACTTCCAAGTGTGTTTTTTACAGTTTGTGCATTACTCTTTCTAGCATTTATTTTAGGAAATGCCTTCATATCTCTGGGTCAATCTTTCCCATCTTTACAAAGGGAAATGCGTGTCACTGAGCTGGAGAGACCCTCCTTCACTGCTATCATTTGTTTTTGTTGGTTTGTTTTGTTTTGGAGTCACACCTGGCTGCGCTCAGGGGGGTTACTCCTGACTCTGTGCTCAGAAGTCGCTTCTGGCATGCATGGGGGACCATATGGGATTCCGGGATTCAAACCACCATCTGTTCGAATCAGCTGTGTGCAAGGTAAACGCCCTACCGCCGTGCTATTTCTCTGGCTCCCACTGCTGTCATTTGAAGGGTAAGCTCTGCAGCTGCAAAAGTGCTAGCCCTGGGGCTGGAGAGATAGCATGGAGGTAAGGCCTTTACTTTTCATGCAGAAGGACGGTGGTTCGAATCCCGGCATCCCATATGGTCCCCGAGCCTGCCAGGGGCGATTTCTGAGCATAGAGCCAGGAGTAACTCCTGCGCTGCCGGGTGTGACCAAAAAAAAAAAAAAAAGAAAGAAAAGGAAAAAAAAAGAAGTGCTAGCCCTCAGTCTCAAGATTCTCTAGGTTCTCCAAGTCTGTTTCCCATTCCACCAGCAAGGATGTGACCTCTTCGTGCCACCAGATGGCAGCAGCGTGCCTAGGTCGCCGTGCCAGGCTGTGTGGACAAGAACAACATGTTCAGAAAAAGATCCCAGAGAAGGGAGGAGGAAGCCCTGAGCGTCAACACCAAGTCTAAGTAAATAGGTTGAGGTGACCCTTTGCAGGCAACTTCCTGATATAGAAGCCCCGGGCATGGCCATCGGTGGCTGTAAATATACCTAGTGTCCTGTCCTAACCACCTGCCAAACTGGCACTGCCCCTCTGCCTGCCAGGTGGGAGATCAGCACCCAGCTCGGAATTAACTCTTTCTTAAACCAGGGAGGCATGTACCCAGGGCTCTGGGCACTCAGGCTGAGGCAGGCTGAAACCAGTCTCCTGGGGCGTCCCTGCCTGTTAGTGAATGAATGGGACACAGGGGACAGCAGGGCTGGAGAGATGACAGCACAGAGGGTTAAAAGGCATTTACTTCTGTGTGGCTAACCCTGCTTTGATCCCTGGCACTGCATATGGTCCACTGTCAGGCATGATCCCAGAGCACTGAATAGGAAGAGTCCCTGAACACAACTGAATGTGACCCCCTCAAAATACAAACAGCCGGGCCTGCAGAGATAGCACAGCAGTAGGGCATTTGCCTTGCACATAGCCGATCCAGGACAGACAGTGGTTCAAATCCTAGCATCTCATATGGTCCCCTGTGCCTGCCATGGATAATTTCTGAGTGCAGAGCCAGGAGTAACCCCTGAGCACCACCTGATGTGACCCAAAAACCAAAAATAAAAAAATACAAATAGCCCTATTTTCATATACAACAGCCCTCCCCTCCATAAAAGAAATGACATCAGATTCTCTTTCTGAGGTCCCTAGAGTTTCCTTAGATTTCCCCAAAGCACTCCAGAGGAAGAGCCAGAGGAAGTAATGGGCTGTGCCCTTCCACGGTGCTCTGAGAACAGACAACCAAGAGGCAAGCACAGTTGGTCTGTTCTTTCTCCTAAAAATTAAGCTTGTGCACAATGATGAGTAGTTGAGGATATTTCATGGCTAGATGCTTTGGGGAATGGGAAGATGAGTCATTCCAGAGCTTTGATTTTTAGTTTGTTGTTTGTTTGTTATTTTTTTTCTTGTCCTGGGGCTCCAATGCAGGAGCTGGTCTATGTGAGACAGGAGTGTTACCATGGACTTATGGTCCACACTAAGTTTTTTTTTTTTTTTTTGGGGGGGTGGTTTGGGTCATACCTGGCATCGCTCAGCGGTTCCTCCTGGCTCTATGCTCAGAAATCGCTCCTGGCAGGCTCAGGGGACCATATGGGATGCCGAGATTCGAACCACAGACCTTCTGCATGAAAGGCAAACGCCTTACCTCCATGCTATTTCTCCAGCCCCACACTAAGTTCTTTATAAAGGAGCTGGTACAGAGGCTGGGGAGATAGCTCACAGGAGTAAAGTGTCTGTTTTGCCCACGGGGGTGCTCTATGTTCAGTCCCCAAGCAGTACACCATGAGTTGGCCCTGAGCACTGCCTGATGTGGCCTCAAATACTAACCAAATAAACCGGCAGAGACACTCACATTGCAACACAGTTCAGATGACAGGTGGTCAGGTCATGTGTATGAGAGGAGGGCTTTGTGGGGGGTGGGGGACAATTTCTTGTGCTAGTCTTCTTCCTTTGGATTTGGTTTTTTATTGTTTGGCTTAGGTCAAAAGTTAAGCGATGAGGCCCTGAAACGGGGGAAGGAATGGTGAGAGGGTGTGGTTGGAAGGAAGCCAAGACAGTCACCCTGGAAGTCACCAGAGGGATCGGCTTCCTTGCCTGTCATCTGCTTGCGTGGACAGATCTGAAAGCAGAGCCTTTCCCCAGCTCCCAGCATATTTCCGTGGGTTGGGGAGGGTCTGTGATGCTAATTCACTTTGCAAAAAATGCAGTTTTACTTTGCAAAATGCACACAGCCTGACTCTCCCACTTGTCTTTGACGTAATAGTTAATGGGGCTGGAGAGATAGCACCTGGGTATGGTGCTTGCTTTACATCCTGCCCACCCCTATTTATGGTGCCCCAACACTGCCAGGGGCCACCCCTGAACACAGAGCCAGGAAGAATAGCCCCTGAGCACAGCCAAAGTAAGCTCCCCCACCTAGAATAAATAATACTTTAAGGTCTTAATCTTTCAATTATGCAGAGAAAAATCATGGGATAGTTTCAAGAATTGGAGACACGCTTTGCATACAGAAGGCCCATGTTTGAATTCCTTATACTGCTTCAGCCTGCTAGTGACCTCTGAGCACTGGGCCAGAAGTAACCCCAGAGTATTACTGGGTGTGGGCCTCTCCCTAAAACCAAAGCATACACACACACACACACACACACACACACACACACACACACACACACACACACACACACAAAGATTCAGAAAAGTATAAAGAATGCAACAGGAGCTAGAGAGATAATACAACGGGAAGGGGGAAAGGAACTTGTCTTGCATGAAGCCAATTCGGGTTCAATTTCCCATCATCCCATCTGGCCCTCTGAGCCCTGCCAGGAGTGATCCCTGAGCACAGGAGTAAGGAGTAAGTCCTGAGCCAGGGTTTACTTAAATAAGAGCCAGGAGTAAGCCCTGAGCACAAGCCCAGTGTGGCCAAACTCCCAACAGTCCCCTTCCCCTCCCCCCATAAGATACAATTGGGCCAGAATTCTACCGTCTGCAGGTCAGATCACATAGAGGTACAGAAAGAAAAAGAAAAGTGAAAGTCTTTGCAACATTTTTATCCCACATCTCCTCTCCACCCAATTACTACTGATCTGGGGCTTAAATTTGCTTCCTTGGAGGGCCGGAGAGATAGCATAGAGGTAAGTGCCTTGCAAGCAGGACAGTGGTTTGAATCCCGGTATCCCATAAGATCCTCTGAGCCTGCCAGGAGCGATTTCTGAGCCTAGAGCCAGGAGTAACCCCTGAGAACTGCCGGGTGTGACCCAACAACCAAAAAAAATTTTTTTTTGCTTCCTTGGAAGAAATGATGCCTGGACACACTACTGAAACACTCCACCATGCTGATCCTTGCTAGTTGCATTTTTTTGGGCCATGTTGGCCATCTTGCTCCAATGACACATAGGCATGCAGTCATCCTGCTGCCTGTGTTTGGAGCCCCCCCCCCCACTGTGCGTTTCATTGTCTCCAGTTGGGTTTTGAAGGACTCTGTGGTGGCTTTATGTATTTTGCTGCTGCAAACAAAAATCTCAGCAGCGAATCCTGGAGTTTTCAAAGGGTCAGAATTTCCTTCTAGGGCCAACGAGTGGGAGGAAATGATTTGGGGAGGGTTGGGGGCTGATCAAGCTCTAGCTCCTGGAGCTGCCTGGAGAGGCTTTGTGTTGTAAATGAAGGGCCCTAGCTGCTGTAGGGAAGTAGTTACTTCACCTCCAGTCCCAGCCAAACTGGCATGGCCGCTGCCAGGCCTAGCCGAGTACTGCCCTGGGAGGCCGCTCTATGTTTTCCAATGAGAGAAAGGTTTGCTGGGCCTACGGATGGTCTCCCTTGGGGGTACTTGGCTCAGGCTGGGTGGCTCTGCTAAGCTGGTGTTCAGCTCTGAGATTCACAAACAAACAGGAAGCCAGTCCACTTCCTCCTGGCTGGGCCTGGTCCCCTGTCCTTATCGCCCACAAGTGGGGGGAAGGGGTAGCCCAGGACTCACCAGGCGGCTTCCTGGAGCTGGGAAGCGGGGAATTCTGAGTCCTATTCTCTGTATAGGCTCCCCATAGGCCTGCCAGCCAGCCTTTCTGACTAGCCTCAAAACCAGTTCACCCCCCCCCCTCCCAATTCCCTACACCAAGTCTTTTCTCATCAGTTCCCACAGCCCAAGGAGACAGAATTCTGTCTGGGGTGACTCTCTCAGTTTAAGTGTCTGCATTTTCTCCCTGGAGGCAGCTCGGACACAATTTTCTCTGCTCTTTCCCACTGCCCACCCAGCTCGGCTCCTCTGGTCCGTGGGAGCCACATTCAATGCTTGTTGACTGTTTGAAGGGCCAACTCCACAGGGGCCCAGGAGTGGCAGGCAGAAGCTGGCATAGGGTTGTAGCTTCTTTTTTTTTTTTTCCGAGCCACACCCGTTTGATGCTCAGGAGTTACTCCTGGCTAAGAGCTCAGAAATTGCCCCTAGCTTGAGGGGACCATACAGGACACCGGGGGATCGAACCATGGTCTTGATCCTTGACTAGCACTTGCAAGGCAGACACCTTACCTCTAGCGCCACCTCACCGGCCCCTTATATCTTCTTTTTTTTTTTTTTTCTTTTTAGGGTTGTAGCTTCTATGTTCACTTATCACTGAGAGGAAGGAGTGGTGGGGACAGGTAAAGAAGGAAGCGGGAGCTGAGCCCTGGCCAATGTTCCATCTAGCACAGAAACTTCAGCTACCTAACAGGTAAGAAGCTCCCTTGTTAAACAGGTGTTTCATTCATTCTTTCTGGCTGGCTTGCTTTCTTTCTCTCTTTTTCTCTTTCCTCCTTTCTTCCTTCTTTTCGTTCTTCCTTCTTTCTTTCTCTTTTCTTTCTTCTTCCTTCTTTCTTTCTCTCTTCTTCTTTCTTTCTCTCTCTTTCCTTCTCTCTCTCTTTCCTTCTTTCTTTTTTTCCTTCTTTTTTTTTTTTTTTTTTTTTTTTTTGGTTTTTGGGCCACACCCGGGAGTGCTCAGGGGTTACTCCTGGCTGTCTGCTCAGAAACAGCTCCTGGCAGGCACGGGGGACCATATGGGACACTGGGATTCGAACCAACCACCTTTGGTCCTGGATCGGCTGCTTGCAAGGCAAACACCGCTGTGCTATCTCTCCGGGCCCTCTTTTCTTCCTTCTTTCCTTCTTTCATAAAGGAACCCACTTTTTAAGATGCAACCCACATTAAAAACCAGGCTGCCTGTGTTTTAATCCTTGGCCGTGACTCAACACAGCAGGATACCTCGTCAGAGCCTCAGGCCATCATTACTATCAATTACTTAAGAGAACATTAGCCCCAGGTCACACCGCCCCACCGCCTGCAGTGACTCACTGTCAATTGCTTAAAAAAAAAAAAAAAAAGGCAAAAGAAAAACTGATATCAACCTGCTTGGTAGCCTCTGTTCTCTTCCTAAAGAAAATAGAGCCCAGGAACTTAGCTTCAGGTGTCTAGGAAACACCCCCCATCCCACTCCCTCTTGAACCTCACTTTGTTGGGACTCACTTTATTGGTGCGGGGTGTATAGGGAAGCTGCAGTCAAGGAGCTTGGCGGGCAGGTGTGTGGGCCAGGCAGGTGAGGATGAAGGGGACTTTCTGGGCTCCAGCAGACACTGTCAGAGGTCAGAGGAGGCATAGGGAGATTAGAGCTCTGGGAAATGCATCCTAGCAGGAGTGAGGCAGGACAGGAGACCACAGGGGCAGCTCTAAAAGTGTCTAGAAACTGAGGGTGCTGGAAGGGGCATCAGAGTTGCAGGACCCAGGGACCCTGAGGAAGAGTCTACATGCTTCTCCTTCTCCTCCTTCTTTATGTGTCACCCAGGGGACTTCTCTAGACAGGCCCTGTGAGGTGGCCAAAGTGCCTGCATGTGCGCACACACACACACACACACACACACTGTACTTGCTAAAAGTGTGTCCTCTAAACATTAGGAAGAAAGAGCAGCATAGAGACGGCGAAGGGTGAGGTCAGAAGCTGGGTTCAGCTCAGAGAGACACCGACAGGACAGACTCCTGCCCCCCAAAGTTTGCAAATGCTCCCAGCACTGTCTGCCTTGCAGCCTGGCAGACCCCATGGGGCAGCAGAGGTGAGTGGCAACCTCAGGTTAAAAAATTACCTAGTCTTGGGGCCAGAGAGATAGTATGGACATAGGGCATTTGCTTTTCATGCAGAAGGATGGTGGTTCGAATCCCAGCATCCCATATGGTCCCCCGAGCCTGCCAGGAGCATAGAACCAGGAGTAACCCCTGAGTGCTGCCGGGTGTGACCAAAAACAAAAAACAAAACAAAACAAAATACCGGTCTGGTAATAATGAGAGAGAACAGGAAGGAAGTGTGGAGAGGCAGTGCGGAAGGGACAGAAAGCTCTGAGGAGGTGGCATAAGCACCCGGAAATGAACCAGGTGAAACAGGTGAGTGATACCCTCACCTTCCATGGTATGGCTGGGGATGCAGACACTGGTGGCTCCCCTCTTAGGCTCAGTTCAGGCACTCCCAGAGGCACCATCAAGACCAGGATTTGGATACCCTAAAAGATTAGAAGTGGGGTGAGCTGGTTAAGGCCTTCCCTATGGACAGGGGCCATTGTGGTTAGCCAGAGGGAAGCCAGCCTGCATGCCTTTCATTCTTGCTGGTGAGGAGAATGAACCACAGCCATGGATCCTGAGCCCTCAGCATGGCCTGATAGAAGTGGGTCTGGGAACAGGTGCTCTTGTCCAGGACAAGAAGCAGGCAAGCTGGGTGAGGCCATTGCTCAGACTGTACAATAGAGCAAGGAGCTCCCAAGGTCTGAGTTTGGGGTTACTGTTTGGATTCCTGACTCAGCCACTTGAGAAAACTACGTAACTTTGGATTATCCCTAACTTTCTGTTGGACTTTCTTTTGATTTATTTTTCTTTCTTGTTTTTGTTTTTGAACCATACCTGGAATATTCAGAAACCACTTCTGTCAAGGCTCAAGGAACATATGGAGAGCCTTAGAATAAATCAGGTCAGGGGCCGGAGAAATGGCATGGAGGTAAGGCGTTTGCCTTTTATGCAGAAGGTCATTGATTCGAATCCCGGCGTCCCATATGGTCCCCCATGCCTGCCAGAAGCAATTTCTGAGCCTAGAGCCAGGGATAACCCCTGAGCACTGCTGGGTGTGACCCAAAAACCACAACAACAACAAAAAAAAGAATAAATCAGGTCAGCCTTGTGCAGTCTTGTGCCGGGTGTGACCCAAACACCAAAAAATTAAAAAATTTTTAAAAATATTTAGATTTTGCAGGAGTACCCCCAGGTTTAATCTCCAGCACATAATCCCCAAGCATTGCTGAGTGAAATCCCTGAACAACCTCACCACCAAAGAAGGACATATTATATCTGTTTTTGTTTGTTTTTTTTAAAAGGACTCTGAAAGAGAGCAACAGTTTTTATTAAAAGCTAGTTTTTCCACCAAAAAAAAAAAAGTTAAGGGCCCGGAGAGATAGCACAGTGGTGTTTGCCTTGCAAGCAGCTGATCCAGGACCAAAGGTGGTTGGTTCAAATCCCGGTGTCCCATATGGTCCTCCGTGCCTGCCAGGAGCTATTTCTAAGCAGACAGGAGTAACCCCTGAGCAACCCCGTGTGTGGCCCAAAAACCAAAAAAAAAAAAAAAAAAAAAAAAAAAAAAAGCTAATTTTTCCAAAGCAATCAAGAAATTATTTCAGGGGCTGGAGAGATAGCACAGTGGTGGGGCATTTGCCTTGCATGCAGAAGGACAGTGGTTCAAATCCCAGCATCCCCTATGGTTCCCTGAGCCTTCCGAGGGTGATTCCTGAGCCTAGAGCCAGGAGTAGCCTCTGAGCGCTGCCGGGTGTGACCCAAAAACAAAAACAAAAACAAAAAATAAGAAATTATTTCAGCTTAATGTGCTTAAGCACCCATATTAAACTTAGCCATCAACTCATTTTAAGATTCCACAGGCATCCAAATCCAAGTGAGAACACAATGAGAAATATGCGATGAGAAGCCAAAGAGACATGCTCGCTTCAGCAGCACATATACTAAAATTAGAATGATACAGAGATTAGCATGGCCCCTGCGCAAGGGACAGGCAAATTCGTGAAAAAGAGAAGCCAAAGAGACATTATAGCATATAGGATGTTTGCCTTGCATGCAGCCAACCCATGGCCTCAGAGCACTGCTCTCAGGAGGACCCTACACTGCCACAGGAAGGCACCCCAAATGAATAAATATAAGGATAACTCTTATTCTTTTTTTTTTTTTTTTTTTTTTTTTTTTTGTTTTTGGGCCACACCCATTTGACACTCAGGGGTTACTCCTGGCTATGTGCTCAGAAATCGCCCCTGGCTTGGGGGGACCATATGGGACGCCGGGGGATCGAACCGCGGTCCGTTCCTTGGCTAGCGCTTGTAAGGCAGGCACCTTACCTCTAGCGCCACCTTCCCGGCCCCGATAACTCTTATTCTTATCGGTTGAATTCTGTAGCAAATATGTCCATCGTAAGTGTCCATAGTGTTTTACTAATGTTTTGTTTTGTTATTTTTTGTTTGTTTGTTTTTTGGTTTTTAGGTCACACCCAGCAGCGCTCAGGGTTTACTCCTGGCTTTATGCTCAGAAATCGCTCCTGGCAGGCTCGGGGGACCATATGGGATGCTGGGATTTGAACCATCGACCTTCTGCATGCAAGGCAAATGCTTTACCTCTATGCTATCTCTCCGGCCCCTTGTTTGTTTGTTTTTTGAGCCACACCTGGTGATACTCAGGGGTTACTCCTGGTTATGTGCTCAGAAATCGCCCCTGGCTTTAGGAGACCGTATGGGACGCTGGGGACAGAGGTTCGTCCTAGGTCAGACAAGTGCAAGGCAAACACTCTAACGCTGTTATTGCTCCAGTCCCTGTTTGTTATTTTTTGTTTGCTTGATTGTTTGGGAACCACATCTGATAATAGTCAGGGGTAACTCTTGGCTCTACATTCAGGAATCACTCCGGATGGGGCTGGTGGATCCATATGGAATGCTGGGTATCAACCGAGTAGGGTAAGTGAAAGGCAAGCACCCTCCCTGCTGTTCCATCACTCTTGCCCTCTGTTACTAATATATTTTTGTTTGTTTGTTTTTTGGATCACACCCAGCAGCGCTCAGGGGTTCCTCCTGGCTCTACGCTCAGAAATCACTCCTGGCAGGCTCAGAGAACCAGATGGGATGCCGGGATTCGAACCACCGTCCTTCTGCATGCAAGGCAAATGCCCTACCTCCATGCTATCTCTCTGGTCCCTGTTGCTAATATTTTTACAGAACCTCAAGAAACAAGATCAGTGAAGTTTACTAGAGGAAACAAGAACCATTTAGATCTGGGAAACTAATGATAATGGACTGCTCACATGACTTGTTTTGTTTTGTTTTGGGAAGCCACATCCACCTATGCTCCT
The DNA here is from genome assembly GCF_024139225.1 of Suncus etruscus. NCBI lineage: Eukaryota > Metazoa > Chordata > Mammalia > Eulipotyphla > Soricidae > Suncus > Suncus etruscus. The sequence continues at coordinate 183,789,637 of NC_064848.1, forward strand.
GGTTCTTCTCTCAGGAATCACTCCCGGGGGGGGGGGGGGAGAGAGAGAGAGAGAGAGAGAGAGAGAGAGAGAGAGAGAGAGAGAGAGAGAGAGAGAGAGAGAACAGCGGCACGGCATTTGCCTTGCCGGCAGCCATCCAGGATGAATGGTGGTGAGAGAGAGAGAGAGAGAGAGAGAGAGAGAGAGAGAGAGAGAACAGCGGCACGGCATTTGCCTTGCCGGCAGCCATCCAGGATGAATGGTGGTTCGAATCCCGGCATCCCATATGGTCCCCCGAGCCTGCGAGGGGCGATTTCTGAGTGCAGAGCCAAGAGTAACCCCTGAGCAACACTAGCTGTGACCCAAAAACCAAAGAAAAAATACCCAAACGAACAAAGAATCATTCCTGGTGAGCTTGTAGTATCATATGGACTGCTGGGGATTAAACTTGAGTTGGCCTCGTGCAAGCCAACTGTCTATTTCTCCAGTTCCTGCACATATAATTTGAAAGCAGACAGTCATTTATGAAGGCCACACACTCCTACTTGGTAACTGTGGAGCTACATCTCATAAGAGAACAGTTAGCTCACACAGGTAAGGGATGGTCACCTCACACAGGGTATTGGTCAGATATAAGAGAATAGTCACACAGAAGGGAGTGGTCACACAGAAGGGTATGGTCACCTCACAGGTAAGGGAACAGTCACCGCACACAGTAAGGGATTGGTCATCTCATCATCTCATTCAGGTTTTGATTTGGGCAAAGTCTCTTGAACCGCAGGTTTCAGATCCGGGAATGAAGGAGCTTCCTGCTTTATCGCGTCTTACATCTAAACTCAGAACAGAAGGACCTTGTGCTCAGACCGTCTCTGAGGCTCACATCTCTTTCATCGCCTCACTCCTTGTCTTCCTCTGGGGGTGAGGGGGAGCTCAGCCCAGCTCCCAAGAGAAATGTATTAAGTAAATACAAGGCGGCCGTCGCCAAAGTTATTGTTACTATTATTAACAACACTTAGGGACAGCAGCACTCTGGGGCTAATAAAGACCCAGGAGCAGTTTCTCAGCACACCCCAATACTGGCTTCTCACACCACAACAATGAGGGTTCTGGGATCAGAAGCCCTGGAAGGAGGTTTGAAAACACAGAGCCCCCAAAGCGTGAACCTAACCAGATCAGATGGAACCAGCAACAAGCTGAGGAGAGTTTTCTTTTTCTTTTTTTGTATTTTGGGAGGGGGCACACCAGGTAGTACTCAGAGGTTACTCCTGGCTCTGCACTCAGGGGTCATTCTTGGAGGTGCTTGAGGGAGCATATGGGATGCCAGGGATTGAACCTGGGTCAGCTGCGAGCAAAGCAAATGCCTACCCACTATGTTATTGCTCTGGCCACAGAGAACTTTTTATTTACATAATAAGCCCATGAGCCCAGGCCAGGCAGGCAGCTAGCTGATCCCTTCACTGGTGGCCTGGAGTTCTGCTTTCCTTGTCCCACAATGATATTCCAATCTTAATTTTCACTTTGCACAGCACATGTCCAGGTGGAAAATTATGAGGGTGGGGTGAGTATTCCCCACTATTTCTTTCTTTCTTTTTTTTTTTTTTTTTTTTTTTTTGGTTTTTGGGCCACACTCGTTTGACGCTCAGGGGTTACTCCTGGCTATGTGCTCAGAAATCGCCCCTGGCTTGGGGGGACCATATGGGACGCCGGGGGATCGAACCGCGGTCCTTCCTTGGCTAGCGCTTGCAAGGCAGACACCTTACCTCCAGCGCCACCTACCCGGCCCCCACTATTTATTTCTAATACAAACCGTGCATGTGCACTGGGTCCCAAGGAGATGCCAAGAATGAATAGGTCCGGGCCTGGAGAGATAGCACAGTGGCGTTTGCCTTGCAAACAGCCGATCCAGGACCACAGGTGGTTGGTTCGAATCCCGGTGTCCCATATGGTCCCCCGTGCCTGCCAGGAGCTATTTCTGAGCAGACAGCCAGGAGTAACCCCTGAGCACCGCTGGGTGTGACCCCCCCCAAAAAAAAAAAGAATGAATGAATAGGTCCCAGGAGCTGGAGTTATAGGGAGTAAGATATTCAATCCCAGGCATCCGATATGGTCTCCAGAGAACTACCAGGAATGACCCCGAGCGCAGAGCCAGGAGTAACCCCTAAGCACTTCCAGGTGTGGCCCCCTAAAAAGGAATGAAAAAGCATCCCAATGACTTAGGGGTACCTGCTTCTTTCAGGGGGGCACGGGAATGCATTTAGCAATATAGAACCCAGTTAGGCAGTACCATGAAGATGATAACTGTCCTCTGAGCCTGAAAGGGGGTGTTCTATCTAGGTAAGAATGAAGCAAATCATCTTTGAGAAGATTGAAGGTGTGAAGCCCCAGAGGAAGGAGCACAGGCAATGGAGGGCCAACAATGGGCAGGCATATAGAAATTTTGTTTGAGCCACACCCAGTGATGCTTAGGGGTCACTACTGGCTCTGCACTCAGGAATTATGTTGGTGGTACTCAAGGGACCATATGAATGCCAGAGATCAAACCCAAGTTGTCCATGTGCAAGGAAAATGTACCTGCTGTACAAATGTACTTGCTCCAGCCCCAGGTGTATAAAGTTGTGGCTTGCAACCTTCTACAGCTGTAACCATTAGTGAAACCTCTGAACCAGTAGGCCCAGATGGACCAATAGAAGTACAGATAGAGTGCTTACCTTGCACATAGACAACCTGAGTTTAATCCCTGGCACCCTATATGGTTTCCACAAGCCATGCCAGGAATGATCCTTGAGCACAAAGCCAGGAATAAACACTGAGCACTGTTGGGTGTGGGCCAAAGCAAAACAATAATAATAATTTTCAAATTAAAATTAATTTATAAACAAAGCGCTGAGCTAGAGGGAAGAGTAGATTTGGAAAAGTCTACTAGAACAAGATTCGGGGAGGTCTCTCGAATACTGCTCCAGTAATTCTCGGTCAACTAGGCCTACTAGGCAAGAGCCCCAAGGATGTGGTGCTGCTTAGACACTGTGGTGGTGGGGATCCCCTCATCACCAGAGCAGTACTGGGGGTCTCCAGGGCCACACCCAGCAGGGTTCAGGGAACTTTTTTTTTTTTTTTTTTTGGTTTTTGGGTCACACCATCGGTGCTCAGGTACTCCTGGCTCTGCACTCAGAAATCCTGGCAGGCTCAGGGGACCATATGGGATGCCAGGAATTGAACACATCCTGGGTTGGCTTCCTTCAAGGCATGTGCCCTCCATCCTGCTATGGCCTCTCAGGGAACTTTTTTTTATGCCAAAGGTTGAATTGGAGCTAAATTGCATATAAAACATCTGTGTTGATATCGGAACCATCTTTCTGGCCCCTAGACCCTAATATTAAACAACCACATGCTGTACTCTGAGATCCAGGTTTTATTGTCCTTGTGGATAGGAGAAATCTCAGAAAGTGTGGGGACAGGTAATGTAGTGAACACAGAGAAGTGAAAAACAACACAGCAAGTCCAGGATCCAGCGGGGAGTTTGGTTGTGGCTTAGGCGGGACTGGGAACTAGACTTGTGTTGACACAGGCCGTGGTCCTGGGCTCACACTGACCAGCACGGATGCATCTGTGGGAACTTGCTCCAGGCCAGGGGCAGGCAGACAGCAGCTCTGGGAAACCCTGGAGCTCAGTTTCCAAGTAGCGGAGCGTCCTAGCCTGGGGTCTGTTGAGCTGACTCTTCCCATGGAACCTGGGCCACGGCATGGGCCAAAGCAGGACTCTGTCCTTGGGAAGCCAAATGGGTTGGGCTGAGAATGGGAGAGTGTGGGACCGAGGCAATAAAACGAAGGGAGAGGAGTCTCGGAGTGTCTTGGGGGGTGGGGTGCACAGGGCGTGGGGCCTTGCATTCCTGGATGGTTAAGACGCCATGGCTGATGATTAGCATGATTATTCCTGCTCTGGCTGCTCCCAGCTTTCAGCCTTCGAGACCCACGTCACTCCTGAGCAAAGACAAGGTGGGGCAGGGCGGATGGTTCCACATCAGGGAACACCATGTGACCCCACTTTATTCTCTGGGGGAACTTCCTAGTGTTGAGCCACCTCCTGCCTCAACTAACACCCACATCTAAGGAATGGCTTGATGACATTTCTGGGGGGGAAAGACTCCCCCAAACCGTCCCTTACCTGTCAGTCAGTTCTGTGCACTAGACCGTGCTTGTCCTTCCCCAACTGGGGCAGATCTTGTCAGTATGGAGGGGAGCCAGGAAAGGTGTGGATTCTGGAAGAGAAAACTGGGCTGGGGCCAGTTCCACAAACAGGTACCCTCCTTGCCAGGTGCTGCGGGCATCATGAGGTCAGGCTCCTGGTTTCGCGTCTCTCTGGAAGATTCTGCCATGAGGGTGACTATCATGTCCACCCAGACCCCAAGGGAGCAGGACATTACACACCAAGGACCCTGGCAGGGCTGGCATCAGAGGCCTTGTTCAGTGTCCTGGGAGAGGAAAAGCCCAGTTCTCTCAGAGACAGGCCGGGCTGGGCCCCAGGGCAGAGGGCCAGACAATGGTTCCTCCACTGGCAGAGGGGTGTGGGGCTCTTGCATTTGCGCAAGGCCTTCCAGCAGGACTTGTCCCTACCTGCAGAGAGATCAAACAGACAGCAGGGGGAATTGTGAATGACAACCTGAAGGAGGGGGCATAAGGGGCTCCAACTGAAGGTGCACAGGTCCTGTCCAGCAGTGGGAACACAAACCCCCGAAGAAGGAAGCAAGTGGCCAGACAGGCTGCTTCATGCTGAGATCCACCAGTGAGGGGCTATCTGTCATCAACCGCCTCATGACATCTTTGGGGTCATCTCCTGAGGGCTGTGGGGAATTCCTCAGGCTCTCCGAATCTAATCTCGAGTCTCCAGTGACAATCACACCTTGGAGAAGAAACAAGAAGCCCAACTGAACAGGGCACTCAGCCCTGTAGGAGTGTATATGTCTAAGACCCTCAAATTAGTCGCCTGGGGACACTCTGGAGGAAGGAGTCTCTTCCTTTGGGAGTTCCTGCCCACTTTACACAGTTCCAGAACCCTGGAGTGAGATCCAGCAGATAATGTCTTTAGCTTCTTGCCTACGTCTGGTCCTGATTGCTCTGCTCTGGCTTCCGGACCTTAGCCAGTTCCCTGAGCAGGCACTAGTGCCTTCTCACTTGTTCCCTTGTACATCCCTGGATGGAATGTCACACCATTATTCAAGCTGGCCATACTGACCCACCCCCTGACACACATACACGCGCGCGCGCACACACACACACACACACACACACACACACATATTGTTTTGGGGTGAGTCTGCCCTCTTGCCACTCAGAGGGGCTACAGGACATGGACCTGTGCATCTTCTCCTGTGTAGTAGAGCCTTGTTGTGGCCTGTCAGATTCCTCAAGAACTTTTTTTTATTTCCCTGAGTCTTCTGTCTGTGTTCTTCTCTTTCTTTTTTATTTTTAATTTAATGTAATTTTTTTTTTTTTTTTTTTGGTTTTTGGGCCACACCCGGTGTTGCTCAGGGGTTACTCTGGCTGTCTGCTCAGAAATAGCTCCTGGCAGGCAGGGGACCATATGGGACACCGGATTCGAACCAACCACCTTAGATCCTGGATCGGCTGCTTGCAAGGCAAACACAGCTGTGCTATCTCTCCGGGCCCAATTTATTTTTATTTTATTTATTTTATTTTATTTCATTATTTCCCTGAGTCTTCTGTGTGCTTCTGGTTCTTCTCTTTTTGCTTCGTTTTGTTTTGGGGCCACACCCGGTGACACTTAGAGGTTACTCCTGGCTATGTGCTCAGAAATCACTCCTGACTTGGGGGACCATATGGGATGCCGGGGCATCAAACCGAGGTCCATCCTAGGCTAGTGTGGGCAAGACAAGCGCCTTACTGCTTGCGCCACCGCTCCGGCGCCTGGTTCTTCTCTTTTCGCTTTTGTTTTGGGGCCACACCCACAGCTCTCAGGGGTTACCCCTGGCTCTGTGCTCAGAAGTTACTCCTGGCAGGCTCAGAGGACCATATGGGCTGCCAGAGATCAAACCTGGGACTCCCCCGGGTCGGCTGCATGCAAGGCAAATGCCTTACCGCTGTGCTATTGCTCAGGCCCCCGTGATTCTAATCTTTAGCTCCCAGAAGTTCCCTTTCAGCATATCTTTGCCAGCCTCTGACATGTCTTTCTGCAACTGGATGAGAGTGGATTGTAGAGAAGAACCCATTGCCACAGTTGTAGTGACTTCATTTCATAAACCTTTGCTGCCCAGCTGCAACTACTTGTGCAGTGACACTGTTTTTGCTTAGAGCCGTAGGACCACACCTGATGTTGTTTAGAGGCCACTCCTGGCTCTCCGGATCACTCCTGAGACTCAGGGATCACTCCTGGCATGCTGAAGGATCAAACTGAGATAGACAGCTTGTAAAGCTGTACTCTCTTAGGTCTAGGGTGACTCTGATGAGGACACACAATGCCCCCATCTCCAAAGTGGTCAACAGTAGCCCGTTGGGTTACGTTAGAGAGCCCTGGATGAACACCCAGGGCCCCCAACCTTCTGTCTTTTTTTTTTTTTTTTTTTTTTTTTTTGGTTTTTGGGCCACACCCGGCAGTGCTCAGGGGTTACTCCTGGCTGTCTGCTCAGAAATAGCTCCTGGCAGGCACGGGGGACCATGTGGGACACCGGGATTCGAACCAACCACCTTTGGTCCTGGATCGGCTGCTTGCAAGGCAAACGCCGCTGTGCTATCTCTCCGGGCCCCCAACCTTCTGTCTAAACTTTCATTGCATCACTACATCTCTTTAGGGTGGAGGGGGGATTTGGGTCACATTGAGTGGTACACAGGGACTACTATGCACAGGATTACTATGCTTAGGTGTCACTCCTGGTAGTGCTCAGAGATTGAACCAGGCCTCCCAAATGTTCCCAAAACATGAACCTTGAGAGATTTAGAGGTTAGGGCACATGTACTGCAGATGCCACTCCTGATTTTCTTCTCAGCACCACATAGTTCACTGAACATCTCAAGATTAAGCCTCAAAGGTCTCTGATCACTGATGGGGTTGCCCTGGTGGTCACTAGCACCAGAGGACCCAGGCACTATTGCATCATTGGGTTATTACATTGATATTTGGCCCATTTAGTCAAGTATTTTAGGAAGTGATCCCTGAGCCTCCTGAACACTACTCAAGAGACTTCTTATAAAAAAAAAAAAATAGGGGCCGGAGAGATAGCATGGAGGTAAGGTGTTTGTCTTTCATGCAGAAGGTCATCAGTTCAAATCCCAGCATCCCATATAGTCCCCCGTGCCTGCCAGGAGCGATTTCTGAGCATGAAACCAGGAGTAACTCCTGAGCACTGCCGGGTGTGACCCAAAAATCAAAAAAAAAAAAAAAAAAAGTAATAATAATAATAATAAGGGCCAGAGCAGTGGCGCTGGGCATAAGGCATCTGCCTTGCTCGTGCTAGCCTAGGACGGACTGTGGCTCCATCCCCAGGCATCCCATATGGCCCCCCAAGCCAGGGGCGATTTCTGAGTGCATAGCCAGGAGTAATCCCTGAGTGTCACCGGCTGTGGCCCCAAAATCAAAAACAAAACAAAACAAAACAACAGCAACAAAAAATAGCTGAGTCGCATAAACCCTGTTTCCAGTTGGCTGGTTACTGATTATGTTTCCTTCTTGTATGGTCCTTTACAGGACAAAATGAACCTAGTAAGGAAGATTCAAAGAATATTTCAGGGCCCGGAGAGATAGCACAGCGGCGTTTGCCTTGCAAGCAGCCGATCCAGGACCAAAGGTGGTTGGTTCGAATCCCGATGTCCCATATGGTCCCCGTGCCTGCCAGGAGCTATTTCTGAGCAGACAGCCAGGAGTAACCCCTGAGCACCACCGGGTGTGGCCCAAAAAAACAAAACAAAACAAACAAAAAAAAAAGAATATCTCAGTAATTTGTTCACCTGGTAGCACCCAAATGGTATTCACCAGCAGCGAGCGTGTGTGTGTGTGTGTGTGTGTGTGTGTGTGTGTGTGTGTGTGTAGTTACAAACTCTTTTTTTTTTTTTTTTTTTTTTGGTTTTTGGGCCACACCCGGCGGTCGGTGCTCAGGGGTTACTCCTGGCTGTCTGCTCAGAAATAGCTCCTGGCAGGCACGGGGGACCATATGGGACACCGGGATTCGAACCAACCACCTTTGGTCCTGGATCGGCTGCTTGCAAGGCAAACGCCGCTGTGCTATCTCTCCTGGCCCACATTCTCTTTCTTTCCAATTTTAGTTTCTTAGGAAAAGCACAGGATGATACAGGGGCCAAATTAACAGCCTGAGAATCCCACGTAGGAACCAGCCCTTCAGTACCGCATGAAGGCAGCTGTAGTCGTCCCATTGGTGGGTGTGGAATCCACTTTCCTCCCTTCTCCCTAGAACTGCTAGGACAGGGGGTGTCCCATGCTTTATTACCAGCCCGTCCAAGAGTAAGTCTCCAACTGATCCTTCAATCATCAGATGTTGAATCAGTGTTTAACCACTGTAATTGGCAGAAAAATCCTCCCTGACTGTCTCACCAAGACCAGACACTGAAAATTCACTCTCTGGTTGGTATGCAACCACCCTCTGTGAGATGAAGAAAATAAGAAAAAGTTAGAAAATATTCTCTGGGGCCAGAGAGATAGCACAGTGGTAAGTCAATTGTCTTGCTTGCGGTCGAAGTGGAATAGACCTGGTTCAATTCCCGGCAACCCATATGGTCCTCCAAGCATGCTGGAGTGATTTCTGAGCACAGTCAGGAGTAACCCCTGAGCATTGCCTGATGTGGCCCAGAAACCAATCAATTCATAAATTAATTAATTAAATAATTATTAAAAAAAGAAAATATTCTCTACTTAGAATGCTCCTGAGAAGGTTCTATAAAACTGGTCCCAGAAGCTGGCTTCAGGGCTTATATGGTACTCACCTGCAACATGAGGCCAAGAGTGACAGTCTGCATTGCAGTGAGTGCTGAGGGGATACCGACAGTCCCAATATTTGGGATTTCCATCAAGATCCTGAAAGATGGACTCAGTGGTTTAAAAAACTTCTGGAGGGGCCGGAGTGGCACAGTGGTAGGGCGTTTGCCTTGCATACAGCTGACCAATGATGGACCGTGGTTCAATCCCCCGACTTCTCATATGGTCCCCCAAGCCTGGAGCAATTTCTAAGTGCATAGCCAGGAGTAACCCCTGAGTGTCACTGGGTTGGTCCAAAAACAAAAAAGGGAAAGAAAAAAACTCTGGGGACAAGCATGAGACTTAGTCCTTGTGATCATGAGAACCCCTTAGTCTGGGATTCCCAGAAAGGTGGGGATTCTTCCATAGAACTGACATAAGTATAGCCTTGGACCTGAGGCACTGACCTACTCTGTCTCATTTCTTTGGTACTTGGAAAGTTACTGTCAGCAGCAGTTTTCAAGCGGAATGTGTGGTGTTGTTAGTCCATTGAGCTATCTCTTTGGCCTCTACATTCTCTTTAAGTTTCAATGGCCCTTGTAGACGTTTGGAGGGGAGCAAACACTCTGCAGTGTTCAGCTGACTCCTGGCTCTGTGCTCAGGATCACTCATGCAGGTGCTTGGGAGAACCCTATGTGGTGCTGAAGATTGAACTAGGGCCATGCAAGGCAAAGCACCTTGACTCCAGTGCTGTCTCGCTGGTGGGTGCCCCATGAGAACATTTGTAGACTGTGTTGGTAGGGGAAGAAGATAACATTCCAAGAGAGCTCTCTCTGCTCTAGGTGCCCCTTTTACACAGGATGACATTCCTGCTTCTGGAACTGAATGGGCCCCAGGAATGCTGGTCGATGGGGTAGGGCAGGGCTGTGCATGTGATGTACTGCTAAGCATTCCTTTATCAGGGGTGCCTGGTAAAAGTGAAAGTGGCTTAGCTCTGAAACCAGAAAAGCATTCGAGAAAACAAAGAGACAGAAGTTGCTACCCTAAATTTGTGGGAGTTTCCAAAAATCTAGGGGCAAATGATTATTCTAGAAAGTTCCTCTCTCGTTCTTCCTTCTTTTTTCTCTCTTCCTTCCTTCCTCCCCTTTCTTCTTCCCTCCCTATGTCCTTCCCTTCCTTCATTCCTCGTGTTCGTTCCTTCATTGTTTCATTCCTTCCTTCCCACCTACCTTTCAGTTTCTAAAACATCAAAAATCCTGGAAGGTCTTGATGTTATAGATTATCTTTGTTGTTACTGTTCAATCATATCTCAAACACCGACCCACTTTTTTCCTCCAGCCTCACTTCTACCATCCATTTAGACTATTTCAATCCTGCCACCTTTTGAGCTGCCTTTCCCATCTAGTCCGTCTCTGATAGCAGATTCCTGCTCAAAATTTCCCTTCAATCCTAGAAAACTTGGTGACTGGACATGATTGTCCTCCATCTCCTGTTCATCAGTTGTTGTCATCACCGGATGACAACGATCTCATTTTCCCACCAGACCTGTCTCCCCAAGCAGAGGCCATTCCCAGCCCTGCGGCTTTCAGAACAGAGCAGAGGGCCGGGCACATAATACACCTTTATTGAGACTTTCATTTGTCTTTGACTTCTCATTAAACATCAGAGAATTTGAGCAAGGGAAAAATTCCTCCATATAATGCAGGTGAATAAGCCTTTACATGGGTGGAGTAACCATCTCTCTCACCCAGGGGACAACCCCTCCTGGAAAAAACCCTGAGACTGAGATGCTCCTGGGGGGATCCCAGGGGTGAGTGTGAAGGATCTGGAGGGTGCATTGAATTAGACACTCAGCTTGCTCCCTGAACACTGTGAGGGGGCACCTTCACCCCAACCCAGAGTGACCATGAGAGAGAACCCAGAAGTCCGAGGATGTGGGGAAGAGCCTCATCAGTCAAGGGCAAGAATTCAGGAGTAAACAGAGCTGTATTGGGCACAGGGCAGTCAGAAAGCCCAGTCAGCATTGCTGAGCCATCTCCAGCCTTGTTTCTAGTTCAAACACTGAGCCTTGGAGGGGAAATTCCATATATCTGGGTATAGCTGCACCATCACAGACCTTGAATCAATGCCTATTTCTTTCTTGAACTCTAGAGACTTTAGTGTCTCATGTTCTTTGGTTTGGTCTCTCATCAGAGAAATGAAGGGCTGATCCTCTCTAAACACATTTGTAGTAGAGAAACAGGGGCTGGAGGTGCTGCATTGAATCCAGGGTGTGCTATGTGGGATTTAGGAGAGGAGCTCTAGTCTCTGGGCACCTTCACTTGCTGAGCCAGCAAGCTCCTAGTTCTGAAGAACAAAAGTCAAAAGGCAGGTTCCATGTCCTCAAATCACTTCTAGTTCAGGGAGGGAACAGATGGGTCTTAAAACCTGTTTAGAGCTTTCATGGGTGGGTGAAGGCATGAGATTTCAGAAGCACCAGGAGGCAGCCCTGAGCTCCTCAGGGGAAGAGGAGGGGGCACATTTGGAGCAGAGAAGGAAAGCCTGAGGAATGTGCGAGACAAGTTAGTGAGGAGAGGAAGTTCCAGGTGAGAGAGACAACAGAGGTGGGAACTGGGGAGGGCAGGCCCAGTACTCAGCTGGCAAAGCCCAGAGTGAATTGTAGCTGGCTGGGCAAAGGCAGGTAGAAATCAAATAACACAAAATCTTTTTTTACCTGTGAGAAAAAAGACACAGTTGTTGAAAACAAATTGTTTTTATACTTTGTCAATGTATCATTGATTTATTATTTTGTGGAATTTGGGGAGTTTAGTTCTATTCACCTATATGTCACCGCCTCCATAGATTAAAAAAAAAAAGTGGGGTTGGAGAGTTAGCATGAAGGTAAGGCGTTTGTCTTGCATGGAGAAGGATGGTGGTTCAAATCCCGGCATCCCATATGGTCCCCTGGAGCCCGCCAGGAGCGATTTCTGAGCGTAGAGCCAGGAGGAACCCCTGAGCGCTGCTGGATGGGACCCCAAAACCAAAAAAAAAAAAAAAAGTAGAGTAAAAAGGGAGGCCAGAGTGATAGCACAGCAGGTCTTGCATGCGGATGACCTGGGCTCAATCCCCAGCATCCCATATGGTACCCCAACCCTGCCAGGAGCAATTTCTGAACAGAAACAAAACAAAAGCAAGAGAGAGAGAGAGAGAGAGAGAGAGAGAGAGAGAGAGAGAGAGAGAGAGAGAGAGGCCAGAGAGTTAGTGCAGTGGGTAGGACATTTACCTCACAGCTAGCCAAGATGGGTTCAATTCCCAGCACTCCCCTGGTCCCCTGAAGCAGAACCAGGAATAACTTCTGAGCATTGCTTGAGTGTGTCCCAAACACACACATAAAAATAATTTTAAAAATTAAAGAGGGACCAGAGAGATAGCATGGAGATAGGGCATTTGCCTTGATGCAGAAGAACGGTGGTTCAAATACTGGCATCCCATATGGTCCTCTAAGCCTGCCAGGAGCGATTTCTGAGCATAGAGCCAGGAGTAACCCTGAGCACTGCCGGGAATGACCCAAAAACCAAAAATTAAAATAAAATAAATGAAAAGAGAGCTTTATCTCAAATATCAGATCAAAAAGGTGGGCCAGAGGACCCGGAGAGATAGCACAGCGGTGTTTGCCTTGCAAGCAGCCGATCTAGGACCTAAGGTGGTTGGTTCGAATCCCGGTGTCCCATATGGTCCCCCGTGCCTGCCAGGAGCTATTTCTGAGCAGACAGCCAGGAGTAACCCCTGAGCACTGCCGGGTGTGGCCCAAAAACCAAAAAAAAAAAAAAGGAGGGCCAGAGCAATAAAATAGTGGGTAGGATGCTTGCCATTTTGGAGGGGGAGTGTTGGGCCACACTCAGCAGTGCTCAAGGGTTACTCCTTGCTCTGCGCTCAGAAATTGCTTCTGGCAAGTCCGGGGACCATTTGGGATTTCAGAGATTGAACCCTGGTTGTCTACATGCAAGACAAATGCCCTACCACTGTGATATCACTCCAGCCCCAAAACAACACTGATTGTGTTATTATAGAGGGGCCAGAACAAGCGGTGGCCAGGTCACATAAGTTGTGTTCCTTCAGGGGTCTTGTCAGGTTCTAGAGCTGCCCATGTATCCTGGCTCAAGTCCCACTCCACTCTTTGAAGCCAGTGTCCAAAATAATCTGACCTTGGCTGTCCTTGTCATATCATCACTACATTTCTTTTGGAAGGAATAGTCTGGGGGCATTGGCAATCTGGCTGTGAATCCAAGAGCAGGTGACCCAGCTCCTGTTCCTAACTCATCTATTTGCAAAGTCCCTTTGCCATGCAAAGTAACATCACAGGTGAGTGACCCATTATTCCATTTACAACACAGTGGCAATTCTGTAGGCCACACCTCAGCTTGGTATCTAGGAGTTACTCTGGGCAGTACTTGGGCCCCAATTTTGTTTTGTTTGTTTCTGAAAACGGTATTATAAAAGGCTCTTTTATCTTTTTTTGAGGGGAAGCACAACTGGCAGTGCTCAGGAATTACTCCTGGCAGTGCTTGGGTACCATATGGGATACTGGGGATCAAACCTGGGTCAGCTTCATGCAAGGCAGATACCCTACCCACTGTGCTATCATATCACTTTAGCCCCACACTGTCTTTGATCTTAACAGATAATAATAAAGACTTAGAGTCTATGGAAAGCAAGTGAAAGTCTGACTCTGGATTGGATGCAAATAATTCATAGAAATCACTGTTAAGTCAAACACATTTTTCCCAAAAGGTTACAATCCGGGAGGTGAGTCACTGCTGGCACTGATTTTAGCAGATGGATTTACTCCCAGCTTCCGCCTCATGAAAGTCATCTGAAACAATTCTTTTTTCTACTTCCCTCAGCCCTGACTGACTTTGCCCCCTACCCTAAGGTTAACACACCTACCTGAAGGTCCCTAGTACCTTGTGTCCCATCTAGTTTCAGCCCTCCCTTCACCTGTAGAGCATCAGGAAATCATCACTCTCCTCCACAATGCATGTTGTCAGCCTGGTGCTCTTAGTGCAATTAGATTTCCCATCAAAATTGTTTAGGCACCTTGCAAAGGGTTTCTTTCTCATTCCACTTACACCCCCCCCACCCTTGGGATTTTTGGGCCACACATGGTACTCAGGCAGACTCAAGGAGATCGATCATATGGGATGCTGGATAGTCTGCGTGCAAGGCAACTACCCTATCCATTGTGCTATTGCTCGGGGTCCCACTTACCTCTTTCTAAATAAAGGCAAAAGTTCTTAGAAAGCTCTAAAGAAGATAAATCACCCTCCTTACACCTGTAGACTGGCACCTATCCACTGACCCACAATTATAAGCAAGGCCGTAAACTAGCTGTTTTTAATCTCTGTAACTGTGAACCAGCTCTCACCCAAGGACCCGAGGTCCAAGGCTACTGCCCTAAAAGGCCCTGGGATATTTATTTATTTATTTATTTATTTATTTATTTATTTATTTATTTATTTATTTATTTATTTATTTATTTTGGTGTTTGGGTCACACCTGGCAGTGCTCTACACTCATAAATCGCTCCTGGCAGGCTCAGGGGACCATATAGGATGCCGGTATTTGAACCGCCATCCTTCTGCATGCAAGGCAAACACCTTACCTCCATGCTATCTCACGGGCCCCAAGGCCCAGGGATTTTATAGTTTGCAGTTGAACCAACCCACAAGTCAAAAACTCTTGCAGCCCAGTGAACAGCTAGAGTCTGAGTCCTTTCACACTTTCACTTCTAGATAAAAGGTAGCCGGGAGGGACAGGTGGGGAGAGGAGGGGAGGAATGGAATTAATGACTTAATGCCTACAAAGCTCTAACAACTTGCTGCAGATAAGGTCTCATTATGGTTAATTGTTATTATTATTGTTGTTATTGTTATGAACATGATTCCTAAGAAATGCTGCCACGGCTCTGTTAATGACCTCAGGTCAGGGATTTAATTAAGACTTCTCCATGCCAATGGCCCCAGGCATCTTGTTCCCACCCCTGCAACTGGGTTCCACCTCCTTCCAGTTCCTCCCACGGGGTCCCTCCTGGAGAACTTTCTTCATCCTTCATTACCCTCAGCAGCTTCCTCTTCCACTCCAGTCCCAGCTCCCCAGGATTTTGTTCCCAGCCCCAACCTCAGGTTGCTTATAATCTCATACGCCTCCTTCAACCTTGCCTTTCCTTTTCTGAGTTTCTAGCCCCTCTGTCCATTTCTTTTCACCTCCTGTTCTCAAAAGCAGAATGTTTTTGTCAGTCAGGAAAGGTAAGAAAGGGATTGCAGAGCCTGTTCCCACCTACTGCAGCCTGCCCTGTTGCCCTCACTTCCTGCACTTTGTCCCCAGGTCTCCTCAGCCCTGAGAACTTGGGGCTTGTTCTTGGGGTGGTGAGGCCGGTTGGGTGGGTTGGTTGGTTTAGGGTTACAAAGTTTGGCTCTTAACTCCTATCCCTATGCAGCTGCCTTCTTTCATTAATTAATTCCAATTTAAAAATAAAAAAAAAAAAACCTCTTCAATTGACCCTCAGTACATGCCTCTGGGGCATATGTCACATCAATTACAGACAACAATTAAGCGAGCTGCCTAAAAGAATGTGAACCCTTGTAAAGATTCAAACACAATCCAGGCCTCACCATTTGAGATCACTCTGCTGGAGATGGACCCTGAGGCAGGAACTGCTGGGGAAGACTTGGGCTGGAACAGAAGAGAGATAGTGGGGGCTTTCTCCTGCTATGGGCCCCTGCCCCCAGCTGTCTAAACTCCTACATGCCAGAGTTTATTTCTACCTTAGCTTGGATAGCCCAAAAGCTAAGCTATTGTAGTTGATGTGGTGGCCTGAGTTTTCATTCTTTTTTTTCTTTTTTTGGTTTTTGGGTCACGCCTGGCAGCACTGGGGGGGGGGGTTACTCCTGGCTCTACACTCAGAAATCACCCCTGGCAGGCACAGGGGACTAAATGGGATGCCAGGATTCAAACCACCGTCCTTCTACATGAAAGGCAAACACCTTACCTCCATGCTATCTCTCCGGACCCAGTTTTCATTCTTTTTTCTTATTTTTCTTTTGGTTTATGGACCACATTCGGCAGTGCTCAGGTGTTACTCCTGGCTCTGTGCTCAGATATTGCTCCTAGCAGGCTCAGGATGCTGGGGATAGAACCCACGTTGGTCCCAGGTTGGCCACGAGCAAGGCAAATGCCCTACCACTGTACTATCGCTCCAGCCCCCTGAGTTTTCCAGACTTGGACAAATGTCCTTCATTCTAAAGTCCACATCTCTAATGTCCTAACTAGCTATCTTGCAAAACTTAAGATATGTCTCTTGGCCTGAGAGAAAGCACAGTGATAGGGCGTTTGCCTTGCATGCAGCAGCCGACCCAGGGCAGATCTGGGTTCAATCCCCAGCATCCCATATGGTCCCCCGAATTTGCCAAGGGTGATTTCTGAGCACAGAACCAGGAGTAATCCCTGATCGCAGCTGATCTAGCCCTTTTGATCTATCTCTTTTCGCAGATGCTATTGACAGGATTAAATAATAATGCTTCATGGTGGTTTGTGGCTATTATTGTATGGTCTTAGGGTTATACCCAGCAATGATCAAGGTCTATACCTGATTCTATACTCAGGAGTGAACCCTGGCTGTGCACAGGGAGGAAATCGAATGTGGTGCTAGGATTTAAACTAGGGTCAACACTATTTAAGGCAAGCGCCTTACCATTTGTACTACCGCTCAGGCCCCTGCTTTGAATAAGGGAAATAGTGGCTGTTACTTGAAGACAGAGACTTTTTCATGGGTATTCCTTCTCACCCTGTGTAATGGTAGATGCTCCAGGAATGTGAATAGAAGGTAGAAGAGAAGGAAAGGAATGAGTGGAGTACATTTATATGCATTATTTGCATGGACAAAAAAATCAGATTCAGCCGGGCCAATGCCTTAATTTCAATTATGTCCTTTCTACCCATCTGAGATAAAAAAAAAAAAAATGCCACCAGGCAAACTGCCTTTCCTTATCTATCTACCTCCTGTATTTATTGAACTCAGTATGTGAGTTGACTCCGAATCACTTTGTTCTTTTATGTTTGCCGGATTTGTTACTCTCCATTTGAGTTCAAACTTCCAGAGAGCAGAGACCACAGCTGTTCAATTTGCTTTGTATGGTGTCCAGCAAAGGGCTGCAGTAGAGTGACACTGAGATATCCTGAACTTGGACCCTGGAGAAATGTGCTAGCTCTGGGGGTATGACCCTTATAATCTGGAACACATTTTTATTTGCTGTTTAAAAAAATGTAGGGGGAATACCAATTTATACCACACTTACCTCCTAGAGGTAAAGCAAAAATTTAATGTGGTCAATGAAGTAATTCAGGAGAGAAAGAATTAGAGAAATTGGGACATATTGACTTTAAAAATTATAGAATGCATTTTGATGCTAACGAGAGCCGAGTAATCCAAATCCAAACTATTCAGATATTTGAAGTGGAGAGGCCATCATCACCCAGAACCCATTGCTGAAAGGACCTGCGACAGTCCCAGACAATAGTTAAAAGCTGGGCACTGAAGTGTCACAGTATCACTGGCAATCTTAGGAGCCTTCTGTATCTCTGCCTCAGGACAAAGCAGATGTACTCACATGTTTGACTTTTTAGTACATTCTCTCTCTTTTGCGGGGGTGCATACCAGGCAGCGTTAGGGGGTTACTCCTGGCTCTACTCTCAGAAATCACTCCTGGCAGGCTCAAAGGACCTGATGGGATGGCAGGGATGGAACCCTGGGTAGGTTATGTGTGCAAGGGAAATACCCTATCCCTGTGATATGACTCCGGCCCCTCATTCTTTATTTCTTTTCCTTCTAAGGCAACCTGGCATTTAACTGTTCTTTTTTTTGGGGGGGGGGGATTACAACCAGAGCTGTTGAGGGATTATTCCTAGCCCTGTGCTCAATGGCCACTTCAGACAGGGTTCAGGGGACCATAGGTAGTGCCAGGGATGGAACCAGAATTGACTATATGCAAGTCAAGACCTAAACCCCTGTTCTCTCTCTCTAGCCTCAGTATTTAACTTTTCACTAGAATTCAAGTGGGGGCAGGGGAATTGAAAGGTTATAGATTGAAGCTGATCATTGCCCTGAACATTCCTTTAAAACTGGATATATGCTGTATGGAGGAAAAATAAGAACTCACCTTTCTGGACTGTTTTTAAATACCGACACTGAAGAAATATAGGAAGTGAATAATAGAAGGGGAGTCCAGGATGGCCTTGCTCATTCTGTGAAAGGGGCAGTTTCCTTTAGGAAGGCCTCCAAGGTGAGAGCTGGTTAGTCACACTTAGGAAAGAAATGATGAGGTAATCGTGAGCACTGCTAGAATCAACTGAGGTGTCAGACTAGAAGATGCTCAGAGTGTACAATCCCAGGATTAAATGGTAAAGTGACAGTTCACAGCACTACAAGGAGAGGGTAAGGAGTCCATGATCAGAGTAGATGAAAAGGGGGTGATTGTAGCTAATGGGTGGGTCAGAAGTCATAGAATTGCCCCTAATAAGACCAGGTGGTGAGAACCTAGACTGACTAGGGATATGTTCATGGAAAATTGGGGAACCAGGAAATGCAGTAAAAGGGGAACCTTATCAGACACTCCAGATCAGACAGCTGTTTCTATTGCAAAGAATTTCAAAACTGCAGGATATATAAAACCTTTACAAAAACTTTTTTTTTTAATTTCTGAGCCACACCTAGTAGTGTTAAGGGTTCACTCCTGGTGGGCTTCAGGGAGTTTTATGTGATGCTGGGACAGAACCTAGGTCAGCTGCGTGTAAGGAAAGCACCTTACCCACTATATTATCAATCTGGCACCCAAACTTTTTACTTTTTTTTTTTTTTTTTGGTTTTTGGGCCACACTCAGCGTTGCTCAGGGGTTACTCCTGGGTGTCTGCTCAGAAACAGCTCCTGGCAGGCATGGGGGACCATATGGGACACCGGGATTCGAACCAACCACCTTTGGTCCTGGATCAGCTGCTTGCAAGGCAAACAACGCTGTGCTATCTCTCCTGGCCCACTTTTTTTTTTTTTAACTATCTTTATTTAGGATCACTGCAGTGGCGCAAGCAGTAGGGCGTTTGCCTTGCACGAGTTAACTTAGGATGGACCGCAGTTTGATCCTTGGACATCCCATATGGTCCCCAAGCCAGGAGCGACTTCTGAATTCATAGCCAGGAGTAACCCCTGAGCGTCACTGGGTGTGGCCCAAAAACAAAAACAAAACCAAACCCCACCACCTTTATTTATTGATTGTTTGATTTTTTTGGGCCACACCCAGCAGTGCTCTAGGGTTACTCCTGGCTCTGCACTCAGAAATTGCACCTGGCAGGCTAGGGGACCATATGGGATGCCAGGAATCAAACCGAGTCCATTCCCGGTCGCCCACATGCAAGGCAAATGTCCCACTGTGCTATCTCTCTGGCCCCAACATTTTACTTTTTAATATTCTTTTAGTCACCATAATTTATAATTCTGTCAATCTTTTCTTAAATCTGTATTTGTTTTGGGGCCATTGGTGTTCAGGGCTTACTCCTGGCTCTACACTCAGGGATTATTCTTGGTGTCCTTGGGGATTCATATGGGGTGCATGGGATAAAACCTGAGTTAATCATGTGCAGAGCAAGCACCCTACCCCCTGTACTATCACTCCAGACCTTGGAAACATTCCTTTTTTCTTAAAGAAATGTCCCAGATAGGAGCCGGTGAGGTGGCACTAGAGGTAAGGTGTCTGCCTTGCAAGCGCTAGCCAAGGAAGGACCACGGTTCGATCCCCCGGCGTCCCATATGGTCCCCCCAAACCAGGGGCAATTTCTGAGCGCTTAGCCAGGAGTAACCCCTGAGCATCAAACAGGTGTGGCCCAAAAAAAAACAAAACAAACAAACAGAAATGTCCCAGAACAAGAAGTCCATGATGGAGGATCACTGATCTTCTAGTAAGGTAAGATATGGGCTCGAAGCGCAGCTTCTGAGAACATTATGGGCCAGAAACTGGAGATGGGAGGAACTGGAACCAGCAGCCAGAAACCAGAGCCCTGTTGTGTGACATGTTGAGTGATGACATTGACTATCAGTTTTTTCCTTCAGCAGGTATGTGGGGTCTGGCAAAAGCAGGGAAAATTGACATGTCCTTGTCAATGCTAAGGTCCCCAAACTCCAAAGTACCAGACATGAAGGCTTCAGAAATATAGGAGCAAGTCCCAATGCCCTGGATAGAAAACAAAACAACCGGGCCCGGAGAGATAACACAGCGGCATTTGCCTTGCAAGCAGCCGATCCAGGACCAAAGGTGGTTGGTTCGAATCCTGGTGTCCCATATGGTTCCCTGTGCCTGCCAGGAGCTACTTCTGAGCAGACAGCCAGGAGTAACCCCTGAGCACCGTCGGGTGTGGGCCCCCCCCAAAAAAGAAAGAAAACAACCCCCTCCCAAAAAACAGACATCAAAAAAGGAGGGGCAATAAAACTCAATATTGGAATTATTCTTTCTTCATCCCACATGTTTAGCCCCTAGGAATAAGTAGTGGTTTTACAAGAGTGGGCCTAGAAAATCCTCTGCAAGATCACAGCATAGCCCATGCCAGGAAGGCTGGCTTCTATTCTGACTCTGTTTGCTGGGCTGGGCAACTTTAGCTGAGCCATTAAATGTTCCTTGATCCAAATTTCCTTCGTTGGGAATATACCTGTCCTGCCTGCCACACAGGGTGGTTGAAAAATGGGATGAGATAATGGACTAACCTCTTTGCAAATAACTATAAAGCCCTCATCACTGGAAGGTAAGAATGTTATTGTTCTAATTAGTGGGAGTCCTTCAGAGGATTGGTCATGGGAGAGTCACAGAGATGGGACAGTCAACTCCTTTCTTTTTCACTCTGCACACCCCTCAGAAGTGTCCTGACTAAGGAAACTCAAGAAGGGAAATTCAGGGGCTGAAGTAATAGCACTGCTGGTAGGGTATTTGCCTTGCACATGTTTAACCTGAGTTCGATTCACAGCATCCCATATGCTCTCCCGAACCTGTCAGGAGCAATTTCTGAGCACAGAGTCAGGAGTAACCCCTAAGCACTGCCGGGTGTGGCCCAAAAACCAAAAAAAAGAAGGGAAGTTCAACATTTCATAGATGTCAAATTATTTTTGTTTGTTTGTTTTGGGTCCACACAGGGGTTATTCCTGGCTCTACACTCAAAAATCACTCCTGCCAATGCTCAGGAAACCTTATAGGGTTCTTGGGACTGAACACAGGTTGGCTGCATTCAAGATAAGTACCCGACCTCCTGTACTATCTCTTCAGCCATGGGCCACACACCTGGCAGTGCTCAGGGGTTACTCCTGGTTCTGAGCTCAGAAATTACTCCTGGCAGGCTCAGGGGACCATGTTGGATGCCAGGAATTGAATCCGGGTTGGCTGTGTATAAGGCAAGCACCCTATCTACTGTGCTATATCTTTGGTCATGTGCCCCATTAAATTCTTTATATAGAACCTGTCTTTTCTTTCACAGCTTGTGCTTCTCTTTGAAGAGAATCTCTCTCTCTCTCTTTCTGTTTTGATGAAACAGTATAGAATCTTTTTTTTGGGGGGTCACACCCAGCAAGTAGTGCTCAGGGGTTACTCTGGGCTCTACGCTCAGAAATCGCTCCTGGCAGGCTCGGGGGACCATCTGGGATTCTGGGACTCGAACTAGCGACCTTCTGCATGAAAGGCATGCAAGGCCTTACCTCCATGCTATCTCTCCAGACAGCCTGAAGACACAGTCTACTAAAGAACATAACCCTAAGTTGAAAAATACTCCTGGAGTCTGGAGTCCAAGGATAACAGAAATGAAGCATGTGTTTGAGAAAGGAGCCAGCAAAAGACAGAGTTAGCCCTTGACCCCTTTATTTATAGTTTCAATCTCGTTCCTAACTTTGTCCCAAACCCAGGTCATTTTACTTCCTATAGGATTTCTCCCCTTCTCTGCCCGCCCCGGATGTGCTATTTTGAGTCGGAGTAGCTGCATCAGTATTAAAAATGGGGAAGTCAGTTCTAGTGAAGAATATCTGTGTAGTGTGTTTAAAATCATAAAAGCGGGATAAAGCGTTTCAGTTCAGATAGAATTCGGAAAATTCTGGGAAGAAGTTGGGTTTATGGTGCTTATTCTGCCCCTCAAATTACTGTCTTAGGTCTTCCCCTCTCAGTACTCCACAAACATTTCAATTTGGGGCACCCTCTCTTGGCTCAGAAATTGGATAAGTGCTACCTTGTTAGCTAATAGTCCCATTAATTATATTAACAATTAATAGCCAATTAGTCATAATACTGTAATACACAATGAGGTTTCCTCTCTTGCAACCGCTGAGTCTGGAGCACAGAGGAGGCACGTTTCCCTGGTGGCTCCAAATTTTCCAGCTACTCCTGCCATCTCTCATTTTCTGCAGTTTCTTTTTTCTTTTTTTTTTTTTTTTTTTTTATCAGAGGCCCCATTCATCTGGTGAGTGACCCTTCGACTAGACTACTACTTTGGCCTCCTGCATTTCTCTCTCTTCTCCTCCTGTCTGTCCTTCACAGTGCCCTGGAGTCCCAAGGAGAAGGCCAGTCAAGATCCACACACCCAGAGAGATAGCGTGGAGGTAAGGCGTTTGCCTTGCATGCAGAAGATTGGTGGTTCGAAACCCGGCATCCCATAGGGTCCCCCTTTGAGCCTGCCAGGATCAATTTCTGAGTGCAGAGGCAGGAGGAACCCCTGAGTGCTGCTGGGTGTGATCCAAAAAAAAAAAAAAATCCTAACACCTCCTACTTTGCCACCTTATTTCATTAACTATCCTTTACTTCTCAGCCTCACTGGGCCCTACTATTCTCCTTTGGGCCCCCACCTCTATTTTTTTTTGGCCCCCTATTTTTTATTTTTTTACCTTTCCCCTAATCCTAACCCTATCTCCTTGGATCCTAAAATTCTACATCCCCTCCAGACCCCAAACAAACTCCTTTCCCCCCCCTTAGGGTTTTTGGCTTCCTTTCAAGCAACCACGCCCCCAGACCTGTGGGGTGGGTGGGGGGAGAAAAAAGAGAGAAGCGCGGGGCGCACGCGCAGTGCACGCCTTTCCTTTACCTGGGCGCTCGGCAGTGGGCGGGGCGGAGCGGCGGTTGAGCGCTCGCTCCCAGGGTGGTGGTGGTGGTGGTGGTGGCAGGAGGGGGAAAGAAAAAAAAAAAAAAGGTGCGCCGGAGCCAGCCCCGCGGGCTGCGCATGCGCGCCGCCAGCCCGGCGGCTGGGATGGGATGCCAGGAGAGGGGAGGGGAGGGGGGCGGGAGGAGGGAGGTGTCGTCGTTGGGCGGCGAGGGAAGGGGCCGCGGGGGCGCGCACGCGCGTTCCCGCCACACACTCAGAAACCCGCGTGCGCGCGCACACGCGGGAGGGGGAGCGGCGAGGGGAGGAGCCGCGACCGGGGGCGCGCGTGCGCGTTCCCGCCGCGCCCTCTCCAAATATACAGCGAGAGAGACGCGCGTGCGCGTGCGCGCGCACAAACACACCCCCCTCCCCGCGCGCGCTCCGGAGGGGAGTCGCGAGACGTCGGAGCGGCGGCCACGTAGCGCTGCGGCGGCGGCGGCGGCGGCGGCGGCGGCGGCGGCGGCCCAGGCCGGGTCTGTGCAGCGGAGAGAGAGAGAGAGAGAGACGTTGGGTGGGAGGGCGAAGGGCCGGCCCGGGCGGCGGTGGTTCAACTAGAGCGCCGCGGCTGCAGGCCCCCCGCCGCAGGGATGGACCGCCGAGGCGGCGGCGGTCGGGGCGGCGGAGGCGGAGGCGGAGGCGGCCGGCCCGGGTGAGTAGCCAGCAGCAAGCTGCAAGCACGAGCAACCCCGCAGGCCCTTCTGCACCCGCACACACAACACACGCACAACACCGTGGCCCCGGCTGCTGCACCGTTTTGTTTTGTGTTTTTGCACCAGGGCCCTCCCCTCTTTCCTCGGGCACCGGCTGAAGCTTTTGCTGAAGCAGCTGCCGGCCACTAGGCCGGAGCAGCACCCCACCACCCAGTGGGGGAAGGAGCTCCTGGGTCCCCCAGAGGTGGAGGTGGGGGTGGGGGTGGCGGGCACCCTCCTCTCTGCCCCCTTTGCAGGGAGTTTGCTTCCCTGGCCTGGAAGGAGGCCTGCGAGGGATCTAGGGGTGGCATCGGGTAGCGGTTAAGTTGTGTGTGTGGGGGGAAGGCTTGCCAGCCAGCACCCCTCTGCTCCTCCTGCCCTGCAGCTGGTGGCTTGCACCCCACTGTCTTTCCTCCTCTTCCCACCCCCACCCCCAGCCCTGCGGCTGCGCCCCAAGTCTCTTAAGCCCCCGGGAGTATTGTGCCTCCTGAGAGTCAATGCGTTTATCTCGTGGACACACACACACACACACACACCCGCCTCAGCCTCACACTCACATCCCACCCCAAGAAGATTGTGCAAACCTTTCGTTACCCCCCAAGTCCCCCTTCAATCAGACTCCAACTTCAGCTGCTTCCAGGAGAGACGCGAAATGTAGTGACACCCCTCTCTCCAGCACCTCCCCAGTGTGCAAATCTAACGTGTTTATTGTTGTCAAGGGAAGCCCCTGCTGCTTTCTTTCTCCTCCCAAGTTGGGCTCCCCCTTACCCACCCACCCCCATTGATGATCCCATATGCTCTTGGAAGAGGGTCAGTCTTTGATCACCGGCCTGTAGTGTATCCCTCCCCCACCACACACATATGTACAGATACGCACACGCACAGGCTCACACTTCCTGATCGTTGATTTGAGCAGCCCCTGTCATGACAGGCCATTGTCAACGAAGATCTAGTGACAATCAAAGCAATGTGCTTCTTTCTTTCTTTCTTTCTTTTTTTTTTTATGCCATTGGAGAAGGAAGGGTGGTAGTGTCAGGATGTTCCTTGGGGACTCTGGCCCTGTTGGTCCCCCCCCCCCCCCCCCGTGGAAGTCCCCCTCATATCCAAACATCAGCCTTTACAGCAGTGTTTTTTTTTTCTCTCTCTCTCTGCGCCTCTCTCCAGACCCGCAGTGTGATATCTTGAGTGATGCCCGTGAATTAGGTCCACATGGAGTCGCAGTGATGTTGTAATATGTAACGTCTATGGTCAAGACCGTGCACGTGTCAATAGGAGAGTCAAGAGATTTGGGGAAAGAATGTCTCTGGCATCACATCTCCCTTAGGGATGTCCAGGCCCTGTATTGTTCTGGGAATAGCAACTGGCACACACGCTTTGTTGACAACTTGTGTCTGTGTAAGGAGGACGAACTACAGTGGCTGAGTGTGTTGTGTCCAGGCATGGGTGCTGTCCCTGTTGAGGGCTAATGGGAGGGGGCTGAGATGTCACAGCACCTTCTGGACTGACCAGCAAGGTGTTTGTATTCAAAGTGCACATGGATTCAGAGCAATACACCCTTTCAGTACGATTTTGTCTGGAATGTGTCCCCTCCGCCCCCATTTTAGTGATCTTGGAAATGGCTGTTTCAATGGTTCTTAACCTTTCTGTGGAGGATACAGAAGCCACTATGACACCCACCATCACACCCTATGCCACCTCCTCAAGTGAAATAGTTTTGTATGCAGTTGCAGTTATATGCTGTTGAGGCAGGTTCTGGGTTGCACAAAAGTGAAAGGAACTTGAGTTTTGTGTTTTGCTTTGTTTTGTTTCTTAAGGATTTGCATTACCTTGTCTGGCCCTAAGCAAGGAACAAGGAAGAAGGAGCATTATATGCCTCCTGTGTTTCCCTCTTTGATTACAATCATTTAGGTATTTGTAAGGTGTTTGTTTTTTTTTTTTTTTCCTTTTCTGTCTGCTGTGAAATTGGAGATGTCTGTCTTTCAGAAAAAGTTGAAACTAGACTGAAAGTGATTTGTTAGATTTGACCAACTGATAATGTAGGTACTTTGCACCATATCCTAAATGTTGCAGAATTTGACAGCAAAGTCAGCGATCTGCTTTATGATGTCTGCATGGAATCTTGGTGTTGATCAAGGCTGATTTGATCCTTTAGGGGAAAAAAGGTTCTATGAGAGGTGGCAGGGGAGAGCGATAGTACAGCAGGTAAGGCCCTTGCCTTGTACCCTGACAACCCAGCTAGATCCCTAGCACTTAATATGATCCTCTAAGCACCTCCAGGAGTGATCCCTTAATGCAGAGGCAGGAGTAAGCCCCAGCCCAGCGGGGTGTGGCCCCAAAACAAAAACACAACAATAAAAAAGTTTTTGTCATGCTCATAGTAGAACAGTTGTTCTGTGAAGATTTCTTTTCAGCTTTATGAAATAATCTTCCATGTCTTTTTAAAGGCTGACACGTTGCCAAGGGAATCATCCATTTAAATTTTTGCTTTAATGGAAGGTTTTGAGTGTAGTTAAGGAATTCAGTTTCTTCATTTAGACGGAGGATGAAGGTTTTACCAGTCAGTCAGGGGATAAATAAGCAGGGGATAACTATCAACTATGCTTGTTTTAGTCACTGTGCACTCTGTTTTTTTTTTGCCTGGTGATCACATTTCAATCAAGAGACATTTATTCCACCTTGTAATCGTGTTGTGATCAGCATTGACATCAACTGTCTCAAACTGTACAGGAGTTTATGCTTCTGACAGTGTTTTCCACTAAAAGAGTTCTTTGAGACAGTAGAATGTTTGCAGGGAGGAGTGTGGGGCGTTCTGAGAAGCTAAGGAATTCCTGGTATTGACACATTTTTGGAAGGCAAGAAAGACCAGGAATCTCGCACAGAACCTGTTCCACACACCTGAAGAATAGCATTCGCTCTAATAATTATGTAGTGTGCTCTATTAAGTTGGAAAGCTTGCTGAGATCGCAAGTATCACTTTATTATCTAATAAATGTGCTTGGAAATGGCTTTATATTGCAGGTTATATATAGAGATTTTTTTTTGGGGGGTAACGTCTGAAGTTTTACTGTTGGAAATTATTTGTCTTATCTTGAACCCAGTCCACTTCCCAGCTTGCAAATATGTGCCTTTTCTTTGTCAGCATAAAATAGTGGCCCGATCCAGGAGTCTCTCGGGGGGACAGTTGTGCTTCCTGCTGCAGAAGCTCTTCTCACCAGTCACATACCTACTTAAACACCCACACACCACAGAGCAGCTGATCATATAACACCTATGACTGGGAGAGCCTTCTCACTGCCAGATTCAGAGCCTGGGAGCTGGAAAACAATCGCATAGCAGTGGAAGGCACAAGGAAGGAGTAGTGGTGCCAGCAAGCTCACTCATTAATATAAACAGCTCGCTTTGGTTTCTTCAATACACTTCACCAGACACCCTTCCCTTAGGAGGATTCAGATCAGCAGCTCCTGCTCAAGGGAAACGGCGCCTGCTTTCTGCAAATCGTGGCCTCCAGAGCTGACTGGGTTCCACCCAGAAACATTTCCCTTTCGGCTTTCAGTGTGGGAAGTAATCTTGTAGCGTGGTAAGAAAAGACTTTTCAATCCTGTAGAAAAAGTTGGTGAATTGTCCTGCGGTTGTGATCTTGTTTCCGAGAGCCTGAAGCCTATGGTAGAAGGTAACCGGAGAAGTGAATGGTTGATTTGCTACTGCTGTTGGGTGTTGTTATTTTCAATCACCCCTTCTTTCTTTCTCAAGGATTTTTATAATCTCAGCCAATGGTCCTCAAACTACGGCCTGCGGGCCACATATTGTATTTATTCCCATTTTGTTTCTTCACTTCTAAATAAGATATATGCAGTGTGCATAGAAATTTGTTCATAATTTTTGTTTTTACTATAATCTGGCCCTCCAACAGTCTGAAGGACAGTGAATTGGCCCCCTGTTTAAAAAGTTTGAGGGGCCCTGATCTCAGCAGAAATGTGAATGTACTTTTTTTTTTTGAGTTTCATTTCCCTTGTTCACCAAAGTCAGTTGAGGCACAGCATAACAACAGGCACATGTCCAGCAGTTTCTCTTGTGTTAAGAATCCTAGTCTTTGGAATGAGCTCTTCCAAAGGAAAGAGCTGTATTTTCTCATGGGGAACTCTCAGGTTTTGTGCTGTGGTTTTAGGTCTCTCTTTTGTAGTATACTGTCATTTCAGATCGCATTTGAATTAATTTTGATAGAGGTGAACTGATTTTTGTACTTTGTGACTTTCGCTGGGGCTTCCAGGGAGCTCATTCTTGGAATCAGGCTGACTTAAGATTTGAATTGTAGCCTCACCATTTATTTATTGGCTTTATGGTATGGGACAAGTCACCTTGACCTCTTTCGCCTCAGTTTCTTCACTGAGATAGGATTTGTTATGAGGGTTAGAGGTAATATATGTAAGCTTTTATCACTGTTCCTGCCACATGTCCGTATTTAAGATGCATGAGCAGTAGGACACAGGTGTTATGGGAGTGAAACTCCAGACCACTTTGATTATGAGATTTAGAATTCTGGCACTAGTAGCAACATACTTTTATTTGTGCAGATTTGGGGTGAAAAAATGGCAAATATTTGACTTGGAGCATACCTAAGTCTTGCAGGTGCAGTGTGCTTATTGGAACTTTGATTTGTTGCTTTTGGGCTGACCCAGCCTGGTGGAGACAATGCAATCTAACTCCAAATTTGACAGAGTTACCCACAGACAGTACTTGTTTTAAGCCTATTCAGGGCTCGTATGGTGAAAGGAGGATTTTAGGGTCTTGATTTATCTCAATGAGGTCTGTGTTTCGAGTAAAATTGTGCAAAGCCTTGTGTAAATTTTCATGGTTAATGCAATCCGGAAAGTGCTCAATAGAATCAGTGAATGTATTAGATGCTTATTTTAGCTAATCCATTTGTTTTTATAGCAGTGACTTTTTTTTTTAAAAGATTACAGTAACATTTTATTTCAAAAAAACACTTATGAACATTTTCTCAAGGAAGTCTCATGGCTCATTTGAGATTTTTTTTTTTTTTTTTTGGTTTTTGGGTCACACCCAGAAGTGCTCAGGGGTTACGCCTGGCTCTATGCTCAGAAATCGCCCCTGGCAGACATAGGGGGACCATATGGGATGCCGGGACTCAGGATTCGAACCGGACCGATGACCTTCTGCATGAAAGGCAAATGTCTTACCTCCATGCTATCTCTCTGGCCCCCTCATTTGAGATTTTGATCGTGAACTATTATTAGGGCTATAGAGTTGAGGATCTTAAGCATTTCTGCTTTGGTGGAAAAGAAAAGTGTCTATCAAATTTTATCAACTCTCTACTTAGACCCAAACCTATAGACTGTGTGTAATTTATAACCTTATTTTATGGCAAAAAATAGTTGTTTTTATTTATTTATTTTTGTTGTTTTCTTTTTGGGTCATACCCAGTGATGCTCAGGGGTTAGTTACTCTTGGCTCTGTGCTCAGAAGTCGCTCCTGGCAGGTACGGGGGACCATATGAGATTCAGGGATTCAAACCACCTTTCATCCTGAATTGGCTGCGTGTAAGGCAAACACCTTTCCACTGTGCTATCTCTCTGGCCCCAAGACAAAAAATAGTTTTATGATACAATATGACTTCACATTTTCCATATTTTATTATTAATATTTTTATTACTTGGGTTTTGGATCACACTCAATGGTACCATTTAAAAAAATTTTTTTTTGGATCACACCGGGCAGCGCTCAGGGGTTCCTCCTGGCTCTATGCTCAGAAATCGCTCCTGGCAGGCTCGGGGGACCATATGGCATGCCGGAACTCGAACCACATTGACCTTCTGCATACAAGGCAAATGCCTTACCTCTGTGCTATCTCTCTGGCCCCCAATGGTACCATTTTAAAATTTTATTTATTTACTTTTGTTGGGGGCCACACTCAACAGTACTCAGATTTACTCTTGGCTCTTCACTCCAGGATCACCCCAAGCTGTGCTTAGGGGAACATTTGGATTGCTAAGGATCAACCCTCCTCCGTTGGCTGCATGCAAGACAGGTGCACTCTCCATGGTATTATCACTCCTGCCTCAATACATATTTTCTTTTCTTTTTTTTTTTTTTTTTGTGTGTGTTTTTTGGGTCACACCCGGCAATGCTCAGGGGTTACTCCTGGCTCCATGCTCAGAAATTGCTCCTAGCAAGCTCGGGGGACCATATGGGATGCCAGGATTCGAACTGATGACCTTCTGCATGAAAGGCAAATGCCTTACCTCCATGCTATCTCTCTGGCCCCTTATTTTCATTTTTAAGCAGTTTAAGATATTGATCACTTTTTTTTGGTCTTGTTTTTGGGCCATACCCAATAGTGCTCAGGGCTTATTCCTAGCTCTGCCCTTGAGTTTACTCCTGGCAGGTCTGAGGAACCCTATGTGGTGCCGGGGATCTATCCTAAGTAGACTATATGTAAGCAAGGGTCCTGTCCATTGTACTGTCACTTTTATCATGAAAGAATTCTCTTAGCTCCCCTCTGGAAATCTGCCTTCTTTAAGGGAACAAACAGACAGTGCTAAATAAATATTTGTACCCTGGGCTACTCTACCCCTGTTCATGGTTTCACTGTCCACCCAACTCACACTTAGAGGGGGACTATATCACCTACTTTGGAAATCACTGCAAATGATTTATTTTGGTTTTGGACCACACCTCACAGTGCCCAACGCTTACTTTTCCTGGTTCTGTGATCACATATGGTGCTTGGGGAATCATATGGGATGCTGGAATCAAACCTGGGTCTGCTATATATAAGGCAATCACCCTGACCACTGTACTTTTGCTCTAGACTGCAAATTAGATTTTGCAGAGGACTTGAAAAAAAAACTTTGTTTGCTAGAATGTATAATAGCCTTTTTTATGTATGGTACCAGACTAAATTGCTAAATGAAATATTTGTTTCTCAAATACTTTTTTTGGAAGAGAAGGGATTGGAGAGTGTGCTTTAAAAAAAAAATCCGGGGGCCGGTGAGGTGGTGCTAGAGGTAAGGTGTCTGCCTTGCAAGCATTAGCCAAGGAAGGACTGAGGTTCGATCCCCCAGCGTTCCATATGGTTCCCCCAAGCCAGGGGCAATTTCTGAGCACTTAGCCAGGAGTAACCCCTGAGCATCAAAACGGGTGTGGCCCAAAAAACCAAAAAAAAAAAAAAATCCAGGGGCCGGAGAGATAGCATGGAGGTAGAATGTTTGCCTTGCATGCAGAAGACAGTGGTTCAAATCTCGGCATCCCATATGGTCCCCCGAGCCTGCCAGGAGCGATTTCTGAGCATAGAGTCAGGAGGAACCCCTTAGTGTTGCTGGGTGTGACCCAAAAACCAAAAAAAAAAAAAAAAAAAATCATCTACCTTTGCTTGTTTTTTTGTTTCTTACAGTCAAGTTAAAAGGGATTGTTGGAAGAGAACAGAAGTAGAGAAATCACATGGAGAATAGCTCTGTGGCCTCATTTCTTGGTCTTTATTGTGTATGTGGGACCTGAGCCATTGAGTCCTTAGCTGCGTTACACAGACACACAACATTGGTGATTCTCCCTTTTGTCTCACATACTAGTCAAAATTTTTTTATACTTTCCAGCTTTGGGGAAATTAGTGAAATGTAACTTTACACTCTGTGGGGCACAGAATTTAAAAGTATGACCTTATGAATTGTTCTCACTCTCTCCTATGTATCATTTTAGTATATCTAAATTGGTATCAGTGGCCTCTAAACATTGAAACACATAATTAAGTGGGTTGGTTGGTTTTTGTTGCCTTTTTTTTCTTTTTTTTGCAGGGATAGTGAGGGGAGTGTTTGCTATCTCAGTTTTTTTTTGTTTTGGGCCACACCTGGCGGTGCTCAGGGCTTACTCCTGGCTGTCTGCTCAGAAATAGCTCCTGGCAGGCACGGGGGACTATATGGGACACCGGGATTCGAACCAACCACTTTAGGTCCTGGATCGGCTGCTTGCAAGGCAAATGCCACTGTGCTCTCTCTCTGGGCCCTGCTATCTCAGTTTTATGGCTAAAGCTGTATTTTCCCCTAAATCCTTTTAAGACTGATGCAAGATGCCCAAGAGCTTTCCTGTATTTATATACTGGTTAGAGCTGCAATTCATAGTCACTTCCACCGAAAAATTCTCTTTGTAGAGACTTACACTTTTCTTTTAGCTTACAAAACATACAGAGTTCTTTTTTTTTTTTTTTTTCGGGCCACAGCCTTTTGATGCTCAGGGGATACTCCTGGCTAAGCGCTCAGAAATCGACCCTGGCTTGGGGGGGACCATATGGAACGCCGGGGGATCGAACCACGGTCCTTCCTTGGCTAGCGCTTGCAAGGCAGACACCTTACCTCTAGAGCCACCTTGCCGGCCCCCATACAGAGTTCTTATTTAAACTAACTCAGCACACGTTTGACAAAAGGGGACTGGAAAGATAGGACCAGGGATTAAGACACTTGCCTTTGACAGCCAACCCAGGTTGGATCCCCAATACCACATATGGTCCCCCAAGACTGACAGGAGTGATGCCTGAGCTCAGAGCTAGGAATAAGCCCTGAGCACTGCCAGGTTTAGCCCACTCCCTACACCAGCCATTAAAAAAAAAATTCCCAAACGAAAACCAACCAGACAAAAATACCTTAAACATGTAATAGTATAGAATTGACAAAATTATGGTGTATTTATGGAATAGAATAGATATTTTTTGGTTTTGGTTTTGGTTTTGGGGGCACACCTGATGGCGATAAGGGCTTACTCCTGGCTCTGCACTCAGAAATAGCTCCTGGCAAGCTTAGGGGACCATATGGGATACTGGGGATCGAAACAGGGTCTGTCCTGGATTAGCCATTTGCAAGGCAAATGCCCTATTGCTGTGCTATCACTCTGGCCCCTCTTTTTTCTTTCTGAAGACTATGGCACCCAGTAACTCCCAGATGGTCTCCCATCCATGTATCAACTAGGCTCGACCTTGTTTACCTTCCAAATAGAATAGCCATTCTATAATTTTAAAAAATGGGGTGGGTGGCGGAGAGATAGCACAGTGATAGGGCATTTGCCTTGCAAGTAGCCGATTCAGAACGGAAGGTGGTTCGAATCCCTGCATCCCCAGATGGTCCCCAAGCCTCCCAGGAGCGATTTTTGAGCTCAGAGCCAGGAGTAACTCCTGAGTGCCGCCGGGTATTATGACCCCCAAAAATAAAAAAAAATAAAGAATATTAAAAAATGGGGGCTCCACATAATGCTATAAACCTCTATAATCTATACTGATTTTTTTTGAGGGGGGGTCACACTCAGCAACACTCAGGCCTACTCCCACCTCTGCGCTCAAAAATTGCTCCTGGCAGGCTGGGGTGGGGGGCCATATGGGATGTATGGGATGCCAGGAATTGAACCCAGTCCCACCTGTGTTGGCCTAGTGCAAGGCAAACGCCCTCCTTACTGCTGTGCTATCTCTCTGGCCCTACAATCTATACTGTTAATGAAAATAGCAACAAAGTATGTAATAGTACCTAGTTTGTACTACTGTGTATATAAAAATGCGTGGGAGGGCTGGGGGATGTGGCTCAAGTGATAGAACATAGAGAGAGCCTCTATGTGCAGAGCTCAAGTTCCAGGTTTGAGCTCTCCTACCACTGCCTGGCCCCACCCCCAGCACGTCTTTTACAGCTTTGGCCCCTGTAGCTTCGCTGTGATCTTCTACAGCTAACAGAAGCAACTACATAACTTGAATTTTTTGGGACTCTTTTTTTTTTTTTTTGGTTTTTGGGCCACACCCGTTTGACGCTCAGGGGTTACTCCTGGCTGTGTGCTCAGAAATCGCCCCTGGCTTGGGGGGACCATATGGGACGCCGGGGGATCGAACCGCGGTCCGTTCCTTGGCTAACGCTTGTAAGGCAGACACCTTACTTCTAGCGCCACCTTCCCGGCCCCTGGGACTCTTTATATATGTATCATAACATTAAGTAATAATCATGACATAACATGGTTTTTAATGTCAGTGGGGGGTTGAAGTGGATGGATAATTTAGGAGAAGAGTAAGAGACATTTCATTGTACTTTTTTGGTATTTGTTGTTTTTTTTTAATTTTTTTGGGGGGGTCACACCCGGAAGTCCTCAGGGGTTACTCCTGGCTCTATGCTCAGAAATCGCTTCTGGCAGGCTCAGGGGACCATATGGGATGCTGGGATTTGAACCACCGTCTTTCTGCATGCAAGGCAAATGCCCTACCTCCATGCTATCTCTTCAGTTTCAATATTTATTTGTTTTGTTTGGGGGGTTCATGCCTACCGGTGCTCAGGGCTCACTCGTGATGGGCTTGGGGTACCACATGAAGTGCTGAGAATAGAAATTGGTCAGCTGGGGCCGCAGAGATAGCACAGTGGCGTTTGCCTTGCAAGCAACCGATCCAGGACCTAAGGTGGTTGGTTCGAATGCCGGTGTCCCCTATGGTCCCCTGTGCCTGCCAGGAGCTATTTCTGAGCAGATAGCCAGGAGTAACTCCTGAGCACCGCCGGGTGTGGCCCCCCCTCCAGGAAACCCCCCTCAAAAAAAAAAGAAAAAAAAAGAAATTGGTCAGCTGAGTTTGGGGCAAGTGCCCTACCCAGCTGTACTATACCTCTGGCCCCATCATTGTACCCTTGTTTTGTTTAGTTTTGGGCCACACCTGGTGATGCTCAGGAGTTACTCTTGACTCTGCACTCAGACATCGCTGCTGGCAGGCTTGGGGAACCATCTGGGATGCTGGGGACCAAACCCAGATGCCAGGGATCAACCCTGCTTGGCCACGTGCAAGACAATCAGTGCCCTACCCACTGTACTATCACTTCAGCCTCATGCCTGTTTTTTCTTTCTTGTCATTACTTTGATGCCAGTAGTAGAACGCAGATGTCAGATCTCTAATATGTATATTGTTTTAGAATACATTTATATATATAATCCCTGTGCCATACTAGCTCAACTCATTTTACCTTTTTTGATCTCTATGTTTGAGGAATACAGGTTGTGCTTATTTGTCTGCATCTTTTTCAACTCAGAATAATGAGGACTAGTTAGAATGCAAAGGGATGGAGTGAATGCCTTGCAAGCAGGAGGCTCAGCTTCTGTTTCTCCCATTGATGGACACAGAACTATTTCTAGTTTGGATTATCTTGCTCACTATATTGGTTTTTTTTTGTTGTTGTTGTTTGTTTTTTGTTTTGTTTTTTTTGTTTTGTTTTTTTTGTTTTGTTTTTGGGCCACACCCGGTGACGCTCAGGGGTTACTCCTGGCTATGCGCTCAGAAGTCACTCCTGGCTTGGGGGACCATATGGGACACCAGGGGATTGAACCGAGGTCCATCCAAGGCTAGCGCAGGTAAGGCAGGCACCTTACCTCCAGCGCCACCGCCCGGCCCCACTATATTGGACTATATTGCTCACTAGTCATGATAGATAAATACTTGTATATTTTGTTTGTTTTATTTGGGGGGGTGAGGGTAGGCCACACCCTCCGTCGCTCAGGATCTACTTCTAGCTCAGCTCAGGGGACAATCCTGGTGGAACTCGGAACCTGTGTCAGATGCTTTCTAGGTAAATTTTATTATTTTATTTTTAGTTATATACATTTTATTTAGTTTAATTTGCTTTGGGGGCCACACTCAGCAGTGATCAGGGGTTACTCCTTGCTCTGCCCTCAGGAATTATTCCTGGCTGGCTCAGGGGTACTGGGGACTGAACTTGGGTCAGTTACATGCAAGGCAAATGCCCTACCTAAGCCCTGCCAGGTGTGACCCAAATCACCTCTCCAACATTGCTTTAATAATAATATTGCCGTTTCCCCATCTCTTTTGCCCAAACGTGAAAAAAACAATGGTTAAAATATAAATCTGTGGGCCTGGAGAGATAGCACAGCGGTGTTTGCCTTGCAAGCAGCCGATCCAGGACCAAAGGTGGTTGGTTCGAATCCCGGTGTCCCCTATGGTCCCCCTTGCCTGCCAGGAGCTATTTCTGAGCAGACAGCCAGGAGGAACCCCTGAGCACCACCGGGTGTGACCCAAAAACCAAAAAAAAAAATCTGTAAAAGAGAGGCTCTCAACCAAAGATGTGTTTTTTTACCTCTAGGGTACATTCGTCCCTGTCTGGAAACATCTTTAATTATCCTGAGTGGAGCCTCTGTTTGCCAGGACAGATCTCACAATGGAGAACTGTCAGGTCTGGAATGTCAGCTGCTCTGAAGTTGGGACGGCTGACTGTGAAGTCACTAAAGTGATGGCTCCTAGGCAGGGAGGGGCTTCAGCACTGACTTGATTAGATTTAGCAAGTACAAGTCTTGGGCGGTTTAGCTAGTTTAGAGAATGAATTAGCTAGTAAGTAGTTTTTAAATTATAATAGCATTTGAAAGATTAAGACTGATTTTGACATAAATCTTGGGAAGGAAAGGTCCAGTCACACCCAGCTGTTTTTAGTGCTTACTCCTGTCTGTGTACTGGTGGTGCTTGAGGGACCATATGGTGCGTCAGGAATGGAACCAAATTTGGCCATGTGCAAGAAACATGCCTAAACCCCTGTGTATCCCCCCTCAATAGGCTAAATTATGAAAAAGAGAGCCTGTTATTACTGCAAAGAAATTTAGGGCCATATTTGTTTCAAAAGCAGATATATTTTACTTTTATGGTCATAATATGTATCTTGCTCTGCTCTAGGAGAAAATTTTGATTGATAAAATATTTGAGGTTAGAGAGAGATCAACAGTCTGGAGAGCATGCCTTACATGCTGGATGCCCAGATTTAGTCTTTAGCACCACATGACCCCTCCAGGCATCTTCAAGTGCAGATGTGGTTCTTCAAAAAAAATTTTTAATGAAAAAAAAAGTGTAACATATATTATTTTTTTAAAAAAATGAATTTGTCAGAACCAGAGAGATAGCACAGCTGTAGGGCATTTGCCTTGCATGTGGCCAACCTGGGATGGACCCAGGTTTTTTTTTTTTGGTTTTTGGGTCACACCCGGCAATGCTCAGGGGTTCCTCCTGGCTCTATGCTCAGAAAACGCTTTTAGCAGGCCTGGGGGACCATATGGAATGCTGGTCGAACCACCGACCTTCTGCATGCAAGGCAAACACCTTACCTCCATGCTATCTCTCCGGCCCCGGACCTAGGTTTAATTCCCGCCATCCCTTATGGTTTTCCGAGCCTGCCAGGAGTAACTTGTGAGCTCAGAGCCAGGAGTAACATCTGAGCACTGCAGGGTGTGGTCCCTAAAAAACCCTGAAGATTTTTTATTTAATTTTATTTTTTTTGCAGGGGGCAGGGCACATCTGGCAGGGCTCAGGGAAAGTTATTTCTGTCTCTGCACGCAATCCTCTCCCAGTCACTGCATTTCCAGAGGTTGCTGCTGTTTGGTATTCATGTTCCTTTTTGGGGGATGGGAGGGTTGGGGACCATATCTGGTAGCACTCAGAGGTGACTTCTCTTTTGCACTCATGAATTACTCCTGGCAGACTCAGGGGATCATATGGGCTGCTGAGGATTGAACCTGGATCAGCCAAGTGCAAGACAAATACCTTCCTCTCTGTGACTTCTGCTACCTCAAAGATTTTTTAAAAAATACCAAAACACTATTGTATAGCCTTCACAGAGCCTGGTCTAAAAAGTAATTTACTTGTATAGTGTGGTACAGAGTAAAAAATACAGTAAGGCAAAGAGTCGGCAGTGAATGTTTAATTCTGTGTGAAAATCATACTCTGGACTAGGACTGTATCAGAGACAATTCTCAGGAAAACCATCAGCTGACTCAAGTTCTTCAGAAGAACAAAATTCAAAAGTTACTTGATTGGACTTGTCTTTCATGTCAATGCCCAAACTTACATATACCTTATGTTTAGGGTGTTTTTTTTTTTTTTAGTGTGTGTGTGACTTTTGGGTCATACCCAGCAGTGCTCAGGGATTATTCCTGGCTCCAGGCTCAGAAATTGCTCCTGGCAGGCACAGGGGACCATATGGGACACCGGGATTCGAACCGATGACCTCCTGCATGAAAGGCAAACGCCTTACTTCCATGCTATCTCTCCGGCCCTGTATGTTTATGTTTTTATTTAACAAACTATGTTGCTTTTACCATCTAATCCTCATATACCGTTTTTTTTTTTTTTTTTTTTTTTTGGTTTTTGGGTCACACCTGGTGATGATCAGGGGCTGCTCCTGGCTATGCGCTCAGAAATCGCTCCTGGCTTGGGGGACCATATGGGACGCTGGGGGATTGAACCGCAGTCCATCCTAGTTAGTGCTTGCAAGGCAGACGCCTTACCTCTAGTGCCACCACTCTGGGACCCCCCCCCCCCATTTGCCTTTTCTTAGGGGCTGCCACATCCAGTGATGCTCAGGGGTTACTTCTGACTCTTTGTTCAGAAATTACTCCTAGCAGGCTCAGGGACCCACATGGGGTGTTGGGGATCAAACCTGGGTGCTTACTGTGTTATCTCTCTGCCCCCCAATCATTCTATATTTTTTGAGATTCATTCATTTTGTGTGTAATGCCACAAATAGCTTTATATTTCATCATGTGCATGTCCCACATATTGCTTATCTGTTCACCAGTTGAAGGACTGGATTGTTTCCAGATTTTGATGCTTCAGATCAGTGCCACTATAAAGACTTGAGGACAGGATTTTAGATGAACATATGCTTTCATTTTCTCTAGACCAGTGGTTTTCTGTCTTTTTATATCTGCACTCACAGTTTAAATCTGCTGTAGAAGACCAGTGGTTTTTAGTCTTTTTATACCTGTACCAATACTGGTCTGTGGACTGATAGTTACCAATCACTACTCTCATCTATACCTAGGAGTGGAATCGCTCCATCAACTGGTGTGTATGTTTTAGCTCCATAAGAATGTTCTAGTTTTGGGCCCGAGAGATAGCACAGCAGTAAGGTGTTTGCCTTGCATGCAGAAGGATGGTGGTTTGAATCCCGGCATCCCATATGGTTCCCTGAGCCTGCCGGAAGCAATTTCTGAGCGTAGAGCCAGGAGTAACCCCTGAGCACTGCTGGTTGTGACCCAAAAACAAAACAAAACAAAAAAAAAAACAGAAAAAAAAAAGTTCTAGTTTATATATATGGTTTTTTTTTGGGGGGGGGGGGCACACCCGGCGGTGCTCAGGGGTTACTCCTGGCTGTCTGCTCAGAAATAGCTCCTGGCAGGCACGGGGGACCATATGGGACACCGGAATTCAAACCAACCACCTTAGGTCCTGGATCGGCTGCTTGCAAGGCAAACGCCGCTGTGCTATCTCTCCGGGCCCTAGTTTTTCTATATTTTTATTAGCACTTGATAATGCAAGTATTTGGGGATGGGGAATGTGCAGTTAGTGCCCAGTGGATCAGGGAGTCACACTTAGTGTTATTTGGCTCATCTATGTGGGCCTGGCAACTCAATGCAAAGCTATAGCAGTTCGGTGCTGCTTGGGTTTTTGGGTCATATCTGTTGGCGCTCAAGGGTTACTCCTGGCTCTGTGCTCAGAAATCGCTCCTGGCAGGCTCAGGGGACCATGCTGTCATCCTGGGTCAGCTGCTTGCAAGGCAAATGCTCTACCGCTGTGCTATCTCTCCAGCACCCCAATATATGTGTGTGTATGTATATATTTAATCATTGGGCCACATATCCAGCAGCACGCAGGGGTTACTCCTGTTGTGCTCAAAAATCACTCCTGGAAGGCTCGGGGTGGGATGCTATGGATCGGCCTGGGTTGGCCACCTGCAAGGCAAGTGCCCTACTTGCTGTGCTGTCATTCTGGCCCCCTCAATATATTTTTATTTTATTCATTTGAGAAAGTGGGCGGGACTTGGGGCAACACTCAGTGGTGCTCAGTGACTGTTCTTGACTCTGTGCTCGGGGATCACTTCTGATGGTAATTAAGAGGGCCTTATACAGTGCTAGGGATTGAATTTCTTTTGAATCATTGGTTCCTGGTGGTGCTAAGGAACTGTATGGAATTGCCAAAACTGAACTTAGGTTGGCTGTATTCGAGGCAAACATCCTATCTGCTGTGCTGTCACTTTGGCCCCTTAATATCTTTTTTTTTGTTTGTTTGTTTTTGTTTTTGTTTTTGGGCCACACCTGGCAGTCCGTGCTCAGGGGTTACTCCTGGCTGTCTGCTCAGAAATAGCTCCTGGCAGGCACGGGGGACCATATGGGACACCGGGATTCGAACCAACCACCTTTGGTCCTGGATCGGCTGCTTGCAAGGCAAACGCCGCTGTGCTATCTCTCCGGGCCCAACATCTTATTTTTTGACTGTAAAACAAATTACTTCTAGATAGAACAAAAATAATAGCTTTCTTTTTTTTTTTTTTTTTTTTGGTTTTTTTTTTTTTTTTTTTTTTTGGTTTTTTTTGGGCCACACCCGTTTGACGCTCAGGGGTTACTCCTGGCTATGTGCTCAGAAATCGCCCCTGGCTTGGGGGGACCATATGGGACGCCGGGGGATCGAACCACGGTCCTTCCTTGGCTAGCGCTTGCAAGGCAGACACCTTACCTCCAGCGCCACCTACCCGGCCCCAATAATAGCTTTCTTTAGGAGTCAGAGATAGTATAATAAGTAAAATGTTTGCCTTTTATGTATGTGATTAATGTACAATCTCTGACACCCCATGTGGTCCCCCAAGCTAGAAATGATTTCTGAGAGCAGAGCAAGGAGTAACTAGAATACCACTAGGTGTGCCCCCCACCAAAAAAAGAATATTTTTGTTATTTGTCCAAAAATTGCTATTTAAAAATAAAGGACCAGGGGCTGGAGCGGTGGCACAGTGATAGGGCTTTTGCCTTGCACTAGCTAACCTAGGACAGACCGCATTTCAATCTCTCGGAGTCTTATGTGGTCTCCCGAGCCAGGAGTGATTTCTGAGCGCATAGCCAGGAGTAAACCCTGAGCATCACTGGGTGTGGCTCCAAAACCAGAACAAACAAATAAAGGACCAGCTAGAGAGTACAGCTGATAGTACACTTACCTGTCACATGGCCAGACTGTGTTGTTTTTGTTTGTTTTTTGGGCCAGACCCAGCAGTGGTATTCGGGTTATTCCTAGCAGGCTTAGGGGACCATATGGATGCTGGAGATCCAACCCAAGTCCATCCCAGGTCGGCTGCATGCAAGGCAAATGCCCTAACTCTGTGCTATCCCTTTGGCCCCCAGCTTGTGTTTTATCTTTGGCAATCCCATACTATGTACGGCTCCCCAAGTACCACCAGGAGTTATTCCTGAGTGAAGAGTCAGAAGCAACCCCTGAGCATTGTCGGGTGTGAAGAAAATCAAGGGCTAGTCAGTTATTCTTGTCCAAAGATATCTGTCAGGAAGGGTGTATACATTGCATCCATGTATGTATTTGGGTCTTTTGGGAGGGCTGTTCTGCTCAGATGCTACTGCTTGATCTATACTTGGGGGAGCCCCTACTGACCCTGGAGGATCATTCAGGTTCAGGGAAAGAGGAAATGATTATGGCCTTGAGTCAGAATATCATTATAGACAGAATTGTACTTAGAATCTTTCACTCCGCATTGCTAATGCAAAGAAACCCTCCTGAGGCAAACTATGGCACCAAACTCACTCTATTAATTTGAATCATTTCTTGAAGTGGCTTAGTTTATCTTTTATTTAATTGTGGTGCTGGGGATTGAACCCAACAACTTAGTCCACAAAAGAGGAAGACTTTGGCAACATCAAGTAGATAATGGATTTTAAAAATCACACTTTTATCTCTAATGGAACACTTGAGTGTTCTTTCGACTAGCATAGCACTTATTTCTTTTCCACAAGAAAAAGAAAACAATCTTAAAATGGAAAAAGAAAAAAAAAAAGCAGTTGTCTTAAACTTTCTGAGAAAAGGCTTAAGTGGTGATCAGGAAAACTTCAACAACAACAAAAAAAATCTGCCACAG
Organism: Suncus etruscus; assembly: GCF_024139225.1. Taxonomy (NCBI): domain Eukaryota; kingdom Metazoa; phylum Chordata; class Mammalia; order Eulipotyphla; family Soricidae; genus Suncus; species Suncus etruscus. The sequence continues at coordinate 183,831,330 of NC_064848.1, forward strand.
AGACAGGCTTGTGAGAAGGAGGGAAACTGGGGACGTTGGTGGGGGAAATGTGCACCGGTGAAGGGATGAGTGTTAGAACACTGTAGGACTGAAAATCATGAACAATTTTGTGTATCTACAGTGATTCAGTTAAAAAACAAAACAACGGGGCCCCGAGAGATAGCACAGCAGCAGTGTTTGCCTTCCAAGCAGCCGATCCAGGACCTAAGGTGGTTAGTTCGAAACCCGGTGTTCCATATGGTCCCCCGTGCCTGCCAGAAGCTATTTCTGAGCAGTCAGTAGTAACCCCTGAGCACCACCGGGTATGGCCCAAAAAACAAAAACAAAAACAAAAACAAAACAAAACAACTGCAAGGGACCAGGGAGATAAAGAGTTGGAGTAAGGAAGGCACTTGCCTTTTGTGCTGCCAATCAAGCTCAGTCTCCTCTATCCAGTATGGTTCCCTGAACATTGCCAGGAGTGATTCCTGAGTGCAAAGACAGGAGTAACCCTTGAGCATTGCAGGATGTGTCCCCCAAATCAAACCAAACCAAACCAAACCAAACCAAACCAAACCAAACCAAACAAACAAACAAAAAACAATCAGACAAAGACTAATCCTTTGCTCACCAGGTCACTCTGCTTCTTTTTGTTTGTTTGTTTTGGGTCACACCCAGCAGTGCTCAGGGGCCATTCCTGGCTCTACGCTCAGAAATCGCCCCCAGAAGGCTCGGGGGACCACATAGGATGCTGGGATTCGAACCACCAACCTTCGGCACGCAAGGCAAACGCCTTACCTCCATGCTATCTCTCCGGCCCCTACTCTGCTTCTTTTTGGGATATATGGTCCTTTAGTGTATATGAAGGTGGCAAGACATGCTGTATCATATGTCAACTGAAGAACACAGGAAACAGCTTTAAGCCAGCTGCTGCCATAACACTGGTGACACCCTGGAGCAGTATAGGCCTGAGAAAGCTTCCCTTTCACCAGATGTTCAGTGGGAGCTCCACAGAAAGACAGTTCCAGCGTGGCTTAGTCATGTACTTGAAGAATTAAAAATTAAAATGTCTGGAGCTCATTAGTGCCTACTGCCCAGAATAGTAGAGTCTGTGACTTAGGCAAATTGTTTTTACTTCTAATATGTTTAATTTTCTTTTCTTTTTTTGGGGCGTGGGGAGCACACCCGTTGACGCTCAGGGGTTACTCCTGGCTAAGAGCTCAGAAATCACTCCTGGCTTGGGGGGGACCATATGGGATGCTGGGGATCAAACCACGGTTCATCCTAGACTAGCGCATGCAAGGCACGTGCCTTCTAGAGACACTGCTCTGGCCCCAAATACATTTAATTTTCTTTTATATTTTCATCTTGATATGTTAATATATTTGGGATTTAAGTGTTATTGAATAAGCATAGCATCTTGCTCACATGAGTGTTTCTCAGTCTTTTCCTGATTCTGCCTCCTTTTTGGCCTTATTTCCCTTTTTGACCCCTTTGTAAGTACTGCATGGCCTCTTAGCTTCATGACATTGTCCCCAATTATTCTGTTTTTTCACTTGTGATCTCCTTGGAGTATCCAGGTGACCCGAAAGGGAATTATATGGCCCCTGATTGAGAAATGCTAGCTTACATCATAGGTCTTTATGGAAGAAATTTAAGTTGTATAAAGATAAAACAATAATATAGGGGATTTTGTTTTTGTTTTTGGGCCACTTAGCAGCGCTCAAGGGTTACTCCTAGCTCTCTACTCAGAAATTACTCCTGACAGGCTTGGGGACCATTTGGGATGTCAAAGATCGAACCCAGTTCAACTAAGGGCCGGAGAGATAGCATGGAGGTAGGGAGTTTGCCTTGCATGCAGAAGGACAGTGTTCAAATTCCGGCATTCCATACGGTCCCCCGAGCTTGCCAGGAGCAATTTCTGAGTGAAGAAGAACCAGGAGTGGCCCCTGAGCACTGCCGGGTGTGACCCAAACAAAAATGAAAACAAAACTAAGGGCGAGGCAAACACTGTGCTATCACTCTAGCCCAGGATGGGGAAATTTTCTACTAAAAATTTTTATTTTGGGCCCGGAGAGATAGCACAGCGGCGTTTGCCTTGCAAGCAGCCGATCCAGGACCAAAGGTGGTTGGTTCGAATCCCGGTGTCCCGTATGGTCCCCTGTGCCTGCCAGGAGCTATTTCTGAGCAGACAGCCAGGAGTAACCCCTGAGCACCACTGGGTGTGACCCAAAAACTAAAAAAAAAAAAACAGAAAAAAATTTTTTTTTTTATTTTACCTTCTCTAATTTCATATAAACTATAGTTGTTATAAGGTATATTTTATATGTTTTTGTTAGATCTCAGACTTTTATGCTTTCAAATTTTGATAATATTTGTGATCTGCTGCAGTGTAACTTTCCCCTTGGGGTAAGTTTAAGTAATTTAGTGTGATAAGAATCTAAGATAGCAAATCCGTTGATGGTAAACCTCTTTTTCTATTTTTTTGCAATTGAGTTTTTAAGGTTCTGTGAGTCCTTTCTACAATGGCCTGTCCCCTACAATTGTAAGGAATTCCTTTGAGATGTCTTATCGGCCATTCTTTACAAAATAATTCAAAAGTTTTGCTAACATAGGCTGGCCCATTATCAGTTTTTATAGAATATGGAATACCCATCACAGAAAAACATTGTAAAAGAAAACTACAGTGATCTTTCATAGCAATAATGTTGTTTTTGAAAATCACCGTATGTGGGCCCGGAGAGATAGCACAGCGGCGTTTGCCTTACAAGCATCCGATCCAGGACCAAAGGTGGTTGTTTCAAATCCCTGTGTCCCATGTGGTCCCCCATGCCTGCCAGGAGCTATTTCTGAGCAGACAGCCAGGAGTAACGCCTGAGCACCGCCGGGTGTGACCAAAAAACCATAAAAAAAAAAAAAAATCACCGTAAGTATTATAGAAGTTTCAAGTATCAAAAATGAAGGAGGAAAAGGAGAACCCTAATTAATTCTTCTCCCAATTTGACAGTTATCAATACTATTTCTTATACAGTCACTCCTTAAATAATGGTCTTTCACTCAGCATCATTTCATTATAATGGTGATGAGAAGAAACAAGTTAATTCTTGGCCAGGGCCATTGTCTCGGTGGTATTTGTACAATCATCTCATTTTATGTGGGTTTCCTCTGAATACTAGATACTGGATATAGAAGTTGGCCTTCTGAAATTCTGTAATACTTTAATGATAGAGCAGTAGAAAGGGAAAAACTTTAAAAAGCAGATAAAAAGAGGAGGAACTGGGGCCTGAGTCAATAGTATAGTGGGAAGGGTGCTTGACTTTCAGGTGGCTGACCTGAGTTCAATTCCCCATCATTTCCTCTGATCCTCCACACCTCGCCAGGAGTGGTTCCTGAGCTCAGATCCAGGAATAACCCGAGAACCACCAAATGTGGCCCCAAAACAAAACAAAAAATAAAGAGAAGGAACTGATCAGCTCTATCGAATATTGCTAAAATAGTTTATGATAGAGAAGAGTGAGCACAGAATTTAGTGACTGAATAGCTCCTTAATATTAAGGCTTTTTACCATGTGCTTTTACCAGGCTCCCCCTAGCAAAGTTCAGTCATTAACAATGACATTATGGGTTGAGGCATTGCTAAGTACTGGAGCTGTCACTTTCTTGCTGTGGGCCTCCACCAGCTAGGTGAGGATGTGATGGAAAGAGACTAGAAGCTGGAGTGGAGCTCACAGTAGAAGTAAGGCATAAATTTAGATTTAAAGATGGAAGAGGCTTGGGGTTGTTCAGTGTGTATGTGTGTGGGGGGGGAGGTGGAGAGAGAACACAAAGGACTAACTGCATGTTTTGCACACAGTAGGCTTGATGAGGTCCCTGAGCATGGTTCCCTGAGCATCACTAGTACTTGAGTAGCCTCCAACTATTGTAAAGGAAAAATTTCCCCTGAGTTCCCTGACTGCCCTGATCACCTAACCCCCTTCACAATTGTGGGAACTTGTAGACCCAGTTATAGTTCAGCTTTCTTTCTGTTCTGACATGGTTCTAACCTGGTCATGTTAACCCTGTAAGCTTACACCTGCACTTTGCAAAAATGTGATTGAGCAAATGCCAGATATCTGAACTTCCTAAAGCAAATCAATCTACTGTAACTTTCTATTGTTTGAAATGCTATATATAGCTTGTAAGCTCATGGCTCGGGGCTGGCAGTTTCTGGCTTATGCTGGATTCTAGCACAGCCCCTGCATATGTTTTTTTTGTTTTTTGTTTTTTGTTTTTGGTTTTTGGGCCACACCCGGTGACACTCAGGGGTTACTCCTGGCTATGTGCTCAGAAGTCGCTCCTGGCTTGGGGGACCATATGGGATGCCGGGGGATCGAACCGCGGTCCGTCCAAGGCTAGCGCAGGTAAGGCAGGCACCTTACCTCCAGCGCCACCGCCCGGCCCCTGCATATGCTTGTAAGAAAATAAACCCCCTGCTTTTGCATGAGACTGTGGTCTTGGTGTCTTTGAACGGCGCATCATTCTCTTGAACTTAACACTATCAAACTGGTTTTGGCTTCCAAACAAAAACTTTAATGGGAAGAATAACTCTTATATATATATTTTAAACTTTTCTTTTCTTTTTTTTTTCCTTTGGTTTTGGGTCACACCTGGCAGCGCTCAGGGGTTACTCCTGGCTCTACGCTCAGGGGACCATATGGTATGCTGAGATTCGAACCACCGTCCTTCTGCATGAAAGGCAAACGCCTTGCCTCCATGCTCTCTCTCCAGTCCCATAAACTTTTATTTTCATAGTAGTATTAGAGCTATTTGCCCCATCTCTCCCCATCTTTTTCCCTCTTCCCATTCTACTTGCTAGCCTCAGTTCTGTTGTTAAATGACCAAGAGTTGCTTCCATTCACCATTGTCCATTCCCTTTCTTTGTTTCTTTTTTTTTTTTTTTTTTTTTTTTTTTGGTTTTTGGGCCACACCCGGCGGTGCTCAGGGGTTACTCCTGGCTGTCTGCTCAGAAATAGCTCCTGGCAGGCACGAGGGACCATATGGGACACCGGGATTCGAACCAACCACCTTTGGTCTTGGACCGGCTGCTTGCAAGGCAAACGCCGCTGTGCTATCTCTCCGGGCCCTCTTTGTTTCTTTATAAATGAGATCATCCAGCGTTTGTCCTCCGTCCTCTGAATTCCTTTGCTTGACAGACATCCTCCAGTTTCAAAGAATCACCTCTTATCCCAAAAGATACAAGAACCACATTTTGGATTTGTTATAGTAGCCGGTAGTTCATTAAGCTTTTTAAAACGATGTAAGTGCCAGGGGTGTGGCTTACGTGGTCAAGCATGTCCCTGGATCCTAGCCCTGGCACTCCATGACCCTGGGCACTACTGGTGGCTCCTAGTACCCCTTGGAGTGGCCTTCACAACAGAGGCAGCAAAAGAAAAATCATTGTGTGTTCTTTCATTACGTGTAGGGGAACGAACATGGAGACTCACACATGAAAGGCAAGTGCTCTACTGCTGAACTGCCACTTCCCAGCCCTGTCAAAGTAAAATCTTTCATTTTTGGGTTGATGATGGTGGTGGAGGTTTGAACCATATTGGATACTAACTCTATTAGTATATACTATTCCTGGTTTTGTGTTCAAGATTAACCCCTGGTGGGCCGGGCGGTGGCGCTGGAGGTAAGGTGCCTGCCTTACCTGCGCTAGCCTAGGAGACGGACCGCGGTTCGATCCCCCGGCGTCCCATATGGTCCCCCAAGCCAGGAGCGACTTCTGAGCGCATAGCCAGGAGTAACCCCTGAGCGTCACCGGGTGTGGCCCAAAAACCAAAAAAAAAAAAAAAAAAAAAAAAAGATTAACCCCTGGTGATGCTCGGGATCGTAGATGGTGTTAAGAATTAGAACAAGGGGCCGGGCGGTGGCGCTAAAGGTAAGGTGCCTGCCTTGCCTGCGCTAGCCTTGGACGGACCGCGGTTCGATCCCCCGGTGTCCCATATGGTCCCCCAAGCCAGGAGCAACTTCTGAGCACATAGCCAGGAGTAACCCCTGAGCGTTACCGGGTGTGGCCCAAAAACCAAAAAAAAAAAAAAAAAAAAAAGAATTAGAACAAGGGGCCGGGAAGGTGGCACTAGAGGTAAGGTGTCTGCCTCGCAAGCGCTAGCTAGCGTAGGACCGACCGTGGTTTGATCCCCCGGCGTGCCATATGGTCCCCCCAAGCCAGGGGCGATTTCTGAGCGCATAGCCAGGAAGTAACTCCTGAGCGTCAAAAGGGTGTGGCTCAAAAACCAAAAAAACAAAAACAACAGCAACAACAACAAAAAAGAATTAGAACAAGAGTCACCAGGATACAAGTCAAGCACCTAAATCCCTGTACTACCTCTCCATCCAGAGAAGAATTTTATAGAGGGTCAGAGAGATAGCACGCGATAGGGCATCTGCCTTGCATGCAGCCAATCCAGGATGAACAGTGGTTTGAATCCCAACATCCCATGTGGTCCCTCGTGCTTGCCAGGAGCGATTTCTGAGCACAGAGCCAGGAGTAACTCCTGAGCACAGCCGGGTGTGACCCAAAAACAACAACAAAAAGAAGTAAAAGAGAAAAATCTTAAAGAATGGTTAGGGCAGGGGACCAGGAAAATAAATCAGAGGCTTAGGACCCACACTTTGTAAACTGAAGTCTGTTTGATCCCTGCCACTACATAATCTCCTGAATGCCTCTGGGAATAGTCTCTAAACACTGCCAGATAGGAATCCTCACCCGCATAAATGTGATTTGAGAATGTGTGAGATAGTACATTAGGTAGTGTTTGTCTTGCACGCAGCTAAGCTGAGCTCCATCCCCACCACTCCATATGATCCCTGCCAAGTATTTTTACCAAGAGTAATCCCTGAGCACACAAATTAAAAATAAGCCCTGAGCACAGCCAGGTGTGTGTGAGGGGGAGAGGAGCAGAAATGATTTTGGCTAAGGATATTTTTCAAATGGGGAGACTACCTGTTAACTATGTGTGTGGGATCTTGTGTTTGATCTCTGGCATTACATGTCTTTTTTTCAGTACTGATGATTGTATCCTTCCCATTAATAAACAAACAAAAGCCTCAAAATAATCCTTTGACCAACAGTGTAGTGCAGTGGTAGAGTGCTCTTCTGACGTGTGTGAGACCTTGGGCTCAATCCCTAGCACCAGTTATGTGGTTCAGTGCTAAAGACCTGATAGGAGGCCCCTAGTTTGGTCCACGGTCCACACCATATTGCTAATCGTGGGCCTGCCTCTGCTGGCGTGATCCATGATGAATCACAACCAAGTAGGTGATTCTCTCAATCCCTGTGTACTACCATCACTACCACCGCTAAAGGAAGGGGCAGGGATAAAAAGAATTTCAGGGGGCCAGAGCGATAGCACAATGGCTAGGGTGTTTTCCTTGCATACAGCCACCCAAATTGAATCTCTGGCATCCCTTATAGTCCCCTGAGCCTGCCAAGAGTAATTTCTGAGTACAGAGTCAGGAGTAACCCTTGAGCATGCCGGGTATGGCCCAAAAACTAAAAATAATTTTCAGGAAGTGGCTCCATTGATCATGGATTTCACATCTATATGCATAAGGGCCTGAATTAGATTCTGAACATAGGTCTTTCCTCCCCACCCCCCAGCACTGCCTGGTTTTAGCCCCTTTGGGGTGGGTCCCTCCCACAACTATCAAAATGAAATAAAAATTTACACATTAAAATATAAAGTATAGGGTCCGGGCGGTGGCGCTAAAGGTAAGGTGCCTGCCTTGCCTGCGCTAGCCTTGGACGGACCGCGGTTCGATCCCCCGGCATCCCATATGGTCCCCCAAGCCAGGAGCAACTTCTGAGCACATAGCCAGGAGTAACCCCTGTGCATTACCGGGTGTGGCCCAAAAACCAAAAAAAAAAAAAAAAAAAAAAAAACAAAGTATAAAGTATAGTCTATGTTCCACCTCATTTCAGAATATTTCAACTAAACAAACAAAAAAGATGGCTACATCATAAAAAGCAGTAATAGTGATAGTAAGGGGAGAAGTCCAATTTTCTCTTGGTTATATTATAAAGACCCCAATATTAAAATATAATTCAAAATATCCAAACCACGCCTTCTCCCAAAAAATCTTCAGGTATTTTATTATTTTCTTTTAGTTTAGGGACCACACCTGGCAGTGCTCAGGGGGTTTCCTGGCTCTGTACTCAGGAATTATTCCTGGCAGTGCTTAGGTAACTGGGGTGCCAGGGATAGGACTTAGATTGTGTATAAAGTAAACACCCTACCCACTTTAGTGCCACTCCAGCTCCACCTATCATTATTAATTTTTTGTTTTTGGGTCACACCCAGTGGTGCTCAGGGCATACTCTTGTCTCTGTACTCAGGAATCACTCCTGATAGGTTTGGGGAACCATTTGGGATCGAACCCGGGTTGACCACTTGCAAGGCAAATGACCTACCCACTATACTATATATCACTCTGGTCCAAAAACCTAGATTTTTTTTTTTGTTTGTTTTTTTTTTGTTTTGTTTTTGGGTCATACCCGGCAGTGCTCCAGGGCCACTTCTGACTCTACGCTCAGAAATCACTCCTGGCAGGCTTGGGGGACCATATGGGATGCTGGGATTTGAACCACTGTCCTTCTACATGCAAGGCAAAGGTCCTCCCTCCATGCTATCTCTCCAGTCCCCCAAAACCCAGATATTTTAAAAGCTAAAAGAACCTGGGATCTGGGGCCGGGACGGTGGCACTAGAGGTAAGGTCTGCCTTGCAAGCGCTAGCGTAGGACAGACCGCGGTTCGACCATATGGTCCCCCCAAGCCAGGAGCGATTTCTGAGCGCATAGCCAGGAGTAACCCCTGAGTGTCAAACGGGTGTGACCCAAAAACAAAAAACAAAACAAAACAAAAAAGAACCTAGGATCCGAGCCTACCAGGAGTGATTTCTGAGCGCAGAGCCAAAAGTAACCCCTGAGCGATGCCGAGTATGACCCAAAAAAACAAAAACCAAAATAGTCACCAAAAATACCTAGTCAAGTGCTTCTTGACTACAGTCCTCAAATCGGAAATATACATATAAATTTTTTTTCTATTTTGGTTGTATTGAACAAACACGTTGTTTGGAGATAAGCTTTCCATATGCTGTGTACAACAACCACATAAAAAATACTAAAAACGTCTCTGTGCTCCAGGAAATTCTAAAATTTAAACCACTCTAAATTAAAAGGTGACCACTTCAAAGAGAAGCGAATAATTTCAAAGTTAAGCTCCAAACAGCTTTTGATACCACCCACTGCCTGTTGTAGATGCAGTGACCTAGTTTCGTTTTGAGATAGTGTTTGCTACTCTCAAGGGGGTTCAACTTTCTAGTAAAATTAAAAAAAAAAAAAAAAGTGGCAGAAAATAGTAAAGGGAGGGGGTCAGGCAGAATCTGTATGTTTTACCACAACACAACTCCCCTTTTCTACAGGTGGAAAGAAAAGCCTGGGTCTTAAGACCAGATTTAAATGCATGCACTGTTCAGGCATCATGCCAGAGACACAGCCTGTTATTGGTGACTTGACATTAAAATATGAACTCCAGGCTAAACCACAGAGCATATGGTCGTTTAACACTCTGTAAGGATGAAAGCCTCTTTCCATTATACAAAGTTATCTTCAACTAGCTACTTCTGGGAGAAGAATAGGAAGATGCTTTTTTCACGTAGAAGTCCTAATTACCCTCTCAGGAATATGATTCTCTTTGTTAATCTATGAATGACTGGGCATGTTTCAGTAAGACAGAATCGGTAACATTCACAGTTCTGTGCAAACCAACCATTTTCAAGATGCCGTATCTTCAGAGAAGGGTATTTTTTGGGAAGAAGAGGTGGGGCACCAGGCAGTGCTCAGAGGTTAGTCCTGGCTCTTCGCTCCTGAGTATGGGGTGTTGGGATTGTAACTCAGGTCAGTCAGCCATGTGCAAGGCAAATGCCCTGTCTTCTGCTATCTCTCCAACCTTGAGAAGTTATATTTTTTTTAAATAAAATGTTTAATTGAATCACTGAGTACAGTTACAAAGTTGTTCATGACCTCTCTCCCACCCCTCCAATTCCTTCCTCTTTTCCTTTTAGACACTGTGGTTTGCAATATTGTTACTGAAGGGGTATCATGCATAATCACTTTACCTCCTTTCAGCACCCAGTTCTTGTCCAGAGTGATAGTTTCCAACTATTATTATCATAGTGGTCCCTTCTCTGCCCTAAATGTATTCTGCTATTTGTTGCAAGATTCCTACCTTGGACTGGACCTCTTGACCCACATCTCTATTGTCTTAGATACTAGTACCATACTAGACTATCTTTTTCTTAAATCCCACAAATGAGTGTGGTCATTCAGTGTCTATCTGTTCATCTAACTCATTTTGCTCAGCATAATGCTCTCCATATCCATTCATGTATAAGCAAATTTCCAGACTTAATTTTTCCTAATAGCTGCATAGTATTTTGTTGTGTAAATGTACCACAGTTCCTTTATCCACTCATCTGTTCTCAGGCAGTTGGATTGTTTCCAGATTCTGGCTATTGTGAATAGTGCTGCAGTGAATTAAGAGTGCCGAGGGATTTTCTGCACTGGTTTTGGGTCCCTAGGATAGGTTTCCAGGAGCCATATTGCTAGATCATATGGAGGCTCAATGTCTAGGGTTTTTTTTATTTTGAGGAAACATCCATATTTTCCAAAAATGGTTGGACCAGTCGATATTCCCATTTGCAGTGAATGAGAGTTTCTTTTTCCCCACATCCCTACCAGTACTGTTTTTCTTTTTTTTTTTTCTTTTCTTTTCTTTTTTTTTTTTTTTTTGTTTTTTGGGTCACACCCATTGGACGCTCATGGGTTACTCCTGACTATGCGCTCAGAAGTCGTTCCTGACTTGGGGGACCATATGGGACGCCGGGGGATCGAACCTCGGTCCGTCCTAGGCTAGCGCAGGCAAGGCAGGCACCTTACCTCTAGCGCCACCGCCCGGCCCAGTACTGTTTTTCTTGTGCTTTGTGATGTGTACCAGGTTCTGTGGTGTGAGATGGTAATCTCCTTGTTGTTTTGATTCACATCTCCCTGATGATAAATGATGTGGAGCATTTTTTCATGTGCCTTTCAGTCATCTACATTTCTTCTTTGACGAAGTTTTTGTTCTTCCCCCATGTTTAATGGGGTTAGATTTTTTTTCCTTGTTAAGCTCACCCAATATCCATCTGATAAGGGGTTAATGTCTAAGACACATAAGGCAAGAGCAGAGCTTAACAGAACTGAGCTTACTGTGGCTGGGGTCAGTGGGATACAGAACAAACACTTTACTCTGTCAGAGTGATAATACAGGGGTTATGGATCTTGCCTTGCATCCTACTGACCCAGGTTCCAATGAAGAAATCCTCCTCACTCCCCCAAAAATATATAGTTCTGTGTATATTTTCTTCTGGTCTTTTTATTTTTAATTAATTAATTAATTTTGATTTTTGGGTCACACTCGGCAGTGTCAGGGTTTATTCCTGGCTCTGCGCTCAGAAGTCACCCCTGGCAGGCTCCAGGGACCATATGGGATATGGGGGAATCAAACTGGGTTTGTTCCATATTGGCTGTGTGCAAAGCAAACACCCTACTGCTGTGCTATCGCTCTGGCCCCAACGGTACTGTACTGAAATTTATTCATATAAAAAAAAAGAAAAAAAAAGAAATTTATTTATATAACCAGGGTTCAATCCCCAGCATCTCCTGAGTCCACTAGAAGTGATTCCTGATTGCAGAGCCAGGAGTAAACTCTGGGTGAGAAGGAGAGGGAGAGAAGTGGCTGCCATGTAGGTAGGGAGAGAGAGAGGGAGAGAGAGACAGAAGAGAGAGAGAGAGAGGGGAGAGAGAGAGGGGGAAAAGAGAGAGAGAGAGAGAGAGAGAGAGAGAGAGAGAGAGAGAGAGAGAGAAGAGAGAAGTAGCTGTCATAGAGGCAGGGTGGGGTTGGCTGATGGGAAGGAAACTGGGGAAATTGGAAGCCAGAATTGAACAACAGTGCAGGGATGGATGTTGGAACATTGTATGACAGAAACTCAACTAACAACAACTTTTCAGTTCTGTATCTTCACAGTGATTTAATTTTTAAAATTCACTCCTTTCTTGAAATGACATTCTCTTTCTGTAGATACATTTGTGAATCAAATGATGGAAAGATGTTCTACATCTTGCAGTGTTTCCTTCTTAGTCTTAGATTCTTCTTTGGTCCCAGGAGGTGAAAGTTAAGGTTGCTAAAGCTGAGAATGTGAAAAGTAGTATATTTTAGTTTGCCTGTTTTATTTATTTATTTATTTATT